>NW_006442484.1:56019093-56033205 GCF_000325575.1 Pteropus alecto
CCTCAGGTGGAAAGGAACAGCTCCACAGAGTCCTCTGAGGAGACACCGACCACGATGAGCCACTCGCAGGCCTTCAACTTTTGGGACCTAATCAGACTGCTTTGTAGTGTGCAGTATGGCTCAGTGTTGTTCGTGGCTTGGTTTATGGGTTTTGGGTATGGCTTCGTGTTCACGTTTCTCTACTGGCATTTGGAGGACCTGAATGGAACGACAACCCTCTTTGGGGTGTGTTCAGTCCTGAGTCATGTGTCTGAGCTGACAGCTTATTTTTTTAGTCACAAGCTTATTGAATTGATTGGCCACATCAGGTAAGAGCATACTTACTACATCTACCCTGTAGCAATTGAACCTTATCTTTTCGTAGTTTACAGCTCCTTTGATCACATTTATGGATATTATAATTCGTTTTGGGGGTTTGGTTGGGTGAGAATGGGGCTTTCTATTGCTCTTTCTTTTTAAAATAGGAACAAAAGGAAGGAAGTAGTAAACATAGTTGGATTATCTAAAACAAACGAAATATGCTGCTTCCTCTCTGTCTGCTAAGAGACTCTTGCAGTAAATGTTCTGAGGTATAGGAGCACTAATTTAGTGAACTGTATTTGTTTTATCCATGGACCTCGAAGGGTCCACCCATCTCAGGCTTTCGTGAAGGTAGGCTTATGTATATAAAGAAGATTATGTTTATAAAGAGGATTATGTGTTTCCAGCCTTCAGTTTGTAGCTACTTGCTGACACAGATAGACCTTAAATATATGGTATATGAAGATGTCTATTATATTTAATAAGGCTGTGATATGACCCACCATAATCCCTAATCCATATTACAAGTAAGAATTTCCTTATATATATATATATTTTTCTGATTATTACATTAGTTTCTGCATTTTTATCTGCCATGAAGACATGGGACATTTAAAAATCTTACTTCTACCTAAAATTTTCCATGTAATCCTTTTAGCCAGAAAATCTAAATGCCTAATGTTTCTTCTTGTGTAATGTTTGTCACCATTAATATTTGTCTGCAGTTCATCGAACAGTTCCTTGCTCTTTATAAGTCTTTCTGCTTTGTTGTTGGTTCTACAATGAAGAGCTGGCTACATTTAAGCATTCTTACCTCATAGGAAAATATGGCATGTCCCTAAAATTGGAATTTGCCATATCTAAAAAAAAGAAAGAACCTGTGTGTTTGTGTATATGTGGTATTCTTTAAATTCGCTGTTTCTGTGAGAAATTACAAAGGAGAAATAGATACTGACAAGACTTTAGAAACACTGATCTTTTAATTTCCCCTCTACTAACTGAAGAAAATCTTTTCTAATTTAAAGTTTCAACCTAGAATCGTTCTTTTCCTCAAACAATTGTGAATATTTTTTCTTGTTAGGTTTGGTTTTGCTTTGGGAGGCTGTACCCTGTTCCTCCTCTTTCTCAAATCTTTGACCCCTTTGTTGTCACTAAACAAAGTCAGGCATTATGGGGATGGTCCCCAGACCCACAGAGTCCCAAAGGCACATTCAGTGGGACCAGTCCAAAAAGAGTTTTATAATATTAAGGACTTGGAATATCCTTTAACCTTGTCCAGGTCCTGTTTACACTCTCTGAGCCTTGTGGATTGACCAAAATGAATTAAACACTTCTCTTCAGCTTGGGTAAATGAGCAGGATCCCACCTAACCAATTAAAATCACAGTCCTTTATTTCCAGAGAGGTACCCAGTTAGGTCTTAATAGTGAATGGAATTCCTACATGTCATTATTTAATCAGTTAGTAGTATGAATCGAATATTGACTCAGTACAGAGTATGTGTATAGGTTCAATTTTCAAAGAAGTTGTTAGGTTCTCACACTAAAAGAAGTTTCTTTTCTGTCTTTGCCTTTTGTGTGAGGTATATATTTTCATGATAAAATCCTAGCAGGTTTACTACTAATTTTGGTACTTACATGAGCTTACACTTGGAGTTTTCTTTCCTGAGCATTATCAGTTACTCATTACTTAAAAACCTATGGCTCACTTAACCTTAATTTTCTGGTTTTATCTTCCTTTTCTTATTTAATGATGAGATAGAAGAAGGTTCTGTGGTCATATTGTTGCTCCCAAGAGCCTACTAGAATTCTATCAATTTGTGATAATTGACTGCTTTTGGATTTTAATTCTGACCATTAAAATATATTATCCTAACTATTTTAAAAGGATTCCGATAGCTGTAGTGAGATTATTCCCACATATTCAGGTAGAATGAATATTTTTTGGGGGTAAGAATTTTGGGAGCCCAGTCAGGGTAGTGGTTGAGATTTGGGGGTTTGAAAATGTGGTGACAGTTTAAACTTTTCATTGGAAAAATGTCATACATTAAGTAGTTGACGAAGAGAAATTATCTTTCTGTGAATTCATAATCTTTGTTTTCCTTGTAGGATCATAAGGAGGGATCTTTCTGTGGCTTTTACATATGCATGTATGTTTTCTCAATTTTCTGTGACTGTCACATTGGGAGTTTGTTTTTAGAAGTCAGAGTACCATAAAAATTGTAAATATCCTAATGTAGTCAAAAGTAGATTTCCACAAATTCTTTATAGAGATTCATAATGAAGAAAAATTCATACTAGAAAATAATTTTTAAACATCATGTCCAGTTTTGATCCACTTAGTATTTTAACAGCACAGTTTGGGCCCAGTTTTTCAGGGAATAACCTATCTATCTGTCTTAACACACACACACACACGCACCGCACACGTATGGAGTAAATGATTTCTGATTTTTGACCTTGGATTTTGTCCTTTTCTGGGAAGTGGCTTTCTCAGGCAAACAGGATAATGCTTAATATTTCCACTAATTTACTAAAAAAGGTAAATTTCTTTTGATTTGAAATCACAAGACTTTGAAATTTATAGTCAGTATAGTTCTAGGCTAATTTTGTAAAGATGAAAACTAGACTTCTTTAACTAGAAAGGTAAATGTATCTTAAGGGTATATTCACCTAGCTGAATATTTCAACAGCCATGAGTTGTGATCTAAATACGCTGCAATTAATCATTTGTAAATTTGCTATTTATTCATGATGGCCTATTATTAGGCCATCACCTATGTTATTTGATTTAAATTTATTTACATTTTAAGGAGCACAAAAATCTACTCAATCAACTCTGACTTTGCCCAGAAATTCTTACACTCAAGGTCAGTTTTGCCATGCAAATGTTATCTGTCAGGGGTAATGTATTGACCATTAATTACTACTTAATAGTAGCTAAGTATGGAAATAAGCTAGCCAGTCAGTTTGGGAAAGGAGGAAACATACCATCTAATAGGCTTTCTTGGCGGCGCACTGCAGGAAGACCCAGAACAGACTGCAAGATGCTGGGCTACCAGCTGAGGACACATGGGAGGTTGTAAGTGGTAAACGTTTTGTCATTGGAGGAGTAGCAATTAGTATTATAAGAAGAAGGAAACTTGACACTGGGGTGACCAGGGAAGGCTGCACAGAGAAAGCTGAATTCGAGCTGGCCGCTGAAGGATCTAGAGGATCATGTTCATGTTATCTTTCTTTCTTTCTTTCTTTTTTCTCATCTTCTCCCTAATTTCTACTGACCTCTTTGTGCCATATTTGCAGATCCTGGATCCACCGGCTCTCAGATCCTCTTCTCACTGTAGATGGCAGGGTACTGATTTTCACAGGCTGCTTTTCCCAGGACCTGGTCTGGCATCAGCTCATGCAGTGTTGTTCCACCCTTAGACTCACCAGGAGAGCTTTCAAAACTCCTAATGCCCAGGTTGTATCCAGACCAGTTATATTGGACTCTCTAGGGGTATGCCCAGGCATTCATACTTTTTAAAGGTCTGCAATTGATTCCAGTGTGCAGTCAAGGTTGACAACCATAAGCTGGGGGAGGCACAGGTGGAGGATTAGAGCAGGGAGGAAACCCTAGTTAAGGAGTGTTCTGTGTGAGCTTTGGACAGTTTTTTTTTCTCTAATCCTTTCAGGTAGTTCTTTCCCTGGCTCTGGGTAGGTTCCTCACATGCACGTGTAGATCAGTACTCAGCTTAAGACTCAATGGGAAGCCCCTGCAGCGCTCTATGTAGTTCTCTCCACTCTGATACTCTGCCTTGCTCCCCAGACTCTCAGTCCAGCCACCGCGGGTGACCGTGAGCTCTGGTAATGTGGCCCTCTCCCTTCATCCTAGTAACGTAGACCTTGTAGAAGCTGCCTGTGGTTCTCTCACCGTACTCTGGCTTCTCAGCAATTCCATCATCTATCTAACCAAGTCCCTGAATTAAGACAGATGGTTGGCTGTTTCCCTGCTTAGATCCTGACTCATACACAATCCTTAACTGCTTAGGAAGATTTCTGATGGCAGTCTCCACAGCGAAAGAACAGAATGGAAATAGAATAACTCAACTCTCCATTGAAAGCCCACAAGATGGTGGACCTTAACAACTATTTTTCTTTTTCATTTCTTAAGACAAGACAGTATTTCTTCTTTATAAACAACTTATACCACAGTAAAAATATTTTTAAAGATTTAATATTCATAGTAAATTTGAAATTATGTTATATATGCTCTAAAGGAGCAAGTATTACTCTGTTATTTAAAAATAAAAACCCCGCATATTTTTTTTGATTTAGTTGAACAATTACTTAGCCCTAGAGAATCCCAAATTAATAGGGTACAGAGATGAGCACTAAAAGGATAGGGGTTAGAAAAGACGGGAGATTGAAGGCCAGGCAGGTGCTAGAATGAGGAACCCATACTTTGTCCTGGGGGCAGTAGGGAACTATAGCAAGGTTTATTGCAGGGGGTGGGCCATATATTTTCATTTATTTGCAATGCACTGAGCAACTTTGAAGCAGGGAGCCTGCAGAGAAGGTTCTTAAAATAGCCCAAGTGAAAGATGATACAGGCCTGATTTGCAAAAGTAAGCAACAGAATTGAGGGAAAGGATGGATTTAGAAAGTAATATTGGCAGAATGGTTTGGATGTATGAAGTGAGGTAGAGACCTCCACGTTTCCAGCTCAGATATGGTGGTTCCACTAAATCCAAGAGAAAATTCAGAAAGGAGATACATAATTGGGAGAGCCATCCGAATTCAGTGTTGGGTTCATTTAGTTTGACATTAGAATGTTTAAATGGGAATGTCTAGCACAGTTGACTGTTATAAGCCTGAAGCTTAATGGAGAGGTTAGTACTGGGGATACAGATCTGAGACAGGTAAAACCAGGAACATGAATACGATCAACAAGCACATATTGTCGTAGAAGAAGAGAAGCAGGCTGTGGAAGATCAGTTATGGGTGTTTCCAAGATTTTATTATAAGTTCCTGATCTTATTGAAATGTTGGTCTATGTTTTATTGCTTAAAGTAAGTATCCTCATACTTGAGAATATTTTGCATTATGAAGAATTGCATTGTATGGTATTTACTGTAACCTCTGTCCACATCTTGCTTCAAGAGCAATTGTCTTTGAGCACCCCTCCAGTGCCATCGCCTGAGCCAGGCACCCTCTATGAATGTTCGTAAGTAGACCAAAGACATGATCAAGGGAGAGAAAAAAAATAAAGGCATAGGGAGTGTAAGGAACAGAGATGGAAAGAAAGAAAAGTGCAGAGAGAAATAGCTGCTCTCCTTAGGGGAAGGTTTCTTCCTGTCCTTATTCATGAAAGTCAGTGGTATACACTGGTTACACACGTGGGCCTAGAGTCAGATTGCCTGCTTAAGAGCCTGGCTCTGCCACTTGGAACGTGTGGCCTTGGACAAGTTACATAACTCTGGTTTTGTCATCTGTAAACAATGTGAGTCACAAAGTAAGCACTTAGGAAATATTGGTTGAATGAATGAATATTCCCCAAAATACTTAACAGAATGTTAAGATGTTGGAGCTAGTTTCACATATTTAGTTATCTCCAAAGCAGTATTACACATGGTATTATGAAGAAATATTATAAGGAGGATCACTTGAATACAAACATGTGCTTTTCCTCAAATAACATACATTCCTGAAATACGATTTAAATATATTTATTTCTCTAAGACTGCAAGTTCCTTCTTTCTGTGTTCTGTATCATTCCATTTCAGCAAGGACTATAAGCTGTAGAGTCTCAAAAGTAGAAGAATTTATGATCAAGAGCTGAAAGGGTATAATTTGGTTTTTATAGTCCCTTGAAAAGAACATCTTTGCAAAGAAATATATTACCATATTATGTCATAGCTATTAGGCTGACTTGTTAATAACAGCATTACTGATAATTGAGTTATTCATAGTTCAGAACAAAAGGCCATCGTTGCAAGTTAGTGTAAGTGAATCCGCGGATTTTAGTTATTGGTGTCATATTTGGTTTGTTTTCTCTGCCCCCTTCAGTGGCTGGGTTACCTGAGGCATTCACCGAATTAAAGCAAGAGTAACTCCATGTGAGCTGTAGCTTTTGTGGTTGTGGTCTGCCTTCCTTGCCATCTCATGGGCTGACGTGGTAGTCTTTGAGGTATGCACCAGATAAGAGTAAAGACGGCTCGCACTAACTCGTTACCTGAGTAGCCACTGTGAAAACCAGTCCAGCAGTCCAGGAGGATGTTCACGCTGGGCATTTCCTGTGGCCTGAAAAATTGCACTGTGAGGCATGTACCTGGAGACTCTCTTATACACACGCAGAGGATGTGTACATGGATGACTACTTGTTTACTGCAGCTTTCTGATAGTGAAAAAGAGAAACAGTCTAAATATCCATCCATTGGGGATGGATATGTTCAATATGGTATAGTCATGGGCTAGACTATTACACAGAAGTTTGAAGGAATGACTAGATTAATATGTCAACATGGAAAGCTCTCAAAAATAAGATGTTGAATGGGGAAAAAAGCAAGTTTCAGAATGATACACAGTTTGGTACCTTTATGTGAATTTTAACGCATTTCAAAAGTTATACATATTTTTATAGATACATGTATTTTTATGAATACATGTATAGAAAGACATTTAAATTTGGTGAGGAAAAATACATTCCAAATTCATATTAGCCCTAGTAGCTTTCTAGACAGGATGTAAAAAGAAGGGTACTGGGACAGGGAACAAAGGGGACAAGGAGAACCTACACTTTATCTGTAATATTTAATTTCTTTAAGTACATATGGCAAAATATTCAAAATTTTCCATTCCCAATGCTAGATATACGTATTCTCTACATTTTTTTTTAGTATTTTCTATTGGAATATAGCTTGAGCTTAAGTCCACCTACAGTAAATCAATATAATTATCCTCCTATAGAAGAACCAAATGTGTGTGTGTGTGTAGTTGTATATGTTTTAAAGAGACATATTGGATCCAAATATATCTGGCAAACATTGAAATTCTGTGCCCCTAATATGACGCTGCCCATATAAGTAGCATAAATATAAATGATTAAAGTCTACTTTATATGGTTATCATGGCCTCACATCTTATTTTCCCTTTATTTAAAAGGAGATCAGTTACAAATTTATAGTATCTTATTAGGAATTAATATCAAACTATACACAACAACCCTGATTTGGGTAGTAAGTATAATTTTCTATATGAAAAGAAATCAAGGTACCAAAAAAGCCAAGTATTGGCCCAATTTTCTATATGAAAAGAAATCAACGTACCAAAAAAGCCAAGTATTGGCCCAAAGATCATAAAGTTTATTACTGGCAGTGAGTTCAAGTATGGGTGTTTGTATCACTATTTAATTATCTTAAGTCATACAGAGTCAATTTCCTGCCTTTTTTTGTATAATTCAAAAACCTAAGAAATCTGGCTAATTATACTTACTCATGGAAATATTTGGTAGATCGCAATTATATAATTTTGTAGGATACATTAAAGAGTGGATAAGAAAAGAAATTTTTCCTAGAAGCTAACTTCATGGCATACCTCTCTAAAGTCAGTCCAACTGGAAACAAGAATAACACTCCATTCTTGTTTCTGAAGTATTAAAAATCTTTTCTTTGCCTTTTCTCTGCTGAAAACATCTTTGAATAGTAATCCATAAACAGACAAATAGTAACAACTTTTTCTTTCCTTTAAAAAGATAACATGTAGATTAAAGCTAAAAAGATAACACATAGATTAAAGCTCAGACATTATCAGAAAGAATCCATGTTAGGTCACATTTGTCTAGGTCCTATATTTTCGAACCATGCTCCTGTGCATTGTGGTTGACTGCCAAGTAGAATGAAGAATCCTCAGTAATGGAGTGGTGGCGACGGTCTTTGGTTGTAATTGTGGGATGTTGGCCAGGCATTCCTTTTCATTCAGAAGAATGAGAAAGAGAAGAGAGCAAATGGATACAGCCTTGAATTCAGTCATCTTCCTAAGCCCTGGCAGGAGTGTTGGGTAGTCAGGTCACTATCCCATTTCCTTTATTCTTCTTTTTGCCAGTTTACCTATAAACTATGTGTGCGTGTGTGTGCGCGCGCGCGTGTGCGTGCGTGTGCTTGACCTAGATTCAAATCTCACTTACTGGGTCTAATCTTGGATATGTCAGCAATTTAACTTAAGCCTCAGGTTCCTCATTTGTAAAATAGGGGTAATAATTGTACCTAGCACTGTTATTTTATTAAGATTAATGAGATTAAGCATAGCACATAGTGAGTGCTCAACTATAAACAGTAGACCATATTGTTACTGTTATTATCCTTCAACACGTATTTATTAAGCACTACTAGGCAACAGGCACTTTTTCTAGACCCTGGGGATATATGGAATGCATAGTAAGGTAGAGAAAGGCACTAACATTCTACTAGGGTAGACAGTAAGCAGTTAACATTTTATTTTCGACAATAATGAGTGATATATGGCAAAAATGATGCAGGATGAGGGTCCTCGAGTGACTGAGGAGGAGCTACCATTTTAGTGTGAGTAGGTAGGGAGGCTTTCTTGAGGAACTGACATTTGAGCAGAGATCTGAATAGAAGCCACCCAGTGAAGATTTAGGGGACAGAGAAAATGCTACTGTGAATGGCCTGAGGAGAGAACGAGGAATAATAGAGAGCCAGTGAGATGGCCAGGGATCCTGAGGGCCCTTGAGGACTAGCTAAGAGAGATAGGATGTTCTTGTAAGAAAAGTGGGAAGCCACTGGTGAGTTTGAGCAAGGAGTGACATGAACAGATTTCTGTTTTTATGTTTTTTTAAAACAATCACACGGGTGGAGAATTTATCATTACCTACCTTGCCCTGCTTTAGAAAGGCCCTGTTTTACTTCATTCTCTGAGTTTCAGAGAAATCATGAGTTGTTCTTTTTTCTTGAGTCATAAACTGTTGATTCATGTACTGTCTTTGTTGATTTAGTGTCTTCCACCAGTCCAGATGAAGGTTTTTTTTTTTTTTTTTAGCAACTTCAAAATTTTAGAATGGCCATAGAATCTAGAGGATTAACGAAAAATTAAAAATTAAAAAATTTCCATCTTAAAAAAATTTTAACTACAGAATAATATTGTAAAAGTAATAAAATTATACTACATTTTGAACGCTTATTACATAAAAGTGCTTACAAGGGCACTATGCTAAATGCTTTACCTCCAAGCCCTCACTTAACCCTTTTAACAGCCTTGTGAGTTAGGCATTGGTATTTCCATTTTTGAGAGAAGTCCAGAGTGGTTAAATAAGTTGCCTGTGGTGACACAGCAAGAACATAGCGGAGGTAGGATTCAAACCCTAGCCATTCAGACTCCAAAGCCTGTGTTCTCATCTGCTTCATAGATCCATCGGCACAGAGTTAGATTGGCAAGTATTTTGTCCCTTTATGCAACCTAGTCTCACCCCTTAGTCTTAGAAAATGACAACTTTTCAGCTGTTGCAAGCACCCTCTTGTATCTTCTGGTAATATCTCCATTCCTCTACAATGCCCCCTGCTCCCATATTGTTCTTTTTACCCCCAGAGAAACTCTCATTTCTCCAGATTAGCTATCCTCAAGCAGTATTAGGATGAGAGTACTGTGATTAAACTAACTCACATGGAATTTAAATGGCAAAAACTAATATTTCTAATGTCGACTATCATACAGAGAAAGTTAATTCACAAATATTTTGTTCGTTCAATATTTCTTTAAAGAAGCCTTTCTTAAATGACCAGGTTCTTTTCTAGAAACAAGACATACAAGGCCCTTGTCACACGGGGTTCACATTCTAGTAGCAGGTGGGAGACAATAAAACAAAAAAAGAATCTGAGTGCTACAGAAATGTTAACTTAGACACCTAAGACATTGGGAGTTGGAATAGAGTAAAGCAAATAAAATTGAGAGTTCTTTTGGGCAAGACCCAGTGTAGGGAGAGTGAGGGAAAAGAGTCATTTTATGAGTCGGATACCACATGGGTGGTGGTGCTCCTCACCAGGGAAGGGAACCCAGGGAGGGGTAACGGTTCCAGAGAGGGGAAGAGGCTAGTGGAGTATGGAAAGTGTGGAAATCTTATGAGATGATAAAGATGCCCATTGAAGCTGAGTTTCTAAGTCTAGATCTCGGATGAGAGGATAAGGCTGGAGTTGTCTTTTGGGAAACCGTGTCAAGTAGGTAAAATCATTAGCTCCATTCCATGAGTTCGCTAAATCCCATGGTATGAGGTTTTTTGCAGCTGTCTTCCTCCTCCGTCCCCCTCCTTTTCCTCCAGCTAGTAAATCCATTGTGGGAAATGGTCTTCCTCAAACAAGGAACATTTACTATGGGTGTTACTTCTGGAAGCAGAATCACAGAGCAGGATTGTTGGGAAGAGACATGTTTAGTGCTTCTAAGATGGGGTTTCTAAGCCTTGGGCTTATCTAGTAAGCCCAAGGCTTAGTAAGAGTAGAAAGCAAGACTAGACCAGAAAACAAATCCATTATTATTTTTCAAATATACATGCCTGAGTATAGGATTGTTTTTTATTGTCTTGCCTCAGGAATGCTACTAATAGATAGAATATATTTCATTCCACAGGAAGATTCTTGCATCTTTTATAGGGAACAATATTATGTGCAGCTTCCGAATTGGGCTAAATCACAAAGTCATTGTTTTCATTTCTAATTTATAGATCACCAATAAAAATAAATGGAAATAATATTGTAGGCTTTACAAGTTACAGTTTTTGCAAATATTTTTATTGTTACAACCACCTTGCAAAACACTTAAGCTTTGTTATATTCATTGTACAGTGGCTGGATGAGAGCCAGATGTCCTCCACTGGTGGAAAGACCATGTTCACTCCCTGGGGGTGCGGGGTGCAGCCCTGAGAATCTGTAGCCAGGGTTCAGGGGAGGTTCCTGATTGGGTGAGAGAGTGGGGATCACGTCAGATTAAGTCTTAAAGGTAGTAAATTCAAGAAAGAGAAGGAGATGACTCCCAAACCAGTGTTGCTGGAGTAGTTAAGACTCTTCACAGTGGGCTCTGTAGAGCCACCTCAGGGATCAAGGAATGGAAGAGATCAGTGCTCCTTTCAGTCCCCTGGCTGGGTGAGCCCATCTTGACTTCCCAGGCTGGTCTAGAGACCTGCATGGCGATGAGCAAAGCCTGTGCCTGTGGTTGCTGTCCTCTCACAGTCCTAGGGGGGGGTGTGTGTGTGGTGCCCTTTCCTAGTTTCTGCCCTTATTTAGCCTAAACCATACAGTCAGCTACTGATTATTTGATTTCAAAGCGTGCCTGCTTAATGCAGTCCATCCAGCCTGCATCTGGGGGCAGGAACCCTGGCTTAGGCTGTGTTCTGCCTCAGCCATCCACACTTGAAGTTTCTGGGGTTGTTTCCTCATCAGAAATGGCCTTGTGGCCCATTTCATCTCATAACACAAAATTTTTCTTCTCAGTAAACTTCTCTGTTGTGACCCAAGTAATTAGGCTGCTGTTGAGTAGCGTTTGCTTGTCTACTTTCCTCCTGCCCCATTTCTCCTATAGATTCATCAGATCTTAAACTGTTACCAATCTTCTAAAGCCCACTGAAACATACATCCAACTTTCTTACTCTAATTGCACAGCTGTTGCTGGAAACATAACAACTAACATGGCCAGTCTCTGTCTGCACTGGTCCAATCCAGAGATGTTTCTTCAAGGCCTTATCTAGGTTTAACTTTATCTAGAAAACATAGCATATTGTTATTATCTATCAAAAGAGCACTATAGGGCAAGGGGGCAGTGACCTTGACCTACCACTGGTCAACCAACTCTGTGGTCCCATTCTACGTCTCTGGACCTCTTATTTCATTGTCTCTCTGTAATAAGAGGGTTGGACTTGCTACTGTGGTGTCTTTTAGTTCTGACTAATGATCTAACTTTCTACTTTGGTTGGTTTTTATATGTGAAAAACCACACATCAGACCTCCCTGCTCTATGTCTACCACCCCAAGGACTCGGACTCTGAATGGTTTTTTCTGATAAGTCAGAAATGTGTACCACGCCATTCATGTAAACACATCTAGGCCATCTAGCCCGTGATAGGGAATGTGATTTATGATAGCAGTTGCTGGGATCTACATAGAGGATTGTCTTTCTTCAGAGCCAGTTGACTGGAATGGAAGTTACAACCCTGAACCTTAGATATTTCTCCATGTACTGGCTCAGACAGAATTTGTAAAAGACTTGGCTGCTCTTGCTGAAATATTTGCATTTTATTTAATGGTAGCTTACACGTTTGAGCAGTGTTTTGCAGTTTTTACTCATAGGTTTATTTGACCTTTTCGAAATCTCTATAGTATAACCAAGGCATTTATGACCATTCCTGGGAAAACTCCACTTCCAGTATGCCTGAGGTGTGGATTCCACCACTTCTGCCAAGTTGTAGCATTTGCCCCACTGTGCTGCTCATTGTGAAAATGCATTAATTAGCACTGTTTGTCAAAACCTTTCATTTTACATCAAGCACTGGAAAAGTAAATAGCAATCCCCTAGATAACATAAATGAGTAAATATAGTCGGATTGGGTTATACGAAATGGTAACAATCCTCTTCTAAGGGTGCACCTTACTCTGACTTTAGAGACTCAGGAAGGCTGCAGCTGGTATCACATGTTTTATTTCCAGGCCACAGAGTAAATGGCTCTTGAGTAAAACAATAGCATTCTTTACTAAATTTTGTTTTCTGTTGGTTAGAGTTGCAAGTAACCTTGGAGGCCATTTTTCTGGGCAGAATTGTGTCCCCTGAAAATTCATAAATTGAAGTTCTAACCACCCCCACTCCAGCACCTTAGAATGATGACTGCATTTGGAGTTAGGATCTTTAACGAGGTAGTTCAATTAAAATGAGGTCATTAGGGTGGGCCCTAATCTAATATGACTGGTGCCCTTATACAGAGATTGGGACACAGACACACACAGATACACCTGAACACACAGGGAGAAGATGGCCAAGGAGAGGGGCTTCAGCAGAAACCATTTCTGCTGACACCTTGATCTCAGACTTCTAGCCTCTAGAATTGTAAAAAAAAAAAAAAAAAAAAAAAATTAATTCTATTGCTTAAGCCACCCAGTTGTGGTATTTGTTACAGTAGCCCGGGCAAACTAATACAATCATATAGGCCTGACTTCATTCCAATATAGGTCTCTTCACCCAAATCCTTGGAAGATGGTTATTTTGCCTGGGCTTGGCTCTTCTAGTGATGTAGAACTTGCTTCCTCACAAGATCGATAAGATCTTATGTCACTTAAGACTCTTTCACTTGAGGTGGCAGAAAACCTTACCCAGAGTGGGTTAAGCGAAACAGGCAGTATACTGTCTAACTGAAGAGTCTAGCAAGTGGCCTTAGGTGTACCTATAGCCAAGTCTCAAATGCTGCAATCAGAACCTGAGTCTCTCCATCTACTACCTCTGTCTCCTATTGGGGAGGGTTTTTCCCCAGGCCTATGCTGGAATCCCAGGCAGGTCCAGGCTTACATGTTCCCACAATCAAGTCCAACTAAAAGGAAAGAAGGCTGCATTCCTTTTGTTGCTTAGCAGCTAAAACAACAATATCTATTGTACTGACTGCCCACAGGTCTGACTTTGGGCTAACACAGCCTACTCCCTCTTCAGCAGAAAAGCCCTTCATATATTTGAATGTCCTCCTACAGCTTTGCCTCTCCAATTCCCTCAGGGATTTCCCCCAGAATATCTTATCCCGGACTTTCTCCCTTTTATCCCCCTCTATATTCTGGTTCCTTTCTTTTCCCTCCCTC
>NW_006442484.1:56033286-56065846 GCF_000325575.1 Pteropus alecto
CTGTCTGTCTCTGTCTGTCTTTCTGTCTTTCTGTCTGACTTTCTGTCTTTCTTTCTGTCTCTTTCTCTGTTTCTCTCTCCTTCCTTCCTTCCTTCCTTCCTCCCTCCCTCCCTCCCTCCCTCCCTCCCTCTTTCTTTTTTTGTCAGTGATCTCTTAATTGTTCTCACTTTCTCCTTCGTTCAAGCTAAAGTCAGAAACAATGGGATTATTATCTCCTTTTGGTTTGATCATGATAACTCTTTCAGCCTGAATTTTGATGAATTTATTTAGTTCCCTCAAAGTTAGCATAGGGTCACCTAAAACTCTTGAGGCCTTTTCCAAGTGAATTGCTATGCCAAATGTCAATAATTCTTGTTTGCAAATTATAGATAGGATTTGCATTTTATGTATACCTCAGCCCATCTCATGGAAAATTTTTAAACAAAATCATGGTATGGGAGTGTATGTTTGGTCATTTGACTTTTACCCAGATAGAAACTATAACAAAACAGCATATTATGTTCTCCAAATGGTTGGTTTCCATTAATCAAGATTGTATTTTGTTTTAAACATCCTTATTTTTCTACCTGGAGATAGATACAACCTAAGAAAAAAACATATAAACTAAAAGAACAATGGAGAGATGTAAATATGGCCAGGAACCAGCACAGTAATCTGGCTGATAGTTACCATAATTATACTCTTAGCTCATCAGTCACTTGGAAAGATTTGAAAGCAGTAAAATAAAGAATGACTGAAGACCAGCAGAGACTTAGTCTTCACTTTTACCTTTGCTTTTTCTTGCAGAAAAAGTAAAGGAAGTACTGAAAGTTGCACAAAACATACACAGCTAAATGAACATTTTCCTCCATTCACTCATCTGACATACAGTGTGGTTGTTATGCTCTGTTCTGTAAGAATGGATCGGTGACCACTATACCTGCTAGGTGATAGAAGCTTAGTAGCTTCCAGGATCTCTGTTGGTGATCTCTTTGACTATGCTGTGGTTGGTATGGGAGTGCCATTGATTCTGAGCTTCACAGCTTGTGTGTTCTTACTCTTCTGATGAGATAGGCCTGTGCATAGCCAGGAACTCTGTTATCTGCATGTGCACATGTGTTGAGGATCCACTGTATGGGTGTTTCAAAATCTCCAAATAAACCATAGTTAGCAATTCATTGAACTATTGCTTATCTCCATAAATGACTTAATATTTATATTCGAGCATAGCCTATTAACAGTAATCAAAAACGTTGCCAAATATGAACATCCATTTTTTTAATCATTCTAGTTTTAGGATTCTCTTATAAGTCATTTTATTCTTTCACATGCCCATTACTTATTCCTGTACTACAATCATGTCTCTTAATATATACACATATAACTATAATAAGTGCATCATTTATATTTAAACCTCATTCACCACCACACTTAGTACAGAGTGTGTTCAATGAATTTTTGTTAAATGATGTAAGTATTTGTTTTTTCCCTTTACTCTGTGAATATTTATTGAGTGCCTTCTACAAGTCAAGCACTAGATGAAAAACTGAGCCAACATTATATGAAATAGACCTCACCCTAGGTAGAGCATACAGTTGAGTTGTCATATGGTTACAACTGAGATAAGGGCTGTCAGAAGAGCCATATGATGCTCTGATCACATGTAAAGGAGCTGAGTGAGATATGAAAGAGGAATAGGACATCTGGTCGCAGGGACGGATGTGGACAGTGTCCCAGTGGGTCCATGTGGCATTCATGTGGCTGGAGAACACAGGACTAGGAAGAGCCTCATGCCAGATAGTCTACAAGGAAAGATGTTTTGTAGTAGAATCTTGTTTTCTGTGATCAGTTCTAAGTCAAATAAACTCTTTAGACAATGAAGGGTTTGGTTTGGTTTCTATCTGTTTCTAGATTTGTTTATGTACTAATATAACTTGAATATGAACACACACACACACACACGATATTTTATGATACAATGCCCAGGAAGCCACTGTTTAAGAGACTCACCTAGTGGTTCTCAGCAGGAGGTGTTTATAAAAATGTGAGAGGCATTTTTAGTTGTTTCAGAGATGCATTTAACTTGCAAGGGTCAGGGATTGTAAACATCCCGCAATGAAGGGATGAGTCCCATTCAAGAAAGAATTATACCATCCAAAATGACAGCGGCCAATTAAGAAACACCATTTTTCAAGAGAACAGTGCTGCTTTTTGCCTTCATATTTTATCAATTTACATAAGATTATGTTACATTATATTGCTATAGATTCACTGAGTACTTGAGCAAGACAGGCTTCTTTTGAGTACAAAGGTAAAAAAGACACTGTCCCTGTCTCCCAGGAACTCACAATCTTATGGGTACAACAGTTGTAGATTGGGACAGGTACTCTGGAGTATAACAGCAGAACAGGGGGAGGTAGGATCAATTATTCTTAGAGACATCTGGGAAGGTTTCTTGGAAGGAATGACCCCTTTCAAAGATAGGACGCTCACAATTAGGGTACCAGTGCCAGAAGTTGTGTATTGGAAAAAGGGAGAAACATGTCAACAGTTCTGTCACTTCTAGCTAAGCACCTGGTCTGGGCATGAGGTGTGGCGGTTCTTGCTCAAGTCACTGATGCTGTGGCCATGTCTTCTCTCTTCTGTCTGGCTGCTTTTGCTAACATTGTGGCATGATGGTAGCTCAGGCCACTTGCTTGGGGTGGTAAATCCAAGGAATGCCAGCTATAATCCTTTCAAACCAGCCAGCTCTGGCAGTGGGACACAGGGAAATGCCATGAGAGGACAAGAAGGGAGAGAGAGAGAGGACAAGAGATTCTAGACAGTTACAGTAAAACCCTATTCTGCTAGAGAGGCGGAGAAATCCTGGCAGGGCTTTCATGGCAACATTACATCATGGAGGTTGATTGGGAGGAGGGGGATGGATATGAGAAAAGAATTTTTTAGACTAAAATTTAACTCTTTCAAGGCCTAACCTTATATTTTAACTATTTTCTAAAGAGTTTGGATAAATATTTTCCTACCTTCGTCAACTGACTATAGGAACATGATCTTACTAAGGTCATCAGTATGAATCAGTGATTATGTTGGAAATAAAGCTTCATTCTTGGAGAGATTGGCACTGCTTACATTGAATACTTATATTAAATACCAGAATCTTGACTGTAATTAGCAGCTGATGTCAGCCTGGTCTAGAAAGACATATGTAACAATATCTGAAGGAATTTTTTTAAATGACAACTTTATATAGACCATAAAAGGATGATCTGGGAATGATAGAAACTAACCTAATGGTGAGACATTGTTTACCATTCAGAAAACCTAAACTCATTCATACATGAGGCAGACTATAGACTATGCTCCAAGTATCTGGTATTGATGGCCAATCTTTCTCATTAGGAACTAGTGAAAACTCTAGCCAGGTGTAGCTGAGGAAATTGGCTAAGTGGTCTGTAACCTGTTTGGAATGTTGCTCTCTGAATTTAGTTTGTTGCTAGTGAACCTTCATCTAGCACCCGTGCCTTTGAGCTACACTTGTATGCATTGGAACCCATGCACCTTTGTGTACGGGCTTGCAATACAGATGGCAGAGAATTTTCAGTCTGTCTGCAAATACTCGACCTGTGATGGATAAAAACAGTCTTCAGAGTATTTTGTTTTTATCCGTGGTGTGGTTTTTCGTTTTTGTTTATTTGAGGAACTGTTGTGTTTCTCCAGCAGAGGCTTTGCAAAATGTTTGCTGTTAAATTCCTCATTGGGACGAGACTGGGTTCTCTTTGCATGGTGCTGCTCTTTTGTCTCAGATCTGAACACTGTAGAATAATCCTGCTTAGTCTTTCTTTGTTGCTCAGCTCCTGTGTTGGCTCTGGTATAAAGAATAATGTCCAGATTGGATCTAAACTGGAATAGTTCACTCATCTTTTCATAAATTCTTTCACTTTGATCCTTTTTATAACTTTCAGATACCCTCCCTGTCTGTAAACACTTGGGGTTTTATGGTTAATCTCTGTTCCCATTGTTCCCTCTGCTTGTCATGTTCTTCCCACCTTTTTTGTCCAGTTGATTCTAAACAGGTATCCCTGAATTCCTAGAGATAGCTAAGGGCCTCTCCTCTGTGCATGCCTCTTGGAATATTACATTTTAACTTATTTGCTTATGTGCCTGTCTCCCCACTAGACTGTAAGTTCCTTGAAGACAAAGAGGATTCTTTTCATTTTTATTCCCTTGGAATCCAGTATATGGTTTATAGCGATATCTCGATAAATGTTTGTTGAGCAAAATTTATGTTCATTGTGGTTTAGAGGGATTCTTGGAGCATTCAGCCATATTATAGATGGTTAAAAGTAGGGCATTAAACTAACCTACACCCTGTTAGAAATTGCAGAATGACTCACAATCAATTGCATCTATATTTGAATACCATCTGTCTGAAAGAAGAAGTACCAGTTTTATTATAAGATTATGACCAATTTGTCCTGCCTGTTATATCCTGTAAATTTTGGTTGTATAAGAAATTAGAATCTCATAAACATTTTTTTCCTACTGTTCTATTTTGTTCAAATACAAATCAAGGTGTTTGACAAGTGATTTGGATTTTCCATGGTACGGTGTGTTCTGCTGAATCATTTGCTCACTACCAGTTATGTTCTTCTTTATAGATAAGTTCACTTACACCAACCACCTGTTCTAAAATTGCCTTTATTTGTTGCCTACTTTTATACTTACTGACTTCCTATTGTGAAATAGGAAAATGAAGATGTTGTTTCTGAGCTTTTTCATTAGAAGTGCTCAGTAGGTATCTGTATCTCAATAAGAAGCATTTTCCAGACTATTCTTCTGTATTTCCAGGCCTAAAAGTGACCAGGAAAATTCTAGGACCCTGAATATGTGCTCTATATTCAACATAAAGAATTTCATTGTCCAGAAGATGATGTAGTAAAACATAGTATAATAATTCCATTTTATTAGCAAATCCTTAATTTCATGAGAGTGAATATATTTCTTTTCTAGGGTACCACAGATTTGATGGCTTACAAAAATCAAATTTATTTCCTCACAGTTCTGGAAGCTAAAAGTCCAAAGTCAAGGTGTCAGCAGGGTTTATTTCTTCTGAGGACCTCTCTCCTTGGCTTGTCCTAATCCAGGTCTCACCTGGTCTTCCCTGTGTGCCTGTGTGTGTCCTAATCTCTTCTTCTCATCAGGACACCAATCATATTGTATTAGGACCCACCCATATGACATCATTTTACCATAATTATCCCATTTATCCCAATGGGTTAAATGCCCATTTCCATTAGAAAAAAATGCAGCTCACTGCCACCATTACTTTAATTTTACATAAACACATTCTTTGAGGTTGAAGCAAATCTGACTAGTTTTCAATGTAAAAGTAAAATGTAAAAACTGTTCTTGGAGTTATTTCTAAATGGAGCTTGTCTCTAATCCTAATGTAACAGAAAGATATGTATAAATTTGATTCATCAGAGGAATCTTCGGCTAACAACTGTTCGAGAACAATATTAACATCATGTGTAGGAATGCAATCAAGAACTACTATATTTTGTAAGTGGAAATACCACTACTAAAAACAGAATGCTATAAATAGAATGATGTCATTTTTTTCCAAAGACTATCGATATACTAGAGTGATAAGAAAATAATAATTAAAAGCGAGATATTTAGTGGCAAACTTTGGGGGTACGGTTAGGCTGTAATCTGCCAGTTATCTCAGGGTAAATGCTGCAGCTACAGGTGCCACCAGTGACTATTCTCAGGGCAAATGGGAAATGGGTTAAACGCCCTATCTCCAAATACAGTCACATTTTGTTGAGGACTTAGGACTTAAACATATGAAGGGTGGGGGGGGGGCGGTAAGGACATAATTCATCCCAGAATAGTAAGTAATTGTCAGTTTAAATATTGCATTCAGATATTAAAAAGATTCTTATGTTGCTGAGATACTTTTCAGTGACTAGTCAATAAATATATGTCTACTTCTTTCCCTTTTTGTAGATCTAAATGCTGTCTTCCTTTCTGCTCATAATCTTATCTTTGCTGATTTCCTGAAGTCACTGACTTCCCCAAAATGGTTGGTGAGAAAGGAATGCTAGTGCTCCTCTCTCTTTTGGAATTCTGGAATAATAGTTTTGTCAGAAAATAAAAGGGTACTTGGTTATGCTTTAAAACAACAATAACAATAATAGTAATAATAGGCTACCATTTATTGAGTGCTTATTTGGGATAACTCAGTGGTTTGTAAATATCACAAACCTGTAGAATAGGCAATATTATTATACTTGATATATGAGGAAACTGAGGCTCAGAGAGATGAAGTAACTTGCCCTGGGTACTTCTTATTTTTCTTTTTCTCCTCTAAGGCACCTGTTGGGTCCTGAAGGACTTTCAATGGTGAGATTAAAATGTGGGAAAGAAGTGAAGGATGTATCAAGCTCACAGCCACTTGGCTTGTTGATGGCAATTTAAGACCTAAAGGTCCCAGAAGTTTTGGACTCCAGTGACTGAATTACACATGGTTAGAGGTTTGAAGGCATAGCACAATCTACCTCTTACACTGGGCCAATGGACTCTGTGTTACTTTACTTCAGGATCTTTGGACTGTGAACTAGATTGAATAACAGTTGTCATGGCAACCCTGATTCAGAGGTGGGTTTAAAAGAAAGGTTCAGGATAAGTGATGTGAACACAAAGAAGATGTATTACCAAATTTTCTTAATGATGGGATTATAGGAAAGTATTCCTGGGAGCTGCTTGGAATGAGCTATCCTGGCTGAGTATCTGAATAACCTAAGGAACTTGCAGAAGCACAGTGACTAGGTGCTGACCTTAGAGATCTTCACTGAGAGTAGCGTGGGCCTCAACATCTGTAGTTTTTAACACTTACCTGAGTAAATCTGACATACAGCCAAAATTAAAAGTAACTAATGAGCTAGGCCAGGGATTCGCAAGCTACGGCCCACTGGCCAAATCTGGTCTGTTGCCTGTTTTTGTATGGCCCATGAACTAAGAATGGTTTCTTCACTTTCAAGTGGTTAAAAAAAATCACAAGAGTAATAATTATTTTGTGATATGTGAAAATTACATGAAATTTAAATTTCAATGTTCATAATTCATATTTTATTAGAAAATATCCATCCATGCTCATTCATTTACATACTGTCTATGGTTGCTTTAATGCTACAACAGCAGAGTTGAGTAGTGCAAGACACCTCCAAAGCTTAAACTACTTACTGTGTGGCCCTTTATAGAAAATGTTTGCTGATCCCTGAGTTAGGCTAAGTTGAACTCATCAGCAGAGCTGGTTTATAACTTTAAAAGGAGATAAAAGTTTGTGTAACCTATGAGTTCATGTATTGTATTTTGCATTTTAATTTCCCGTGGGCTTTTTTGTGTTGTTTGTTTCCTAGCAGAAGGACCCTGGTTGATATATCTGTAGCAAGTTTGTCCAACAAATTTTTTTATCAAGAGTATTGAAACATATACTTTTTCCCTCAAAACATACAAGTACAAAGAACAGAATATCCACAAAATATGATGACCCAGACCTTTTCAATACTGAAGATCTCCTAAATCCCTTCTACTATCCATTTCCTATCCCATTCACACCACCACAACCACCCCTTTTTTCGGCCTTTTCCCCCATCCTTCTGTTCCATATTTGTAGTTAATACCAGCTGGATGCCTCAAAGCATTTCCTTTCCTTGATCCAATGTTGGAAAAAGGAAACGATATTTATAGGAATTATTTTAATATGAAAATGTAGTTGTGCAAGATTAGAAAAATACCACTGATTGTCATATTGGTTTATTTCTTTTACCTTCTAGTTTTCATCCACTTGAATTTAGAAAACAAAAAAAGCATTAAGGTTAGGAAAATTAACAGAAATGGGAAACAACCAAGAAAGAGAAATCCCTACGATCAGCTTGTGTTTTTACAGAAGCAGCTGCCGTTTGCTTCCAAACCAGGCTGTCCAGTTCAGAATAAGATCACAACCTTATGCTTGGATGCACTACTTTGGGCTTTTGATTATTTTGTTTTTACTTATGATTTTAGTAGTGGTGATTGTGAGGGGGGAAATGAGCATATCATTTCATGCTTTTTTAAAA
This sequence comes from Pteropus alecto, assembly GCF_000325575.1. NCBI lineage: Eukaryota > Metazoa > Chordata > Mammalia > Chiroptera > Pteropodidae > Pteropus > Pteropus alecto. The sequence continues at coordinate 56,041,389 of NW_006442484.1, forward strand.
AAATAATAAACATATATCAATTGAACTAATAGGAAAAAGTATTCGATTTCCTAATAGTTTATTATTCATCATTGGATGATATTTGCTGATGACCTTCAGAGTCTCCTTGTGAAACTGCTTGGTGTCTTGGGTATTACAAGCGAGGCCACATTTATATTCGCATGTTCTCATTTTTATCCTGTCCTTCCCCTATCATAGTGAAGTGGCTACACTCCCAGGCATATTTACCCTGCAGCCATCTGGAACAATGCCAGCAATGTCATTACTGATGGCAGTGTGCCCAGACTATCTTAAAAAAGCATTGTCTCTGCTACTAATTAAGTTTCAGGAAGGGTGATGTTCGCTTTTATATTAACAGGCATTTTGAAAGGCTGAGGGCAGATATGTTAGAAGCAATCTTATTCGTAAGTTCATGTTTAAATTTAATTGTCCTTTTGCTTTCCCACTCCTAAATTTGGAATACTGTCTGCTAGATGATGGATGGTTTGGGCAGGTGAAATATAGGTAATATTTACATGTTTTGTATCTTATACTGGGGCTTCAACTTACTTTCCTTTGCTTTCTTCAGGGTTCTGTACATTGGCCTGGCCTGCAATACGGCTCGCTATATTTATATTTCCTATCTGGAAAATGCCTGGACCGTTCTCCCCATGGAAGTTCTTCAAGGTACGTTAACATTTGGAATTAGAATTATTTTTCCACCTGACTGAGCTATGACTATGTAAAAGTTCAGAGGCCTTCAATATCTGACCCTGTAAAGGAAGGGCAGATCTACTGTTTTATCTGATTTTGAAGTAGTTAAGGAAGAGGTGAAATCAGTGGGGCTGGTTCTTCAGTTATTCTGAATGCTGTTCTGTGTGTGTTGAGCCAAACAAAGCTGGATTTGACTCACACCCTTGTGATTATACAAAGAAAGAGAAACTCTAGAATAAACTCACAATTGTTAGGCATGTACATCCAAAGGTGGTTTTAAATATACTAGATTACTCTGTTAAAGATTTGGTGTTTTGTTTTTATAGGTATAACTACAGTGGAAAAGGTTCTCATAATTATTTTATATCTTCAGTTATTTTTTATCACATTTAGTGATTTATAACTAAAGCTATAGTCAGGCTATTGTTTTCCCTTTAAATCTTTGCTCAAATATACTGACCTGAGTTCTTCTCTTTGCTTCAATGTACTGTTTTCCTTCAACCTATAATTCTGAAAAATTCCTAGGAGGCTCTTGCCATGTGGCTTAAGAGCAGTGAAAACATGGATATCTATTCTAAGCTCATTTTCATGTTAGCTCATATAATCCAGAATATAGCCTGAAAACCTGTTAGTTTAGCTAAACCACTTGGTGGTTGGCATTATGATTAAAATAAAGGTTGAGGACAAGTTCATTGGAACTGAGGTCTTCTGGGCTAGCCCAGGCTCCTAAATCATTAACTGTACTAAATAGTCTATGGTTATATACAATTTCATTAGCTTTATAGATTGCTGTTATCATTTTACTTAACCCTGAGGATGCAGATGTAGCACAGTTAACATAATTTCTTGTCATAATATCTAAAATGGAAGACTCTCAATTATACATCTAAACAAAATAGATTCCTTTATCAGATCCTTTTGTGACAATGGCGAGGAAAAACCCTATCCTAATTGAAAGGAGATGTAACTTGTATTCACATTATAATTATAAAATTCAAATATATGCACACTTTACAGGTGCTTTTCTCAGGTCTCATGCAATGAAAGATTTTGTTTATAAATATATAGAACATGGAAATTTGGTCTTATAATAAATTATGTTTGTCATAATTAAAACTCTGGAAGAGTCTTGAGGTCAGGCACACATCTCAGCATTAAGAATAACAAAGCACTAAATATGATCTGAAGGAAAGTACTGTGTAATAATAAGGTGCATGCAACACAGTTCTTAGGATTTCCTGCCTCCGGTTCCTTTTCTGTTCTATGAGGCAGGATCCTCACCTGACTCAACTGCCTTATTTATTTGTTTGCCTGTGTGCAGACTTTATAAAAAATAACAGACAAACCAGTATGACTTAGGTGGAAGAGGACAGTTTGCATAAGGGACTCAAGAAAAGAGAGCAAAAGAGAGGACTTTTTTATGAAACGATTAAAGGAACAACAGAAGAATTTTGTAAGAAGGGGAAAAAACAAATAGTATAAATCAAAAAACTCTCTTTTCCTGTTAATTTATCAAAAATATATTAAATAGCTACTAAGAGCATGCTGGGTTCTGGGAATGTAATAAAAACTCCATTTATTAACTTAGGCCCCAAGGTCTCACCATCTGTTCCAGAGGCCAGATGTGTAAACTCATAATTATTATACAATGTGTTGGATGGAATCAGAAATATGTGCCAGATAATAGAGAAGGAGCTCTGTGAAAGAAATTATTAATTTTGTGAAACAAGGAGTGGGAGGATAAAGATATTACTGAAAGATTCCCCCAGGAAACCACATATGAGCTGGATTCTGAAGAGTGAATAGGAATACACAGGTGGCCTAAAGAGAGCAGGTATTTGGCGTAGAGAAGAGCAACATGGTGAAAGCAAAATAGCACCTTCAGGGAATCTAAGTGGTGTGCCGTGGCTAGGGCTCAGTGGGTTCATCATTCCAAACTGATGATCCAGGACATTGCTTTTATAATACGTGTATATCTCAGGGCAGTTATCCCAGGATTTAGGGAGCTGGCTATGTTCTGAATCTAAACAGGAATTCTATTTCCTGTAGCAGCCGACGATTTATACCTTTGTGCTTCATTTTATCCTCTCCTGTACCAGTAGAAACCTTGTTATAGATCTGAAGCAAGTAGAAAGGGGGATCTATAAATATAGAGTCTCGGTGCTTAATGGAAGATTGTGATCAGTTCCACAGAGCTCTTTGTGTCTAAAACTGGAGGAGATGGTTTCATTCCTTGGCAGAAGTAAGCGCTGAGCATTTTGGCTGAACAACAAAAACAAAATCCCTTGCCTTTGTTTGACCCACAGAAAATAGTAAATCATCCACATGAAATAAATCCTGCATCACAGGAACATACTTTGGACTGAAAAAGGTTCATTTTGCCAGTCTGGATCCTTCTACCTTACAAGGCTTGTGCAGATGACTTTAAAGTCCCTGTGCTTAAGGCAGCTCTACCTAGGATACAGTAAAGACAAGAATGATGACTACGAAACACTGAATGATTTAATTACAGGATAAGCCCACTGTCATAATAGATGTCTTTTAATCCCTTGAGTGGAATGGTTACCTGATGATTACCAATGACCTGGTCTCAGGAGCTGGGGGAGGGTTGGGAGTGGGATGTTGGTTTTCATCGATGGCCTTGACAGTCTTGACACTGAACTATCCGCACTTCCATTCTTTGATTCCTAACCAGCCCCACACATGAGGGTTTCCTTAAAAAATAGAGATGATGTCTGCCTCTTTATCCTAACACCCTTTGCCTCAGCCCCAACACCATAAGAACTAGTACCACGTAGTGGGCAACTAAAAGGGAAGAGACAAGGGACATGCTTTATTCTCTCTCTCCCACTACCAATCTCTTCCCCTTTTCGGTTGCATGCGACTTAATAGAAGAAGATTCCCTGTTACTCCTTCATTCCTCAGAGCTGTTGATCAGCAGCAGCAGCATTCGTCTCGTCTTTTGATGAAAGATGGTTTTTTAATGTCTGCTTCTTGGTAATAATTAGCAGATGGGAGGGGGCTGAAGCAAATTTCTTCCTCTCTAGGACTCTAGGAAGGAGGCTTTGCAGGTATCTATTTGGGGATTAAAGTAAGACTGTTGGACGCCATTGGGAATTGTGAGGTCTTTTGTATGACCTTTCTCACATTTAGTAGCCAATATTCTCTTGTAGCCTTATTTCAGCAGTTCAGCTACCATTTGCAGCAAATATTTTGCTCTATAGGCAACTGGTAGCACCCTATAAAAAAGCAGAAGACTTATTTCTTGCCCATAAGGAGCCTGCAATTTATTTTAAAAAGAGAAAATGGTCTACATACCTAAAAACATTGCTGGGTGCAGTGGAGGGGGTAGGATAGTTTATATGATTTCTCAGGATCTCATTTTAAAAACCCATAGGAATTTTTTCCTTTATTTTTGTACAAGAAGCATTTAAAAATTCCTGATTGTGACCAGTATACACTTAAAAAAAAAAAAAGATCAAGCCTAAATTTATTATGCATTGCTGGGTGCAGTGGAGGGGGTAGGATAGTTTAATGATTTCTCAGGATCTCATTTTAAAAAACCCTAGGAATTTTTTCCTTTATTTTTTTTAAAAAAGCATTTAAAAATTCCTGATTGTGACCAGTATACACTTAAAAAAAAAAAAAGATCAAGCCTAAATTTATTATGCTTCTTCCAAGATGGGTATTAGTTGTACACTTTTGCAAGACTTTGAGATCTTGCTATTAAAATGTATTTAAGGAGAGTAAGGCCAGCCCGAGGCTGCCATAACTAAAAAGTTCCTTTCGAGGTGCTCGAATTAATGGCTCAAGTACTGAGGTTGAAAATGAGACTTGTCAGGTCTTTGTCTGCAGGATGATTGATCAGTAGGAGCCGGGAAAGATGGTTTTTAATGCCACAAGTAGGAAGGCTTGAACTGGTATTTATGAAGCTCTTATTTAGTATGCCTATTCATCTGAGTAAGAACCATGTTTTCCTTCTTCTTATGCTTTCGGAGAACATGGGGAAATTATGAAGGGATTACTATGACGCCCTTATCTGACAGTGGAAATTCTGGACATGATTCCAGTCTCTTATCGTCCCTATTGAAAATCTTCTGTCTTGCTTAACCCCTGAAACACAGGTAGCTTGCCACATGAATACATAAGGTAGACACATGCTCTAAGTTTAGCATTTCAGATGATAAACTGGCATATGAAAGTCATTGTTGTTACTAATAAGATTAATTTTTAATCTGAATAGTCTTATAAATTGTAATAGAGCAATATTATTCTTTGTCACTCCCATGCTAAAAGTACTAAATGTTTTCAAAATAGACATTATTTTCTCCATTTAGAATTCATTTAAAATGTCTTCTGCTCCAAGAATTGTTTTTTGGCAAGTGCATCCCACACTTAGCTCTTCCTTTTCTAAATTGTTCTCAAACTTATGGACTGTGTTACATAGTTTAGCACTTAATTACTGCCCGATTATTTTACGAATACTAGTTTTCCTTCCTGACTTAGTTTTAACTCAAATGCAAAGACTATATTTTATATTATTTTAATTCTCCAAGAGACATGCACATAAGAAAATGTACCGTAAATGCTTGTCATTTGATTTTATAGTCCCTGCAAAATATACTAGAGTCAGTATTTTCTAATTTTTAATGCTCTTGAGTAATGCAGAAAGTTATATCTCAAAAATTGATAAATATGTGAAGAAAATTAGAAAATTAAATTTAAAAGTTGAACCTTTAATAAGATAGCTTTTTTCCTAAGATATCATCTGCCATCCCTTAAACATCTGTAAAAACATCAGTGCACTTTAATCATTTACTTATGCTCCCACCTCATTCTAAAAATTGAGTCAGCTTAAACCAAAATATGCAATAATCTGGAAACCATAAAGTGTTTAGGCTTAACTGAGACTGTTTTGCATTCCAGCTCCCCAGCCTAAAAGCTCTATGCCTCTGGACAAAATGCTTAATCTCTCTGAACTTCAGATTCTTGCGCTATAGAATAGGCTAATATGAGTATTAAATCAATTAATCTCTACAAACATGTTACCTGGCACATAGTCAGCCTTTAATTAATGTTAAATAATATAAAATAACAGTAAAAGTAAATAAAAATAAGTAAATAACAGTCAGGACCAAGGGAAATATAATTTAGAAGATTCTCCTCTAAGAGAGTAAGTGGTAATAATGCATTAAAGCCTGAACATAAATGACTAGTCAGTGCACACTGATCTTAAAGCTATCATTGGGGAAGTGAAAGTTTTACTGGCTTTGATATAAAATCAGTTCTCATGTGTGGCTTGATATGGGGAGAACAATGAGCATGTAGCATACAGTTTGCCAAGTCTCGACAATAAACACAGTCAGTTTTGGGTGGTAATCTCCTAAAGGTATGCCTTGGCTTTAAGGTATGCCAAGAGCCTGATGCCAGCATATAGAATTCACAAGGGGCCCCCGGCACATTTTTGTATCAGTTATAAACCTTTTTTGAAAGCAACTGACATCTTTTTTTTTTTTTTTTTTTTTATTTTTTGTAATATAGAAAACTTTTTTTAAAAAAAATGTATTGTTTTTTTTTTTTTTTTTTTTTAGCTTGCAAGGCAAAACAGAAACGCTTTATTTCCTCTGTCAATTTTTACTCACATATGGGATTTGGAAGTTTTCTCCAATCTTACCCAGGGTACCTTTTACCCACAAATGCTTTCTTTCTCATCCTAACATGCAGACCACTGCCTGCTTAGTTTCGTTTCAACTTTTGCTCAGCTGCCATTACATGTCAAGCCCTATGCTAGGTGCTGGATATGTTTGTTTTCATTAATGAACTCAGTCTGCTCCTCCTTCAGGTAAATCCTGCCCCTTTTCACTCACCAGACTGTGAGCTCCGTGGTGGTGTTAGGGATGTTTTGTGTATCATATTCTCAGAGCAGAGCAGGTGCTCTGACTCACAGTCTAGGTGTTCAGCAAGGGCTGTTGAATGAATGCACGAAGGAGATTCTAGTCGTGTTGTACATCGGTGGATGTTGGTCTATAATAATAATTGTCGTATGTCTTATATAAAGTCTCTTTCATGCAGCACACGTAAGATACATGCAGCTACTGCTAGGTCCATTGTTCTCTGTAGAGTCCTCTGCTATTTTTGGATGGTCCATTGGTATTGGTGGCCCAGACTTTGACTGAGATACAGCTTGCTGTTCATCTGTTTCCTCTTCTTCATGGACATACACACAGCTAGACTCTATTTCCCAGCCTCCCTTGCAATTAGGTATGATCACATGACTGATTCTGCCTGGTGGAATATGAGCATAAATGATGTGTGTCACTTCTAAATCCAGCCTATAAAATTTCCCATATGTCATCCTTTCCTCCCTCCTCTGCCAGCTGGATATTGGTGTCCAGGATAATCAGGTGTTGAAAATGGGAGAGTCTCTGCAGCCTGGGTCCCTGAGTAACTATTTGAAGCAGAGCTGCCACTCTTCCTGTCCCATGCCCACTGGACTTCATATGAGCAAGAAAAGAAAAGATCTAATATGTGAAACCACTAAGATTCTAAGGTTTATCTGTTACAACAGCTAGAATTACCTTAACCAATATAGTCTCCTTCCTTTATTGCCTGCCCAGTGGAGGTTTTTTTTATTTTTAGGAAGAATAAGTCTCTTACTGATTTTCGCCAGGCTGAGAGGTATACTGAACTAATTAAAATGTATGCTTTGGTCCATCAATGGAAAAGGTCTGTCACAAATGATTCAGTGTAGTAGTGCTAAGTGGATACTTTTGTTTTTGTTCAGTGAGCACAAGTCAGTGCCAGAGCAAGGAAAACAAAAGGTTTTAGTTCCCCAGTACTTTGATTGTTAGTTCTTTTCCCTCCCAGCCATGATGATGGGATGTCCCCAAGCCAAGCAGAATTTTACAAAGAGCAACTATCTACTTGGGAAGAAAGGATATTTTTTTCTTGCTCTTATATGCCGTTTATTGCAACATAGCATTCTTGTGGGCCAGGACTGAACAGTTTTGAAATTCATGTTGCAGAATCACATACCAGTGTTGAATATTATAAGGTAGAGAGTTATTTGGGGCATATAAGAAACTTGATAATATGTATGATGTGAGCTCTTTAGGGAGGGAGTGGAAGAAGGTAGTAAGAATATATATTTTTTAAAAATTGATAGATTGGTGGGCATGTTTGATATTATCAAACAAAAGTTCTCAAAGTAGATGGTTACATTTACTAAAGAACACTTTATATAGCTGTAATGAGGATGGATGGTATACTTAAGCACTGAAGTTCTAAACTTAGACACCTTAGTTTCAAGTACTGTTCTACTACCCTGTTGTCTCTGTGACATTGGACAAGGACTTTAATCACTCTGTGTCTTAGTTTCCTTGATGGAATGTGAAAAAAAAAATAGTACCTGTTTCTGGGAGGAATAACTGGAATAATCTTTTTAGCCTACTTCCTGTTGGAGTGAGCTGCTATAATATTAATGAAAAAAATTTAATGTTAATCGAAATTTTTCTAATGGTTCTATGTTATTCAAATATATTGTATTCCCAAACAGTTAAGGTCTTGGCAGTAGGTGGTATGAAAATATTTCTGTGCTCCTGTTAGGTCTTGAAGGTAACCCTGAGAAACTCTAGTCAAGGTAAGGAAGGACTGAGAAGTTAAATTTCTGTGACCATGTGGTCTTTAAAAGTCATTCATTGTCAGTTAACATATGGTATTGAATTGCCACTCAAATGTGTTTATGAAGCACCTAATTATGTGAGTTGGTGTTGACTTATCATTCACAAATATCATTAGTTTTGTGACAAGTAGCCAAGGAAGGGTTAACACATATTGCAAGGAGAGTCAATTTGTGTGCCTTTGTTACTGTTATCAGTCATGGGGGTAAAGTTTTTTATTCTACTGATTGATCCACCAACTTAGTTATCTCATGCTAAAAGGTTTAAAAAATTGTAGCTCCAGTGTACACATTTTACCCATGCCGCTAAATAAATTTGCTTATTTATTTAATCAAATAGGGAATAATCATCTACTATTTTTCACAGTTCTCTAATGGAAAGTAAAGAAAGCAAAAGCGCTTTCTTTTCCCAGTTTATGATATCCTTTACCTTCTAACCTTTACAGGAAAATTGTTTTAGATAGCATAATTGTCCAGACTTCCTTTCTTATCTTACAAATATGGAAAACGGTGGAGAGTTTTTAGATTTCTAGGCTGCTTTTTTTATTATTTTAAAATTTGAGTACCATAAGACAACAGTAGTAAAAACATTTGCAAGAGTGCCAGATTAATATGGTTGTTAGAAGTTTGCGTATTCAAGTGTAAAAACAAGAACCACAACTCTACAATTGTTTTTTGTATATAAAGGCGATGTTACCAATCCATTTCCCTCTTATGGATAGTTAAGTTTTGCTAGTTTCTTTTCAAGGAAGTGGTATGGATTCTTCCATTTACATGATATTTCGACATGAGGTACTTCAGAGAAGCCATTTTAATTCTACATCTGCCCTGGAAAATGTTGGAGCATGCAGGCAGAGTGGCTTTCATTCTTCTGCTTTTAGTATTGAGGAAAATTATTTCTATGTGCCTTCATTTTTTTCTTTCAGTTAATGCCTTGAGCTGCTTTAAAGAATGTTTTCCTGTTATCTAATCAGTCCCAAAAAGCAATAAGGAAACTCTAGCAATCTAACTGTAGAGAATCTTTTATATCTGCCCCTTAATACCAGCCACCAAATTCTAAGAATAGTTTAAAAGCATCCTGACTTAAGTCATCCTGCTGGAAAAGGTTTTAATTTTCTTAGAAGACTCAAAGTTTTGGGAAAATCTTTGGAATTTTGAAAAAAGAAAAAAAAGAAATCCTATTATTGGAAGATTTTGTGTGTGCCCAAGCCTTCACACTTAAAAGAGTAACTGCTAAAATTATATTTGATCCAGAATTATAGCAAAAATATATTTGGTATTGTTTTGGTCACATAAATAAATATATAGGCCCATCGTTCTCTGCGTGCAAATCCTGCAATTGATTGCTCAGACATAGACATAATAGATTTGACAGCACCATTGAAGTTAATTTACAACTATTTGATGTGGTTTCAGGTCTTTCATTTGGTGATTCATTTTTAAGAAATTATTTCCAAACCTATGTTGGATGTTACTGTTGAATCTAATTAATTTTGAATAAATTCATTTTATTTCTTGAAATATTTTTGAGTTTTTTCTTTGGCGTCATTAATGAAAAAATATGCATATCTGAAAATAAATGGAGTTAATAGCATCTTTAATAATATAAATGAAAATATTTAAAAATATATCCATTGTGTATTACTGTATCAACATTTATAATTAAGGTTCTATCCAGGCATTATTCAGTTCTGAGAAAGCCGGCATTATCTAAGGTACTAAAATTGGTTAGCCAGATAAAGCAAATATTTTATTTGACTTCTGTGGAAGTTAAATAAGTGTGCATACTACCTCTAATAATCTAGTTCATATTTATAGTTTAAAAACAACCTAGTTGAAGTGATTACCAAAACATAAATAAGCCTAAGAAAAATTATTTTGGTGTTTCTCAGTTAATACTAACACAAGACCCTTTTAAATACTCTACCAATCCCAAGAATCATGAGGTTTTGCAGTTTGACTGGTGAAACTGATACTCTCCCTGGCCCTGTGTGGGTTCTGAGTACACGTAACGCTTTCTGGTAGTTCTTTCCCTGGCTTTGCAGAGTCTCTGCACATGGTTTTGCTGATTACTACTCTGCCTAATGCTTGAGGAAAATCATCTGCAGGTTTTGGGAGTTTCTCTCTGTAAAGCTCCCTCCTCTCTGGTACTCTTCCCTGGAACTCCAGCTGCGTTGGTCTCCCCAGACTGTCAGCTCCATCTCAACTCAGTGGTTCCCCCTCCTTGCAACTTTCAAACTAAGCAGGCAGTAAACTTGGCTCCTCATTTCTTTCTTCTGTCAGAGATTACTACTGCCCTTGTTGCTCATGTTCAGTGTCTTAGGAACTATCGTTTCATATATTTTGTCCAGGTTTTGGTTATTTCAGGAAAGAGAGTAAATCCAGCCCCTGTTCATTCCATTTTGCCAGAAGCAGACTAATGTCAGATTAAATCTTAAATTTATATTAATCTTTTAGTTTAATTTTCTAAAACATACATTAAGAGTTTCTGATTATATTATCTCCAGATGAGAATATTTTTCAGGGAGCAAGTCCATGACTTAATCTAGGCAGAATCAGATGATGTCTTAATCCCTTTCATTTGTAAAACCTGTTGTGTGATTATCTTTTGTTGCTTGGTTGATTGGTTGATTTTATAATTTATTGAAATCCAGAAGGATTAAGTGTCTTACTCAAGATGGTTCCTTTTTTTTCCCCAATTACAGTTAACATTTAGTTTTAGTTTATATTAGTTTCATGTGCATAGCATAGAGGTTAGACATTTATATAACTTAGGAAGTGATCCCCCTGATATGTCTTGCACCCACCTGACACCATATATAGTTATTACAATTATTACAATATTGTTGACTATACTCCCTAAGCTGTACATTATATTCCTGTGACTATTTTGTAATTGCCAATTTGTATTTCTTAATCCCTTCACCTTTTTCACCCAGTTTCCCAATCCCACTCTCATCTCTCATCTGGCAGCCATCATTTTGTTCTTTGTAATGAGTTGTTTCTGTTTTGTTTATTTTGTTTTTTAGATTCCACATAAAAGTGAAATCATATGGTATCTGTCTTTGTCTGACTTATTTCGCTTAGCATAATACCCTCTAGGTCCATCCATGTTGTTGCAAATGGTAAGATTTCATTGTATATCTGTACCACATCTTCTTTATCCATTCATCTTTTGATTGGAGCATTTAATCTATTTATATTTAACGTGATTATTGATAGGTATGTAGTTATTGCTATTTTATTGTTTTCTGCTGGTTTTTGTAGTTCACTGTTCCTTATTCTCTTGCTCTCTTTTCTTATATGTTGATGACTTTCTGAGTGTTGTGTTTGGACTCCTTTACCTTTATTTCTTTTATAGCTTATGCCATCTTTTTTATTACAGTTAAAGCAGTGCTTTAATAAAGATTTAAATTCAGACAATGCTCAGTTGCTGTACATTAAAACAACCTGTCTATCCTCCCCTCCCTCCCAACTAATGATGAAGATATAATGAAACTGGTAATGAGTCATTGTAAATGGTCTCTATACTCTTTTGGAAAATAAATTGGAAATGTATATTAAAAGGCACAAAAATTGTTATATCTTTTGAATATTATATCCATTAACCTCACTTGTAAAATTAAAGCCAGTGTAAATAATCTAAGATATTTGAAAGCTGTATCTCCAACAGTGTTAATCATGGTACTAATTATAATGGAAAAAAATTGGAAATAATCTTAATGTCAAAATAGATGCCCAATGAGGGATTAATACTCAAAATATATTAGGAACTCTCACAGCTCAACAGCCAAAAACAAGCAAACAAAAAAGCCCACCTAACAACCCAATTAAAAAATGGGCAAAGGATTTGAATATACATTTCTTCAAAGATACACAAATGGCCAATAACACAAAAATAAAGAAATTAAAAGATGCTCAACCTCACATTAGTCATTAGGGAATAGAAATCAAAAAACCACAGTCAGATACCCTTTTTACTCATTAGGATTGCTATTATAAAAAAGGAAGGGAGGGAGGGAGGGAGGGAGGGAGGAAAGAAGGAAGGAAGGAAGGAAGGAAGGGAGAAAATAAACACACACACACATCCCCCAAACCATTAAAATATTCATCATTAATGGCCATAATAGTCTAATTTCCTTCTGTGAAGAAAGGAAAGGAAGGAAGAAAGGAAAGGAAAGTAAGGAAAAGAAGAAGAAAAGGAGGAAGGAAAGAAGGAAGGAAAAAGAAGAAGGAAGGAAGGAAAGAAAAGGAAGGAAGAAAAAAAATAACAAGTGCTGGGCAGGATAAAGAGAAATTGGAACACTTCTGTATTCTGGTAGGAATGGAAAGTGGTACAGCTACTGTGGAAAACAGGCAGTTCCTCAAAGTATTAAATAGGTTATTACCCCTATGACCTAGTAATTACACTCTTAGGCATATACCCAAAAGAGTTGACAATAAGGACTCAAATACTTATACACCAATGTTCATAGCAGCAACATTCACAATGCTAGCTAAATTTGGAAACAAGTCAAATGTCTATTAGTGGATGTGAATGGATACACAAAATGTGTTATTTACATACAATGGAATATTAGCCTTAAAAAGAACAAAATTTTGACGCATTCTACGACATGGATGAACTCTGAAGACATTACGTTAAGTCAAATAAGCCAGACACAAAAGGACAAATACTGTATGATTCCACTTACATGAGGTACCTAGAGTATGCAAATTCATAGAAACAGAAAGTAGAACGGTAGTTCCCAGGGCCTGGGGGAAGTTATTGTTTAATGGATACAGAGTTTCAGTTTGAGATGATAAAGTTCTAGAGATGGATGGTGGTGATGGTTGCACAACATTGTGAATGTACTTAATGCCATTGAACTATATACTTTAAAGTGGTTAAACTGGCAAATTTTATGTGATGTATATTTAACCACAGATAAATAAAATATGTATTTTATAGATATATGTCTATATATACATATAAATTTAAATGAATAATTCATAACTGAAAAAAGAGTAACCTAAGAAGTACTGATCAGACAGTCCTTCTTGCTCTTCTTCCTCTGCAGGAGTGACACATGCAGCCGTCTGGGCAGCCTGCATTTCTTACCTAAGTGCAGCTGTCCCTCCTGAGCTGAGGACATCTGCTCAGGGCATCCTGCAGGGCCTTCACCTAGGCTTAGGGAGAGGTTGTGGTGCCATGATTGGAGGCGTGTTGGTCAATTATTTTGGTAAGAATGGCTTTCTCTTCCCTTTCTTCTTTGATGAGAACTTATGATTTTTTCAGCAACACCTCAAGAAACACTCAGATTATTATTGAAGATTGCTAGAAGCTAAACTCCAGTCATCATAATATTCTCTTTCTAGCTATCATGGTAGTCATACTGTAAAACAGTGTGTGTAAGTCGTTAAGATGACTTAGAGCCAGCCTGTAACCATGCACACTTCTCTGACAGCTTAGTGAGATGTTACACAGATACCTCAAGGGAGCCAAAGAGATGAATAAGCGCATGTACTTTTGGTTTGAAGTCAAGTACCCTAAACCTGCTGACACTAATGCTAGAGGAAAGAAAATTCATCATTATTTTTCCACCATGAGATCCTGAACCAGGAAAATCTAACTGTATGCTAGAATTGGTAATGTCACCACATCTGTGACAACAGTGTGTCTTCCCTGTCAGGTCTTCCTTATTGGAAATACAGGGGCTGCAGAGATGAGATTATTCTGCTCTAGGATCTGCTATGGAAAGTGGGCCCAGGGATGACTGAATTTATAGCACTATTTAAGCTCTACTGTTCCAACTACAGATTAATAGGGCTGTTTACTAGTTAGGTAAATGGTCTTTATGAAGAAGAGCACCATTGAATTTTATGGTGAAAGCACCCAGGGACAGTCCTTTATAAATGCGGTTTTCAAATTTGACGAATGACAGATCTAATACCAGCACCTGACACCTAACCAGCCCTGTGTGTTTTCCATGATATGAAGCTAATGGCCATTTGCCATTCTCTGGTTCATCCCAAGCTCTGTTGCCTTTGTCTTGAATTGTAGAATGTTGACAGGTTTGGATGAGGGCTACCTGCCTTTCCTGGAATTACTCTGCAGAGTGCTCTTTTATCTCCCCCTCCCCCCCCCAACAGGGGCTGCTGCCACGTTCCGAGGAATCGGCATGGCCTGCCTGGTGATCCTCCTGCTCTTTGCCCTAATCCAGTGGCTGGCAGTACCAGATGAGGAAGAAGGTAAACATGTCCATTCTCTCTTAGTAGTTCTAAAGGTTGAAGCCATGGAGAATTCCACATCTACCTCTCAGAAACTCAGAGGTGGTAACAGACCAGCTTGGCTAGATTTTCTCCGTGTTTTATCAGTGGACTCATGTACCGTTGCTTAAGAGAAGCTACCTACTGTGTTGAAAATACTGGTTGTTTTAAGTAGCTGGGGATATTCTTGTTTTTATTTTGGTTTATGATACAAGGTACTGAGGGAGGGAGTATTGGTTTTACATTTCTCTGGTATTCTAAAAGGATTTAAAATTTTAATCAAATAGATAAAAGGCTATACAGTAATTTTACTATTAGAGATAGCAAGTGGTATTAATCTCTATGCTTTTACCTTCCTTTGAAAAAAATGTCTAAACCTTAAATTTGAAGTTTTCCCTCAAGTAGGCATAGCCTTCATTAAAATTGTTATACGGTTATACAGAAAGAAGGTTATATTAAATATAATGTTTAAATGAGAACAAATTTTCAACTTTTTTTTTAATTGGATTTTTTTTCCACCATAAAAAAAGGCCAACTGGTTGAAGGGGAATATTCTTTCTTGCTCAGGTCTTAGTTCCCAGAATGGGGCTCATCTTTTGTGTCTTGGCCTTTGAGTGGCATTTGCCTCAAGTACCTGAAGTGCTTCTGTTAGGAAAAACTAGCTTGTTATAGACACCCCAGAGACAGATTTTAATTCTAGCAAGTTACTCAGAAAGAAGACCAATACTGATTTTTCTCACTCTTGTTCTTTTATAATCTTAACTGGATCATATCTTGTACACAGCCTTGGTCTCCATGCCTTCAGTAAAGGCCAATAAAAACAGCTATCACATGGCTTTTCCTATATTGATGCTTATTTTTAAAATCTCGATCCTGTAAGTGGGACTAAAGTACTATTCACTATAACCTATGCCCCACAGATGTTATATCTAAGTTAAGTGAACAATACACTTTATAAACGAATATAAGTTAATGTGTATTAAGCCCTATAAGGAGACCCTGGAATATAAACCTCATGTTCATTTGCTCAATACTTGCACCAAATAAAGACTTTGGTACCCAGCAATTTATTAACATTGCCAAGCACACTAGAATGGGCTTATGGGATAGTCTGCTTATTTAATTGTTTCCTTTTACATTTGTTTCAATATGTAGAAAACTCAAAAATGATTTAAACATGATTTTCTCTCCAGACAAGACAATGTTGGCAGAAAGGATTCCTGTTCCATCAAGTCCCGTTCCCATAGCAACCATCGACTTGGTACAGCAACAGACAGAAGACGTCATGCCACGTATTGAGCCCAGGCTTCCACCCAAGAAAACCAAGCACCAGGAAGAACAGGAGGATGTGAACAAGCCAGCCTGGGGGGTCAGCTCCTCTCCCTGGGTGACCTTTGTCTACGCACTCTACCAAATTAAAGAGATGATGCAGCTCACAAGAGACAACCGTGCTTCTGAGATACAGCCTTTACAGGTAAAGTTCCTCTGCTGGCCTCCCTTGAGTGGGCTCAGTGTTTAACTCATTGAGTTATTCATTCAACAAGATTATGGAAGGTCTGATGGAAACAGACATGCAGAGAAATAATTTCAGTACTCTGTAACAAGTGCATTATAGAGGTATATACAAAGGGAAAATTCTTCCTTATGGCATTCAGGAAGGCTTCACAGAGAAGAGGATACTTTTTGAAAGAAAGAAAATATATCCATTCTGATCTTGTATATTTCTTTAAAATTTCATTGTTGTCGGATATCAGTTACAGTTGCAAAGCAAAAACATATGGTTCTTGCTTTGGGGGCATTAATCTCTGTGATTCTAAAATTCTAGTAGGGACATTATATATAATAAGATCTTAACAAATTTCTGATGAATTAATGAATACTTGAGCCACTGTGTGAGTCTGATAAAGACACCTAACTCAGTGGAAGTGTGGTTTTGCTTGTGGACGCACATGAAAAATAAAAAGTATGATATTTCTTGTCTTTAGAGGTATAATCTCAGAGTAAAGTCAAGCCATGTTGATAAAACAGTGTGGGTAACTGTAACTAAAGCTACATACTGCCTTTGGAAAATGGTTAAGTGTGACTTCTATGAACAGTCTGGCCAGAGTAATGAGTCCATTTCCCTGCATTTATGTTAATCACTCCCTTTTACTTGATGCATCATGTCAATTCTTTATCTAGAGTAGCTTCAGAGGTCACCAAAAAAAAAAAAAAATCAAGGGGAAAGACTCAAAAATAGAGTTATTTGGGTAACTTGCTTTTTTAGAAAATTCGAACTACCTTTATCATGACTTCCATGATAAAATATTTCTATAATTTAAGCCAAATCTCACTCTTCACTGATAAGCATAATGCATTCTAGTCCATGCATGAGCCCACTTATTCATCAAGATAATAAACTCACATGAACCCTCTACTTAGTAGAGAACGAATGAGAGAGGCATATAAAAGATGAACAGGGAGGTGAAGCAGCAGAAAGGGTATCTGTTACTTAAATAGCAGTGTTTTCATTATTTCAGATACTCACCCTCATTTTCACAGAAGCCTGTCAGGCTTAAGTATCAGTACGTTGTTTTTTTTTTTTTTCCTGGTATGTTAATACCAGAATTTTAATAAAAACTGGCTGGGATGTCACCGTTATTCTTATGAAGAGGCCATTATAGTAAGATTATTTTTTTTTTTTACATTTTAGAACCACAGAAATAAAACCTTCTTTTTAGCGCTCAGCTATTTGAAGTGATAGGTACTAATTTGGAGGAAATTTTGTTTAAAAAATATGTAAATTTGTAAAAATCAGGAACATGGCATTGGATTTAGCAATGTGGCATCTTTCAGATGTGCTATGGGTGATTGCTGGAGTGAGTGTACTCATAGCTACTTACAATGGTTGTGTAAATGCTTGTTTACATTCCCCTTTTCTGTGGATATTCTGTTGTATTTAACTTTTCCTATATACTTTAAAATCCCAAATATAGCTAGGACTCTGACTCTCAGGACAGTTTTCCTGGCCCGGTCTCTGAGATTGAGAATGCCTTACTTACTTCCTGTTAGACAAGGTGTCTTCCAACTGCTGAATTCTGTGGTCTCAGCAAGTGGCCTGAGTATCAATTCCATGCTGCTTGCCCAGTGACTTGCCACAGTGGCTGGTGGGGACTTAGTAAATATTTGTTGATGTAAATTGTTTTCCTAGTAGTTAACAGGCATTTTGGTAGTGATGTTCTTTTATCTACAAGATACGTCTGCTTATAGTGTTTGTGTTTTTCATGCGGCTCTGGCAGTTGCACATAGGAAAAGAGATGAAAGGTAAGACATTCTGTCCTTATTCCTCTATTGTTCCCTGAAGTGGTCACTTGAGGATGATCTTCCCATGTTTCCTATATCTTACTGGAAATCATAAAAAATGTTGGATTTATTTGCTAACACAGACTGTGAGGCATCTCCTGTTTTTTCCTTCCAGGGGACCAGTGAGAATCAGGGAGATTCTTCAGCTGGTGGAGCCCAGCCTGTGCCATGTGAGATCCACTCTGACTCATCTAGAAACCAGCCATCCCCTCAAACGGCAGCATCTCAGACGCAGAGCAGCCCTCCTCACCCCAGTGTAGACCAGAGGGCAAAGGAAAGTGAGGACTAGCGGGCTCAGCCTGCCACTGGGGGATCTTGAGGGGGTCCTCCTGTTACACCCTGCATGGAACTGGGCTCCTCTGCCAGGACAGAGGGAGAGGTGTCCCAAACCTAGGACATGCCTCGCCTTGAGGAGCACAGCACCACATAATGCTTCTAAATACATGAACTCATTAACATGAACACACACACGCACAGGAGCTACAGTACATTTGGCAGAAAGAGGTTAACTTCCAGAACCCCACCGGAATCATGGAAGAGAAACAGAGTTCGACGAGGACTTTCTGGTCTTTGGTTACTTAGGTAGAGGACTGCAGGATTACTCTGACGGGGCAGTAAGAGTTGAAACCAGCAGTTACACTAAGTGTTGGGAAAGAAAGTGTTTTAAGGTGAATGCTGATATAATATCCCTCTTCTGATTATTTATTCTAATTATTTGGTTCTTTATGCAAACTGGGAAGAAACAATAACACCTATAATTTTCTCTTAAAGAGAACCATTTAAAAAATTATAAGATTTAAAAAATACAGTAAGTAGGTAAAAGTTAGTAGCGTATATGCTTTTGTTTTAAAAGAGGAAAGTTTCATCAGAGACTTGGCATATCTCTGGCAAATATATTTTTATATGTGTATGGAATATAATGAAAATAGCCAATTCTTTGAGCAAAGCTATTATTGACTACTGCAAGCTAAGCTGAGCTTTAAAATGCCTTTTGTTTTAAATGGGCTTTAAGACCAGAAAAGGGGATATTCCAAATAAATCAACCAACTCAGTATCCTGTGGCCTGGTAGACAAGGGTTTACTAAATACATTGATACTGTAAATTGCCTTTATCACTATTTACAATTTTATAGTGATTCAGGCTCTACTTAACTGATGGAATTTTAAAAATCACTGAATTCCTAAGAGTTTCTTTGATTAAGCAGTGCTATTTACAAATAACAGTATAAGATTTAAGTGCCTGGGGGAGGGATACAAGTTTTAAAAATTATATAATGGGTCAGTTTTTGTTTTGTTTCTGGTGAGGGGAAAAGGTGGTGAATAGGAAACCAGGAATAGAAAGGACAGGAATAAGAAGTAACTGTACTTTCCAATGACTAAAGAAACAAACCTCAGAATATTCTTTCCCTTGAAGACACAGTCAGACACTGGACAGTTCAGAGATTGGTATGCTACTGTAAACTACTATCAGAACAATGGCTGGGTGAATCACGCATAAAGCTTGCTGCTAAAAATGAAACTGAGGTTAACAGGATGCCTTGGGGGAGGGCTGTAGAAAAGGGAATGCTGCTTTAGTTGAAGGTCAATTATAGTGTGTATAATCGTTGTGGAAGGGCACATGAGAGAGGAAAGAAGAGCTAAAAACGAGCAACTCACTGTACCCTCTGACCCTGATTAAACAGGATCAGTTGTAAAGTGAGGGCTTCTCCATGATACCATATTTCTGCCCACAACTGCATCTGGGAGAATTGTACACTTCGATATCTAGCTTCACCACAAAACACAGCATAAAAATAAAATAACGGAAAGAAATAGAATTCAGCAAATAGTTATTTTTGCACTTGAACTGAAACGTACTGTACTATAAATTATCATGACTCATTTTAAGTGACCTTTAAAAATCAGATGTATTTATTATGCTTATGTAATTTGAGAAATAAATGGGTGACAGGCTGAACCTCACCTATGAATGTACAGTATGTGCTTCGTGAAACTGTAGGAAGTCAAAGACTTACACTGTATCTTGTGTTTACGGTTCTGATTTATTCCTTTGAAAAGCCTGCTGTTTTGGAAATGCACGGTTGATATGTTGAAACAAAAATAAATACATTTTTGAATATTTCTTAAATGATAAGGATGTGACCAAATAAATAGAAGTCCTTTACTCTGTAATGAATAAGACCAAATTCAATAGGCCTTTGTTAGGAAACGTTGGCTGTGAGAGCTGATTCAATAGTGCAGTAATTTCCAGCCTTTCAGAACAGACACCTTCATGGGTTTGTGGACTTTGAGACTTTTTCTTCCTGTCCCCAAAGTGGCATTTAAAAAATATTAAAGTGAATTCAAATTAAATTTTGATTTGAGAATTTTACAACTTCTCTTGAGATTCCCTGGCAATACCTATGGGTGTCACAAAGCCCAGGCTGGTAATCACTGCCTTAATGACTTATTTTATTCTCTTTCCCCTATGGCTGTAGAAAAAGTATATTACCCAAAGTGCTTAGTTGCCAATTATTAAGCTTACTCAAAGCCTCAAGTGGAATAATAGATGATTGTAATACATACATCTCCACTAGCCAGTAAACCTCATGAAAAGCCTAAACAATTCATAGGAGGAACATCGTTGCTTTCTTGGCCACATGAAACAATTAGCTAAGCACTTGCAACACTGCTGGGGTGGGGGCTGCTGCTGGTGCTGGGACCATTACGTAAGCAGTATTTCTTGTAGCCAGTCTGGAGGTAAACAGTGAATCCAGGAAAATGGGAACCGCACCCATAGGTACTGGGTGCTTGTTATGTGCTAAGATTATCAGTTTGTCCTTATCACTATTCCCACTTTAAATAGGATTCTGGAACTAGCACAGCTTAGTTATGGAACCAAGGCAGTAAGTTTGTAGAGCAGCACCGCCCAGTATGGTAGCCATTAACTATAGGTGGTTATTAAGCACTTGCAAGGGGGCTAGTGCATCTGAGGAATTAGCATTCACATTTAAATTTAAACCATATGTGGTTCGTGGCTGCCACGTTGAATTGTGCAGGTACAGAAAATGAAATCACCTTTAGGAGATCTCTGGGCCTGTTTTCTCATCTTTAGTGTGGAAGGCTAGACCCTAAAATTAATGATATTAATGATATTCTGTGAAGATGAGGGCATGCTGTGACAGAGCTGACTGCATGGAAGTAAAAGATGATTTTTCCATTCAGAAGTTCTGTCCTTTGGCACATGGGGACAAGACGAAGCTAATTCTAAAGCCCTAAACCACTACTGTGCCATCTCAGCAAAGCTCTAAGAATACTTGGCTCAAGAATTCCAAGCCACTGGGCAGACGGGACAGAGGTTGGTGCCCGGATGGGGACAGAATAAAGGGGTGAAAGAAAAAGGGGAGTGGTTTCTCAAATCAGAAAGTAATTTACCTTATGCCAGGACAAAGTGGGGCTTAAGGTAAGAGTAACTGGAAACTTGTGGATGTCTAGAATGGGGAAGAAATGAGCCAATCCACGTGGCTGCCTCTCACTCCGCCGCCACCTGCTTTGGGTGGTTGATGCAGCACTTGCCCCACTGCGGTGCCAGGGCGGTCCCAGTTTTTAGATGGCAACCCAAAGATATTATAGTGCTGGGGTTAGGAGTGCCGCCTCTGGAGTCCCACTGTCTGGATTTGAGGCTCAGCTCTGCTAATGAGAACCTACAAATACACATAACCTCTTTGGGCTTCAGGGCCCTCCTCTGCAAAAATTAAGGTGATTACAGTATTTGCTTACAGGTTGTTTTGATGTTTAAATGACACATCTGACACATAATGTACACTATAAGTACTGCCATTATCGCTGTATGGCAAACAGTCCATGGCGAAAGAAGAGCTGTCTCATTTCCCCAACCAGGGCCTAGCTCTCTTAGTATTTGGTTAACATTTAAATCTGTAATGACATGGCATTCTCCCAAACCACAGTGCTATGTTAAATGTGTTTATCTATACCTAGTGAGCTGTACAATAAAACATTCAGTTTCAACATGCATTAAGTGGTTGAGACATGGGTTAAGAGACAAAATTAAGCAAAACAAAATTATGTGGAAGAGAATGGGAAAAAAATGTCAAGTAACTGACAATTCCAGTGTGCAAAATCCACAGGGAGAGGTAATGACATTTGTTCCAGTTTCAATATTTTTCTTCTAAAAAATGTCAACAGATGTAAACAAGAACTTCATAGTCATTTAACAAATTATATACCATGCTCTTTCCCAAACAGCTGAGGATCCTATTCTTTTCAACCGTTAACTTGTATTTTAAGATGAGCAGGAATTTTTTTGTTCCCTAGAAAGATCAATGGGGTCTTGAAAAATAACATCTAGACTAGTGTTACTCAGTGTGGTCTTGGGCTGGTGCTGTCCAGTAAACTGTAGGTACAGTGTGACAAAATAGAAATTAAACATTTTGAAACATGTAAGGCAACTTGACATTGCCATGATCATTGGGCTTATATTTGGTATGTCTTTTTAAAAAATTATTTCATTTTTCTAATTTACTTTTAGTGTATATTTCAAAAGTATTGTGTGTGATGGACTAGGTCGGGCGGGGGAACTGGTCTATTGTGCTAGATAGTTTAGAGTCACTGCTGTGGACCATGATCTACCATACATGTAACTACTAGACACATGTGGTGGGCATGCGCATAACATCAACAGATGCAATCATCTCCTAAGTGGACTACCCATGAGACCACTTCCTTGACTTTTTTTTTTTTTAAAGATGGCAATGAAATAGAGGTACAGGCACTGATGCACTGGGCCTCAAATTCTGATTCTACCACTTTATATATGTTTTTCAGCAACTTTCTCTTACCTTCTCTGAGTCTTTAACAGTAAAATGGAAATAATACTAAAACATATTACAGAATAGTTATGTGGTTCAAAAGAAGATGTATAAGAAGTGCCTATATAGTACCTGATAGAGCTCCAATAAATACCGATACTCTTCCTTTTTCTCCTTTTGATCGCGTTTTTGGAAGGACCAAATCTAAGAACAAATAGATTCCCCCCATCCCAATTATTGAAACAGTAAACAAGAGCAGCTACCCAACTAAATGCACTTCTAAGATTTATCCTGGTTAATATATACTCATCCCAAATCTCCAGTGACCTATTAAGGTGGCACACTCAGAGATTGTAGCAAAAATATGAAAGTAGACAACTAGACTCCTAGGCCAGAGACAGACTGAAGATTTTAACATATCTGAATAAGGATGTTGGCCGATAACAAAAGATTAGAAAAAGAGCAATCATGGAGAGGAAAAAGTTAGCAGGGCTTGCATAAAGGAAGGGGTATTCTTTGCCAACAGAATGGGTATCTCATCACTTTAGAAAGGCTAGTCCTCGATTGGGGAATGTTTGCATTAGACTTTTAGAACTGATGACACTAAACATGTGTATTACATGGCAAACTCCCTTTGTCCTTTCTGTTCACTAAGCAACGTTCTTATTCCAATTTGACCCCTCTCGGATCTGTCTTCTGAGAGAGAATCTGCTGGTCACATTAATTCAATTGTTTTAATCCTTACACCAGTTACATTGTTGGCTATGAATCACTAAAAGGACAGACTATACGAATTGGCTAATGTTAGACAGATCTTCTTATGGTACAATGACGAAAGTCAGCGTTCTGAATCAATAAGGCCAAGAATCACATTCATATGGTTAACTCATCAATGTCATGCCACCCAGTGGAGTCTCTCAGAAGGCAGCTTGCTCCTGGGGTCACCTAAAAATACCCTCACTGCAGGCTTCTTCAAAATTCCACATCCATTATGTTATCTATACACAGGATCCTTCTATCAGTTGGATATAAAAGGCTTATTTTTAAAATTGTACTTTTCTAACTCTGGAGAATAATCACACAGAGAATAATGTAAGATCCTTTTTCTTTTCTTGACATCATTTCAGGGATCTTAATTCATCCATATTTAGATATACTGATGTAACCTATCATCTATTCCAAACCTCTTAAAACCTAAAATCTCTTAAATTTCTAGATTTAAAAAAGTCATAAATTCAAATATTGTTCTAAGTGTCAGATGGACACTCCTCCATAATTTAACCCTAAGTATTATTGGCACACTATACAACTGATTCACAAAGCACTTTTTGTGATTATGTAAACTGTGTTTTAACACCTTTTAAAAAGTTAAATGATACAGTTATTTAAGCATGACCACCTATGCTACGTGTCATCCACACATTTTGGTGTCAAACAGTCCAGCTTGCTAACAACAGTAAGCTTTTATGAGGCACCTAGTATAAGCAATAACACAAAAAAGAGTTCTGTCAGGCTCCATGATTGCACATCTCTGGTGGTGTGAAGCACAAAGTCAACTTTCAAACACCTGTGAAGGGCAGAGCTATTTTACTGCATGGTCATTTAAACTGTTTAAAGGTCTTTTAAGAGAGAAGAGGGAGAGACAGACAAGGGAAAGGAGGAGGGAAAGGAGGAAGGAAAGGAGGGAA
>NW_006442484.1:56065885-56068369 GCF_000325575.1 Pteropus alecto
AGGGATTGGAACTGTGATCAGCGATATAATAAACTCCAAATCAAATGAACACAACAGAAATATGCCAAGTATATGACAAGTAATGCTTTTAATTGTTTAGCTTTTCACAGTATTCACATAACAGACATTGACATATCCATGATTTCCTTTAAAAATAAACATGAAAAACAACATCTTGGAAGACTGTTGCTCTTTTTCTCTTTCTTCAGTTGTTTTTGTGATGGTTACACTCAGCTTGGCCACTAGGACCTACTTCCTTCTATTGTCAGCACCTTGTCACCCTGGCACAGGTAAGACCCAGTAGCTATCTTGTCTGAGATGTCCCCTGAGAAATCCAGTAGACTGTTCACATGTTATTCACACACAATTTGTAGGACACAGACTGCCACTTAGGACATGAACATGGTGAGCACAACCACTGACACTTCTGATACATTTATAATATATCAACAATAAATATAAGTATTAAAAAATCAGATTGAACTATTATAAAAATGATTTTAGAACTGTTTACACTTATAAAACATTATCATTATAAATCTGAATGAAAGATACTTTGATTTTTTAAAATCAGAGTCTATGTGAAAGCACAGATTGAATTTAGCAAATTTCACAAAAATAGCAAAACTAATGAAAAGATATCTGGCAAAAACAGACAACTGTAAAACACTGACACACTCCTTAAAGAGGAAATAATTGAAAATCAGTCTAGAAAGTTCCAAATGGGTAGCCATGCTCTCATTCAACAATTAGAGCAACTCTACTAAATTTGGCTCAGGAAAGCAGTGCCTAAATTCTCTATACACCCATCTCCATAACCTCTCTTGTAGTGAAAGGAGAATTCTCATTCCTTATGCCTCTCTTCTTTATGATCCCATCACAGCAAAAAAGCCTGAGTTTGATTCTTAACGAGAATCAATTTAGCAACATCGTAACCCTTAGATTGTTTTGCCAGGTTCAGATATTTCTCAGATCTATGTGTAGGCCTCCTTTTCTCAGGGTCAAAGTTAGTCCCTCACATCACTCTGGAGTTTAACATCATGAATCAAGAAAGATTTGTTCTCTGTAAGAAAGATCACAAATCCAAACACAGTTAAATAGGGTTCAAGGGTCTAATGAAAAAAAAAAAAAAAAAAAGATTACAAATCTGTTTTGTAGGAAATGGTTACAAACATATAAAACTAAACAATTTTTTTAAATGGACTAGTCAACTCAAAATGTCACGAGGTTAAATGTCTTCAACACACACAAAAACATAGAAAGTAATTTTAATTTCTAATCCTTATATATCTATATCTATATCTATAAAAGTTTTAACAAAACTTTAAAATATTACAAAACATTTGCGTACAAAAAAACTTTAAATATAATCTTAGGAAATGTTTCTCTTTATCACAGTTATCAAATATCTAGTTGGCCATTATTAAAAAATAAAAAAGTCACCAGTATTGTGAATCCCAAGGCTGTAAGGAGGTGACCTCTTGGCTCGCCTCTAAAGGTCTCTTCTACCTGAGTTGCAGGAAATGCTTGGGCTGAAGCTCTAGTTCCAGTGCTGCCTTTAAAAAGTTTTGTGATCTTGGGCAAGTTATTTAACCTCCCTAAACCTCAATTCCTCCATCATTAGCATTTTGCAAATGTGTTTCAAGGAATATTAATCTCATGAAAAATGGTTCTGTGGTCACATTAGGTCAGAAACTGCTACACATCATTTCACCTCTTTAAGAGATTCACCATGTGCATTAGCAATATTAAGGGTTCTGAGAAATCCTGCAGTATATTTGTTTAACTTTGTATCAGTCTTAGTTGACTCAGAATCCTTTTGCTAACACTTATTAGTATCTGTGGACTATACTTTGGAAAACACTGGTCCAGCATATCTAAGGTCTCTGCCAGTACTTACGTTGATAACATACAAAAGGAGCAATGCTGAGTCTTTTGACACAGGTTCTGGGGATTAAGAAATAAAAGGCATCCAAATAGGAAACAAAGAAGTCAAACTGTCACTATTTGTGGATGATATGATTCTCTATATGGAAAATCCTAAAGACTCCACAAGAACACTTCGAGAAACAATAAGCAAATACAGTAAAGTTTCAGGATACAAAATCAATGTTCAAAAATCTACAGTGTTCCTATACCCTAATAATGAATTGTCAGAAAAAGAAACAGAAAAAAACAATTCCTTTTGCAATTGTAACAAAAAGAATAAAATACCTAGGAATAAATTTAACGAAACAAGTGAAGGACCTATATAATGAAAACTGTAAGACCCTATTAAAAGAAATTGAAAAGAAGTGGAAAGATATTCCGTGTTCTTAGATTGGAGGAATCAACAGTTAAAATGACCTTATTATCTAAAGCATTATACAGATTTAATGCAACCCCCATCAAAATCCCATTGGTATTTTTTAAAGAAATAGAACAAAAAATCATCAAATTTGTATGGAAGCACAAAAGACCCTGAATTGCCAAAGCCATCCTGAG
>NW_006442484.1:56068658-56074135 GCF_000325575.1 Pteropus alecto
ATGGACCAGTGGAACAGAATCAAGAGTCCAGAAGGAAACCCATATTTATATGGGCAAATAATTTTCAACAAAAAAGCCAAAGACATACAGTGGAGAAAGGAAAGCCTCTTCAATATATAGTTCTGGGAAAACTGAAAAGGCACCTCCAAAAGAATGAAACTAAACTGTTTTCTATTACCACACACCAAAATTAACTCAACATGGATTAAGGACCTGAGGATAAGACCTCAAACAATAAAATGCATAGAAGAAAACTTAGGACCTAAACTCAAGGACCTTGGACTTAAAGTGGATTTTATGAATGTGACCTCAAAGGCAATGGAAGTAAAAGCAAAAATAAATGAATGGGACTACATCAAACTAAAAAGCTTCTGCTCAGAAAAAGAAACCATCAACTAGGTAAAGAGACAACCATCTGAATGGGAAAACATATTTGCGATGAAGATCTCTGACAAGGGCCTAATATCCAAAATATACGAAGAACTCATACAACTCAATAATAACAAAAAAAAAGGGGGTGGCTTCATAGTGTAATGGTTAGCACATCTGCTTTATATGCAGAAGGTCCTGAGTTCACAACCCAGGTGGAGCCACGGACCACACCCCGGGTGCGCCAGGCCCCGGGTGTGAACCACGAGTGAGCGTATGTGAGGAGATGCCCCACCTTCAGAGATCCAGTTCTTAAAAGGAGACGGCAACATCCATAGGTCAGGGGTGGAACTGGGACAGGGGGGAATTAAAGAGGGGAAAAATAATAATAATAATAACAAAAAAAAAACCCACAATCCAATTAAAAGGGCAGAGGACCCAAACAGACATTTCTTCCTAGAAGACATACAAATGGCCAACAAACATGAAAGGATGCTCAACATCACTAGCTATTAGGGAAATGCAAATCAAAACCACAATGAGATACCATCTCACACCTGTTAGAATAGCTATAATCAATAGGACAAGTAATAACAAATGTTGGAGAGGATGCAGAGAAAAAGGAACCCTCATACACTGCTGGTGGGACTGCAAATTGGTACAGTCAATGGAAAACAGTATGGAGGTTTCTCAAAAAACTAAGAATTGTTCTACCATATGACCCAGCAATGCCTCTACTGGGTATTTACCCCAAAGACTTGAAAACCCATATCCGAAAAGATATTTGCACACCTATGTTCATAGCAGCATTATTCACAGTGGCCAGGACATGGAAGCAACTGAAGTGTTCTACAATAGATGACTGAACAAAGAAGATGTTGCACATATATACATTGGAATATTACACAACTACCAGAAGAGATGACATACTGCCATTTGCGACAGCAAGGATGGATCTTAAGATAATCATGCTAAGCGAAATAAGCCAGACAGAAAAAATTGAAAACCATGTATCAGTTATATGTGGGATATAAATCTAAAGCAACAAACAAACATGACAAACAGAGATATGGACAATAGACTAGTGGTTACCAGGGGATGGGAGGGGGAGGACGGTGGTAGATGGGGTAAAAGGAGTCAAACATGTAGTGACAGAAAGAAATCTAACTATGGGCGGTGAACACACAATTTGATATATATATGACTTACTGTTGAATTGTACACTTGAAACTTATTGGATTTCTTTAACCACCATAATAAATTTGAGAGAGAGAGAGAGAGAGAGAGAGAGAGAGAGAGAGAGAGAGAGAGAAAGAAAGAGGATTTAATGCCCCGGTGTTGACAAGGCACCTAATCATGCTTCTTGGTCCCTTACTGGCCCCTTGAAAATCAACCCAGTTCCTTTGTTGCTAATGAAAGTCTTCATTCAAAGAAAGTTGCAATGACTGTCATAGAATGTAATGACTGTGGCCACCTACAGTGCAATAAATAGCAGAACTGGCCAAGAATGATCAGTTATCTTCAATATAGTTTAGTTTTCCTTTCCATTGTGACCTGCTTTTTCTCCATAGCAAATGCTTTTGCCGCTGTTCCCTAGAACGACCTTAATAGGATCCTTGCCCTTCACCCACTTCCTTGTCCAGAATGAAGTCAATGTGCAGGGAGACCGTCAGGCAGAGTCCTCAGATTAAAGAGCTGCTCTTCCAGGAAGGCACCCCCAAGGCCGTATTGTTCTTCATGAAGGCTAATTTCTTCAGGCGACAAGTGGCTTCCTCCAAGAACAAAGTCTGCAAACCTATCGAGGTTTTTTGTTTGTTTGTTTTAAATAAAGTTAATGTTATCACAGAAAGTTTTATTTGGAATATAACATGTTCCCTTGCTAGATATCCTCTTTAATTAAATTGGACTTTGTGGCAATAGAGAATGGCATTTACACAGTGGGTGTAAAAATGGGAATGGCTTATGTGATCCTTCTGAAGATATTCAGGGAAGGGTAGAGAAGTGGGCAGACTTACAAGCACTGAGTGCTGCCAAACACATGCACTCCTGTGTTCTAATTCCTCTCTTCTCTTTCTTATTAGTTTAGATTTATTATTTATCCATTATTTTAGTGTCAACACTTTCCCTTTTTCATCTTTGAGTGCATTGCTATTTGAATAAAGCTATGAAGAGAAAGCAGTTAAGAGAAAAGATGGTGGGGCAAAGATGCCTTTCTTGGTGAACTTTAAAAATCATTCTCCACACCAATAGAATGAGAAGCACGTGATACATCCCAGCCCACCTTTCTCCCTCTCATACTAGAGTTATCTTTATGGCCTTCCCCATAAAACACATCAAATCAATATTTATTCTGACCTTAGCAGTTCTACTGTGCAAGACAGCGCACTGAAGAAAAAGACAACTTCCACATCATTTGTTATCCAGGGAAATAGTCTGCTTCTAGTCTAAAATACCTGTACCAAACCACCACAGTATTTTCACAATGATTCTAACCTGAGTTGTGGTCCAAGTAGCTGAACAAGGCTTACTTTTTAGGAGTCTGCAGTCTGGAGATGGCCAGCCACGATGGGAAGTCGGGTCTGCGGCAGGCTTGGCGCAGCTCCTCCAGAGCACTGGTTGTTTCAGCTTCAGTTTGTTCCCTGTATTCATCTTCAGTGAGATATGTAACTGCCAGTTTTTCTGACGTAAACCATTTCTTCATTTTCCTAAGACATACAGCACTTGGTTGCTAGGTTTCTGGCCATATTTAATTATTCAATTCAACTCTTAAGATTTTGAAAACGTTCTTTGACAGCAATAGTAATACTCTTTAACTTCTTTTATATCATACTATACTTTTTTATTGTTGTTCTGGTGACTGAAGTACTTAGAACATGCAGTTTGGGCCTCAGTGTATATTTACCCTTTTCTGGACCATCCTAAATAGTGTCTTAAGGTATTTGAGGATCAATTTCCAATAGAGATGTTAATCGTATTTTTCCTCTTCAGTGATTTCTAATCAAACAACCAGACAATTAAAGTCTAGCTTCTTTATGCTTGGCTTGCTGATTTTCTTGGGCACAAACAGAAGCCTTTGTGATGTCCTTTTACGGAGACCCAATAGAATTGGTTACCACTTACTCTTCTAGGCAGGAAAACAGGAGGATTTGTGGTATATCGCCTCCACCTAGTGGTGGTGATTCTGACTATTTCTAGAGAGGGAGTAAATATTGTACAAGGGTTGTGTAGGAACAATAATTTATAATAATTTTTCATTTGCTACATGCTGAAAGGCTCATGACTGGAATTTCTTTTCTGATCAGAAAAGTCCTAAAGGGAAGAATCTCATAAAAAATGGTAATGATGACAAGGTTTTAAGGTATATGTTATATTTATTGAGTTCCTAAAAAGGTTTGAGGATAATTTAAAATTTAAGCAGAGATTCCCAAATCTGAATGAGCATCAGAATTACCAGCAGATATTTTAAACATATATTTTCTTTAGGGTTGGGATCTGAAAAATCTAACTTTTAAAGATGGTCTGGTGGTTGGTATGCTGGATTCGTGAACGGTGGACATTATGTCCTTTTCTGAATACCTCGCCTAGTCTTCCTCGAGGAAGAACCCTGGCCTCTGAGCATAAGACTGGGGCAGTACCGGCTTGAAGTTAACCCAATCTGCAAACTAGTGCAATTTCTTAACAGTTCTGAACCTCAATTCACTCATATAAAAAAATAAAAGCAGTAACATCTACCTCAGGAGGTCACTGTATGGATTAAATGAGATATTCTGTATAAAGTGCTTTGCACGGTAAATGGCCCACAGTAAATGTTCAATAAGTATAATAACCAAATAAATAGCTACCATATATTATTAAGATATAGTCAGCAGCTCTTTGCAAACTAGATAGTACTCTACAAATCAAGGTATTATTTCGCTGGCTTATTATTTAACCTATAGTTCCTGTTTTATCCCCTAATTCTTCGCACAATTATTTACTAGCAAAATAAAAAGTTGACGTTTAATACATTTTGATTATTACATTCATGTTAATCCACTGCATAGCAAGTCCATAAAAGAACCATCGCGCAGATGATAGAACACACTTTGCTCTTGGCAGGGCAGCTGGATGTTTAAAGGGAGAGAGGAAGAAGTTCTATCCTGGGTTCCTCAGGATGCAAGCCTGGCAAGTGACCAGAGGCCTGAAGGATGTTAAGTGGTCAGCCTCCTCCTGCTGAGGGACCTCTGGTAATCCCAGTCACTGTCAGCCTCTGAGGCAAGGCAGAGAGAGGAAAGCCAGCATCAGCCCCTTCAACATGGCCCTGCTGCCCTTCAGCCTTGAAAAATCAACAGCCTCTGCACAGGGACTCTGTCCTGACACTGGTGCATTTTTAACCCTATGATGCCACCATACAAGTAGTCACCAGATCCATAAACTACCAGTTACCATGGAGTCTCCTTCCTCACAGCCAAGTTTACCTTGTAAATACTTATTAACTCTTCCAGCCTTGGTTTCACTGCCTCTAGGCCCTCATCATCTCTTGCCTTGACCTTTGTAATGTCTAATGACTGGTCTCCTCCCCAGAGCTTCCCCCTTACATCCACCCTCTGGCAGAAGACAGATGGGCCACATCCTGCTGCCTGATGAGGTCTCAACTTTGATTTTTGTTTAGTGAGTGTACTTTTATGTTCAGATTAGTTGCTAACATTTAAAAACCACAGAAACTCACATTCTAATCCACATCCCTAGCTTTCTAGGAAATCAGAATATCTGATAAGACAGGGCCCATATTCCCACAGGGCAACAATCAGCTCAAGCTGAGTGGTAACTGCCCCCTTTTTAATGAAGCTGCAATAAAATTTCCCATGGTCCTCATGAACACCCCACTGCCTTACCCCTACTTGGAATCACTCACTCAGCACCTGCCGGGGCCCCAAGCATTTGGATACATAACTCCTGTCTAGGCAGCAGTCAGAGAGCACTGACTAAAACACATAATGGTTACCTCCTTCCACTGTACACAAGATCAGATAAAATTCCTTAGCACGGCCTATGATGCCCCTATGACCTGTCTGATGCCCATCACACTTGCCTGCTTCATGATGGCACCAAACTGGGTTCTCCCTCTG
>NW_006442484.1:56074302-56080567 GCF_000325575.1 Pteropus alecto
CACCCTAGTAATATCTCCTCCAGAAATTTTCCTGAACTTTCTCTATATGCCATAGTCCTTCAACAGGCCTATTTTAACACTTCAAAGATATGACAATGTATGCCTGTGTCTCAACAAGTACACCTGAAGGGTAGGGACCATCTCTTTCATCTGTGCACCTGACATGAAAACAGGTGTTGAGACTCGATGAATGAGGAGAGACAAAATAAACCCATGATGACAGAAGTTAACCTCATCTGTCTACACTTTCAAAAAGTTTAAGCCTTAACTTAATACTTAAGAGAAAAGAAAGTCCTAAATATAAATAATACCTTTCACTCATTTATGATTCATTTCTGTTCCCTAACTCTTATCTTATAAGCACAATATCTCTAAAGCAGTATTTGGCCCTGATGAAAGGAAATATAGAATGAAAGTACAAATTTTAGCAACCCAGAGCCCAAGCAATTTTGCCACTGATTTTAGTGAATTCTGGGTGAGCTGTAACTAGCTGGTAATGGGTGGTGCACCTCTGAAAGGCTGCACTGATGATTAAATCAGATGCTTATGTTCTCTATCTTCCCCCTCTCTCAGAGGAAAATCTCCATATAAAATACAGCTAATTATGAGATTAAATAGGATACATCCAAAAAAATTCCCCCAAATAATTAAACCAGAACTCAAAATTTATGAAGAGGAAAAAAAAACTGATACGTACCACCTCATATGACTGAACGCTTTCATTGGATAGTGCAGACTCCTGGACAACGGGATGAGGAGAATAAATGCGTATGCAAACTGGGGCACGCTGACACCAGAGTAGATCAGAAATAAGGAAAAGAGCTGCAGTGTCCACTTCAGAAGACTTCTGTTCCTCTCATCAACAAGGGGCCCATGTTTGTAACAAACAGTAAAGCTGAGAAACCCAACTATCAAGACATAGCCTGTAAAAGCAGAAGAATGTAAACCTAGTATAAATATGAACTTGAAAATTTATGTGAAAAAACTGGCAGAGCCTTGACTTAGCACTAAGAGCATACCAGAAAACCTTCATTTTTGTTTTCTTCTTCCAATGAAATACAATTGAAAAAGGCAGTTAGGGCTAGTTATTCCTTCCATGTGAGATACAAGGCTGACTTTATAATAATGAATTATTATAATATATGTCTATTTTTTAGTCCAGAGTCCTAGAAAGGCAAATATTAACATGGTTGCTTCAGTCAGGAAAAAGCCTCAGCATATGTCACAGTCTACTACAAACCCTGTGTTTTATTTTTACTTTCTAGTCACAAAAGGAAAATGTAATTTTACAGTAGAGGGGTAGGGCTGTCACCCTCATAATCCAGCACTCGGTTTCAGCATGACTAATGGAGGGACAATAAAATATTCTGCATCTGCTGCTGTGATCCAATGTGAAGTGCACATCGCCTCTTATGTATTCCACCAAAAGGGTTTCATTTATATCTAAGCAAGCCTCAAGATCTAATGTCCAGTTTATAGAAAATACAGGAGAGAAAGAAACAAAGGCAAATTATACCACAAAGGAATAATCAGAGAAATCCAAAGAGTGGGACATTCTATGAGACATCTAGCTTGGTCTCTTTAGCATATTACTACGATGAAAAAAAACAAAAAACTGTTATAGATTAAAAGGAACTTATAGGACATTACAGATACGAAATGTGGGTCTGGATTATGTCCTAGCTTATACAAACCAACTGTCGAGGATGTTTAGGAAATGTGAACATGGCCTGGGTAATAGATGATTTTATGTATTATTAATTACTTTAAGTTTAATAGTTACTTAACTATAGAGGAAACTGCTCTTGTTTTTTGGAGATGCTTAGAAAAGTATTTAAGAGAACAAATTACATCAGTAATTTACTTTAAAACTACTTTAATATAAAAATGAAAAATGAGCTAAAAGCATAAAATCTTAAAGTGAAACAAAAAATTTATTGCTTTTGTTTTGGGTGAGTGAACTTATGTGAGAAATCTGGAGTCAGGAGTTAAAACAATTCTCCCATTCTCCATTATTTTCCAATTAGAACAATTAGAAAATTTTAGTTGTTAGGTTTTTTTTTTTTGTTTTTTTGATAACATGAAACAAGGAGGACAAGTGGTTTCCTAATAGCCTCTCTGCTTCAGAAAAGTCAAAATTTTCATTAGTCATTTATATTTATGATATCTCACCTTTCATATTAAATAGATCAAGAAAGAGATAAAGAGCCACATTTTAAAGAAATTTTTTCCTTACAAGTTGGAACTTAACCACAATTCAGAAGCATATGCAATCAAAAGGGGCAAATAATTTTTTGATCATTAGTATAAAAAACTAAGAAATATGTCATGCGGGAATAGTCTAAAATGAGATCTAATGAACTAAAATCACCAACTATGGGAACAAAATAAAATATTATTTTTAACAACTCTTCTTAGTTCAAAATGAAAATTTAGATGCTAGAGAGATGTGTGTGTGAAAAGGCGTCTAGTTGTACTTTTCAGCTTTACCAATAATAGAATGTATTTTTTAAAAATTTACCCACCTAATATATACATTCTGTTTTCATACCACAGCCACTTCAGATCGTCCATCAATTGGCACACCACATAAACTGAAGTAAACCAACAACCAACCATTAAAGCCCAAAAGGTGCTATACTGTGTGTGGGAAAAAAATAAACGACACAGTTTTGGGTTCATTCATTCTCATAAAAATAGAAGTAAACAAATAAACCCTTTGTATTAGACATTTCTACACCAAACTGCTGAAGTCGATTCAATACTCTCCAGTGTCTCATTAAAGGTACAGTCCATAAACCAGTAGCTTTGACATCACCTGGGAGCGTGCTGGAATAGAGACTCTCAGGCTCCACCAGAGACTCCTGAATCTGAAGATGCATTTTAGCAGGATCCTCAGATGACCTGCATGTACATTAAAGCTGGAGAAGCACTGTTCTAAAGAATAAATTTAACTCAAAACAATGCTGGCACTGCAAGTTTTAATCAGAATTAATAAATCCTCAGATGTAGCAACACTGTTATACAAATCCCTGATGATTCAGCATGAGATTCCTCAGATATGCCAGGATAAGAGAAATTTTCACTTAGCTTAGAATCAGCCCCTGTCACTCATCAAGAAAAACATATTACCTAGAAAATAAAAACATCTCAAAAAAGTATCACCAAGACTTAATACTTAAGCCTACGTACAGTAACAAAAAAAAGGGAATCCTTAGAAAAAGATACATTTTAAAGCCAGTTTATACAATGTAGAAATATAGTTTGAATTAGGAACTGTCATAATCAAGATGAATTAGTCTGATCACATTTCATGTCTATGAAATTCCTAATTTCTATTTTTTATTCATTTGCACATAGTATACCTACCTTAGGAATGAACCTTTTCACCAGCAGCAGGACAAAGACTAATGTCATTAGAATACCTAGCACAGTCCCTGAAGAGTAAAAGAAAGCAGGGCTTCTGTCAAGACAAGAAGATAAAAGCCATTTAAATGCCAAATTGTACTTTCAGTATTAAAAAAGATGTTTAACTTAATGACAGTAGCCATAAAAAATACTAAGAAGAAAAACTCAGATGGCAGTTTTAATTATATCCTATACTCTTAAAAAATGAAGTATCTCCTTGAAATTTATGGTAAATAGCTTGCCACTAACTCAAAACAAAATGTCTGAGTTATCTTCTGTTCAGAATCTGATTCAACAATAATTATTGAATACCTATCATGTAGCAGGCAATTGTCTGAGAGTTTTACATGCATTCACAGCCCTGTGAAAAGCTATCCATGTCTAAATTTTACAGGGGAGGAAACTAAGGCACCGAGAAGTTAAAGACCTTCTCCACATCAGGATCTCCTCCCTGGAGGATTCAGACTTGCACTCCAGCTTCTTTGAATCCAAGCTTTACTCTTCAGGCTATGTAAGCAACACCCAGGTTATAAGGACCATGGATGACATTAAATACAAGGAAAAGCTCAAAAATGAACAATGTTAAGAATGACAAGCTAAGAAGTAAAATATCATTGAAAGATTCCTTTTTCACAAGAGAAGGTGTAAGGAACAAAATATCCGGATAATGTGTTTATCAGATATTTGTTAAATTCAACTGTCTGTATCAGAGCCACAAATTTAGGAGGCAGCCTGAATGTGATAGAGAAAGCAAGGCATCTGGCCTCAGAAGACCTGAGTATAAATCTCAGCCTTGGCAAGAACTAGTCATGTGATGACAGATGTTTGTCTTCTCATCTGTAAAATGAGAACAATAATACAGAGCTCACATAGTTGTTAAGAGGATCAAATAATGTATATTAGCACATATGTACATAATACACATGTACATATATATTAGTATATAAAATAATGTATATTAGTACATAATACAAAATAATGCATGTGAAAGCACTCTGTAACACTTACCTATCATACTATACAAATAACTATTACTGGTTTTTAAAGCTTTTCAAGCATGATCTTCCTACATATTGTTTGCAAAACCTAAAGCAAGAACTATAAACTAGTGTGGAAATATTTAAGAGAGCATCAAAAACATCCCATATCCTTTTGGATTCACAAAGTTAAGAAAGTAAAAGTGAATACTTACTGACTCAAGGTCTTTGCATAAAAGAAGAGGAAAATGCCTGCCACAAATACAAGGAAGAGTTTGAAATCTACAACTGGAATAAAAAAGACACACACACATGAAACAAAGACTTTGTGTCAATGGAGTTAGTGAACAAAGAAAAAAGTCAATTTACTGAAATGTCACTCCAGAAAAAAATGAACCCAGAAAGTCAAGTATAATAAAAACAGACTTACTGTTTTGATTCACGTGTATTGTATAATTCCCAATAGGCTTCACAGAAAAGCACACAGTCTCTCCATATGGATTGATGATTATGGTAATTTCATTAGACTTCTTTGGAGTCCAAAACTTATGAATCACGCATTTGAAAATAGATAGCATGGTTTCCGGATACTGGCAATTATGTCTTTCTGTGATATATACAATACTTAGCAGGGCTGAACTGGTAACTTTCACCTATAAAACAATAAGGAACAACTCCATAAACATGGTAAGTTAAACTTCTTAAATCATAAGCAGAGAAGTAAAGAGAGCCCAAGACTGGATGAGTAAATAACATTCAGATATGTGTGGTGTTGTTCTGATGCCAGGGATGGACCTACACGCCCCTAAAACAGACACATTTGAAAGGGGATGTTAGTCCCCCTGAGTGTGGCTGATTTAACTCCCTCTTCTAGCAGGCTGCCATGGTCAAGGGACATTTAAAAAAGGATGAGATAGTAAGTAATAAGTGGCAAACTATTTGGTTATAAACATAATGAGTTTAGTGTTTATATCTCTACCTTTTTCCACTACGAGTGAGAAAAAGTGTTTCTTTCTTCTGAATCAGCTGAACATATGTAATTCCAGCTTCTCTCACATCTCCTGAAGAAGGACCAGACCAACCTCAAGTCCTATTCAAGTCTCACAATAAAGTACTAGCTACAATGTCAAGAAGATTGCGACAACCCAGTTATCATTAAATGACAACTCTGCTGCTGCCTTTGTCTGTCCTTCTCTATTTCTCTTCTTTGTCCAAAATTAGGACAAGCCTGAAAAGGGTAGTAAGAGCACCAGCTTTGAATCTCAGGCGTCAGGTGATATCACCTACTACTTGTCTACTTACCTCTCATTTTTCGTGGACTTCAGCCCCCGACTACTTCCTGTCATATGTCTTGCAGATTCAACATACACAGTATACACACAAAATTCCTTCCAATAACCTGGCCTCTCAGTTCCTTGAACTCCTCCCTTCTTACGCTCTTGTCCTCCACCTCCCTCAGTTAATCACTCTCACAGCCACACTCTGGACCTTGTCAGTCCCAAACTGAAGCCCCAAATACAGGTTCTGTTTCATGCATCTCACTGGCTGACCACCACCTCCTATCTTTACAGTGCCCCCTTTAGCACCCAACGCCAGCAAGCCTTGGATTCCACCACAGGTCCAGCATCTTTACTCTGCTCTTCACCTCCTTCATGTCCTCAGACCCTTCCTATTCAGCAAAATTCCATGATGCATTAGAAATCATTCCCTTACATGTACCCTTGACTCATCTGCACCTTAGTCACATGCACCCACAAAATCCAACCCTCCACCTATTCCATTCTTGCATTTGTGTCATCAATTGTGCTGGAGAAACACAGTGGTCTCATCTCAAACCCTTAACTGTGAACCTGAAAGCTGCAGGCTTTCGAACCACACAC
>NW_006442484.1:56080612-56109185 GCF_000325575.1 Pteropus alecto
ACAATGATTTTCAATTTCTCATTTGTTAATACCCCAACATCTCCTCCCATTCCTTGGCTGCTGATCCTTTCTGCTTCACTGAAAATGGAAAAAATTAGAAGAGAATGTTGACCAGCTCCTATCCCAATTACCCCACCTGTCAGCATCTGCAGGCACATATTCTGCTTTTGGCCTGTGGGGATGAAACTTCTGCTACAGAGATCTACATGCTCCATTCTGAAAGCAAGCCCTCCGACTTGTGCACTGGATCTGATCCATTTTTGCCAACTGAAGGACATCCGACCAGTTCTTCCCACTCTACTAGACCATTTTTATAAGTATATAAATATGCTAATATTTTTCCCATTAAAAAAAGAGGCCTTCTTCTATTGACTCCACTTTCTCCTCCAGCTATCACCCATTTCCTAGCTTCCCACTGAAATAAAATTCTTTTAAAAAGTTGCTGGTACCTGAAGTCTGCAGTTCCTCTCCTCCTATTCTCTCTTTAACCCACTTCAGTCAGTCTTTTGTTCTCAACAGGATGTCCGTGACAAGGTCACCAGTGGCCTCCGGGTTGCTAAATCGAACAGTCAATTCATTCTCAGTCATCTGATTTGATCTAGCAACAGCATTCGGCACTGCTGGTCATTCCCTTTACATTGTTACACTTCTTTCCTGGGGCTTCCTGGACATCATCTCTGTCTCCTCTGTCAGCCTCTTCCTCCACCCTGACCTCTTACTGTAAGACTGACCCAGGCTCAGTCACTGGTCTTCTCTTTTCCATCTAAACTCACTACTTAGATTCAGCTTTAAGCACTATCTATACACATGTATCACTGCTTACTCTTGCAAAAAGAAAGAGGAAAGATATACCAGAAACTAATAAGACTACCTACAAGGGTTTGGTAGGAATGGGTAGAGAAATATGAGGATCTTTCTTCTCTGCGAATACATTTATGTAGTTTTCTCAGCCATATTAACATTGTACATACTAAAAAAAAATAAAATAAAATCAACCAGGATGGGGCAAAAACTCTGAAATTGAAACAAATAAAAACAAATATAATTCAAATGAATAATAAAATCATATTGGAGGGGCATGCGTGGAAGTACATTAATCCAAATAACTGTTGAGCACAGTATTTAGACTATATACCCTTGAATTAAAGATAAAACACACTGTAAACAAATACTGAACTCCTGTTATTACATTTGTTTGTTTTTTACAATGGTATGGCTTAGCAAATCTAAATTCCTTTCAGTATATTCTAGGATTAGGCAAATAAATCAATATATTGAGGATAATGAGAACCAGGTTTCTCACTATCAGAGAAAGAAGTTATAAATATGAAAAGGAGAAAGATTAGAATAAACCCAGTAGTATGGGAGATATCAGAATTCATGGTTTTAAAAAAAATAGATATGTGTGCAGGTGTATGGGTGTGTATGTATATGTATATACACATATGACAATGATACCCCAGTGGTAATAAACACAACTAACACTGAATGCTCCTTGGAAGAAAGCATGATTTCAGAGCAGGGTCTAAGATATTACAAAGTAAACTTGGAACATTTTGTATGGCAGAAGGTACAGAAGTGCTCAAATAATGAGCACAAGTTAAAAGACCATTGGCCACTAGTTTGAAGGGACCAAATCTAGGACAATCTGAATATCAAAATAAATAATGAAAGTAATGAGACCATGTGGATATAAATAAATTGCAGGAGGAAAAATTCTTCTTTATAGAAGAATGCCAATGAATGTAGCAGAAACAATGGAATTAGAAAATTACCAGCTGACAACCATGATGACAATCGATTCAGGCAAGCATGATCAATGGATGATAAAATCAGGAGAAGAAAGTTTGATGAGGAATAGGATATCTACAGAGTCTCAAATTATCTAGTGAAAATATTCATTCCTTACAGAGGTGAAAATAGTCATTTTACAGTGGTAAAACTGTAAATTTACAGACACCACCTTAACCAAGTGATCAAAGAGAGTGTAAATTATCATTAATGGTACAAATCAACATCATGTGCCTACTAATAAGATGCCCCAGTGATGCCTGTAGCCTAGAACATTCTTTCCCCAGATATCTTCTTGGGTAACACTCACTTTACTGAAATCTTACTCAAATGTCACCTTCTACCTTGACCACTCTTTTTAATACTGCAACTTGCCCTCATTCCCCCATTTCACTTATCCTATTCTATATTCTTTTCACAGCATTTACTAGCTTTATAATTTTCTTCTCTTTACACATTTATGCCTTACCCCAACCTGCCCCCACCCCTGAGAGTATCATTACAGGAACAAGGATCTGTTTTGTTCACTGATATATTCTAAGAGCCTAGAATAATTTCTGGCACTTAGTAGGTACTCAAGAAATATTTGTTAAATGTTGAATGACAGAAAGAAAGTACTAGGCTGTCAAGAGTAACTACTATCTTGGCCATACCTGGGATCAGAGGTAACTTCAGAATTTCTGTACAGAGGGATTTGGGATAGTAATTATTTTGGAAAGTAGGGGAGAAGGTGTTGTCTTGAGTTGTATCTAAACAGCAAGCACACTGTATCCACTTAATATACTTATTTGGAATGGTTTGGAGAAAGGCTGATGAAAAGCACGGAGAGCTAATGTCCTCTCCCACACACCCCTCCCCTGGAGCCACTGTATATAATCCCCAAGTCAGCTTTGATACACAGCTCTAAGTCATATAAAAGCTACGTTTTTACTCTTGAAATAGACATTTAATTCCCTGTTCCTAAGATATGATTTAAAAGTATGCTCTTACCTGCACAGTTGACCATATGTTTTTCCAGTCCATTTGGGAATTTTGATTGTAGCAGTAACAGTCTGAAGCAGAAGTTTTAATTAAATCCATTTCCTTCAAAGCTTTACACCTTGGAACTGAAAAATGGAAAAGAGAATATATTTTCTAAATATTTAAGTGCCTAGAATTTTATCTTTTTTTTTCATTTTTATTCACAGGAATAATGGTAGTTCTTTTATATTCTATGACCAAGAAATTCTTCTACATAGTAATTATAGTCCTTCAATCTTTCCAACCTAGCAGGAAACAGACCAAAAATTATAGTCTAGTGTCAATACTTTTATGACATACGAAGGGTACTATAAGAGTACAAAGAACCAGCATTTTTTCAATCCTGAAGTACAGAGCAAGAATTGAGGGCAGCTTCCCAGAAAAGAGGAAGTGGGAGAGAAGCACTGAAGAATTAAGCTGGAGGCAATAACATAAAAGTGAAGGGCTGGGGGTAGCAAATATGTACAAAACTATCGAGATGAAGGAAAACATGGAAGTGGTTCAGCCATTCAAGAGGATGAAGTGAAGGGAAGACAGGAGGACATTTCAACGCCTGCAGCTAGAGAGGTAAGCAGTGGTTACTATTACACTAAGGTATAGATTTCATGCTGAGAGCAGGGCACTGAAGGATTTTAGGTATCAAAGTCTCAGCAGGAGACTGTTGACACTCAAAAGAGTTTAACTAAAAAGACTAGGCATTCTGAAGTTCCAGGCACCAGCAACAGCAGTAAGCCTTGAACACCCCTAAGCCTGAAGAAATGGCAAAGGGAGGACAGAATGTTACGGAGCTGCTGTGTGTGTGTGTGTGTGTGTGTGTGTGTGTGTTTGTGTGTGTGTGTGTTTGTGTGTGTGTGTGTGTGTGTGAGAGAGACAAAGAGAGAGAGAGAGACAGAGAGACAGAGACAGAAACAGAGACAGTAGTCTGATGGAATGCAATCACTGTCAGAACTTCAGCTGAATGGAGGGATGAGGGTACAGCCTCTCTCTCTCTCCTGCCCTCCTGACAGTGCCTCTCATTGGCCAAACCTAATGCGAAGCCAGAGGGAGAAGAAGCCCAGGTGATTCTATCAATAGAGGTCAGCTTCCAGGCACTGAGCAGGGGAGGGAAAGGCAGAGAACGGACCTGTGGGAACAGAGATGATAACCAATTCAATAAGTGACATTCATGTTTTAGAAAGAGCATTCTATAGGCAATATGAAATATCAGAGGGAGAGAAGACTGAAAGTAAAAGAACCATTAAGGAGGCTACTGAAGCAATCTCAGCAAGAAATGAACTAAGTAGGAGGGAGAAAGAACCAAGGAAGTAGAATCAACGGACTTAAGAGATTCGTCAGATGAAGGAGAGCAAGAAGATGACATGAAGGTTCTGGTGAGTGGAGAGGCTCTTCACCCAGATAAGGAATACCGGAGAAGAGGCAAGTTTGTGCAGGAAATTGCGGGGATGAGTTCAATTTTGGTTATACTGAGTTTTGGTTGGTGGGACTAAGTGAAAGTGGATAGGTCTGCAACGTAGGAGAAATATGACTGGAGGCAGATGTAGATACGCACATTTGTGTGTGTATAAATATATAGGTGTGTTATATGTAATATACAAATATATATAATTAATATATAATACAACACAATACAATATACAGAGAGACAGGTGCTGTATCTCAGATGGTAAATGTAGTAAATGCCACAAAAAAATAATAAAGTACTGGCATTCATCTGCTGCTGTATTTGAATTTAAAATGAAGTGAGATGAGGGTCATAAGTTCTTCTAGATTCAGGATAAGGTGTCACCACTACATCTTTCAATAGGAAACAGGAACAGGGAATGCTTATGGGCACACAAAGAAATGGGCTTTACACACTCTCTCCCCACATT
This sequence comes from Pteropus alecto, assembly GCF_000325575.1. Classification (NCBI taxonomy): domain Eukaryota; kingdom Metazoa; phylum Chordata; class Mammalia; order Chiroptera; family Pteropodidae; genus Pteropus; species Pteropus alecto. Next base: position 56,085,295 of record NW_006442484.1, read on the forward strand.
CCTATAAAGAAAGTGTGGTCAGTTGTTTCTCGAGAAAAACCTGAAATGAAGCTAGAACAACCTGCTATACCAAAGATGGCGAAAAACTGGGTAACCAGTATTAATTAGTTAACAATTACATCCATTTAGGGAATAACATAGAATAAGCCCAGATAGGTACCTGTCCTAGAAACATCCTGAGCATTAAGCTGGAGGAAAGTGAAGACTGACTTGGAGAAAGGACAATGTCAGTGCCCACTTCTTGAAACACAACTGCATTAAGGTCACAAAGCTACCAAAGCAGGGAAGTTACATGAGGATCCAGTATCTTCCACTGTGACACTGTCAAATCATTTAATCTTTACTCTTAACATTTTGAGGAAATGCATGTTTTTAAATATACCAACAAATTTGCAGAGTTTGAGAGTCTGAGATGTAAATACAAGAATCCAGGTTTAGAGGCAGGTCTCAAAAAGCCATGAGAAAAAAAGTTTTAGAGGCTTTCCATTAAATACAGGATACTAACAATTAAAAATGCATGCCTGCATAGTCTGGTTACACACAAGAGTCAAAAGGAGAATGCGGAACCAGTGTAGCCAACACACAAAGCAACCAATGCTGAGGCGTATTCTTGGGTATATCTGAGGTGCAAATGACTCCTGGCCAAGGGCTGTACAAGGGAGAGGACACTCCAGGGACATCAGCAGGCTGCAGCTCGCTGTACCAAAGACAAATGTCGAAGAAGGCAATGTAGAACCTGGAAGAGTCTGAGCAACTGTGATGAGAACACACTAGAACAATTATTGAGCAGCAGAGGTAGGGTTAGAAGAAGGGGGGCTCTGGACTCGCCTTCAGGTATCCCACATTCTGCCTCATTGCTTCCTGTGAGCTCTCTGAGCAGGAATAGGGCTAAATCCGATGGCTAGAGTCCAAAACTTTAGGCTGGGGGACCCAATGAGAGGAATTCCTACCTACCCTTAGAAAGGGAGTGTATTCCAGTAGGGCAGGTGAAGAGCATGAGGTCTAGGGTGCACAGACCCCAGCAGCCCCAGACTACTGTAAGATCATTAATTTCCAGACAGTTCTTTCTTCAGGGTTACTCCTAACACCACGTGCTTTCATGCTAGGGGCTTTTCTTGTGGGTGCCTCCAGGGTCCCTTCCAGTGATCTCCTTTCATAGTAGGTTCCACCACTTCAAGGGCTGAATCAATTCCCATAAGAACAGCAAGCTACCCTTTTTTGTTAGTGGGCTAAGGGAATATCCTCTTTGGGGTGTGAGCTTTGCAAACAAATTGAAGGCTTTTCTCATTTGGTCCTAAGACTGTCTCCTAAATCATTTGATATTTGTAACTTTTAAGGGCAAGATGATGCAATTTAAGTATAGTATAATAGTTTGAATTTAAGAGTAAATGCTTCTTTGTTGTCCAAGCCAGTCTTCTTGCACTTGGATTACTGTAATGGCCTTCTAGCTGGTCTCCCTGCTTCCAGAATTGCCCCTATGATTCTTCCCCACAACCTATTCTCTAATCAGCATAGATCTTGTAGGAATATATTTGTGTGTGTATAAATATATAGGTGTGTTATATGTAATACATAAATATATATAATTAACATATAATACAACATAGTACAATATACAGAGAGACAGGTGCTGTATCACAGATGGTAAATGTAGTAAATGCCACATCACTGACCTGCTCAGAACCTTCCAACGACTTACCTCACCCATAATAAAATCCACCATCCCTTCCAAAGACCTGGGTACCTCTGACCTCTCCTCCACTTGCCCTCTGTATGGCTGCTCCAGACACACTAACCCTCCCATTCTCAAGATGTAGAGCCACCGCAGCCTCAATTTTTCCTACTTGCTATTTTCTCGATCTGCAACCTGCTTTCTACAGATCTTAGCAGAGCTTGTTCCTTCCGATAATTTATGTGTTTGCTCAAATATCACCTTCCCAGGAATTCCTTCTCTGACCCCACTGTCTACAATGGCACACTCCAACCCCTTTCACCACCTTCTTCTTACTCTGCTTTATGTTTTCTTCATGTTACATATGTATTTATTAGTTTAACTCTTGTTTTTCCATGGTTAAGGACACTGCATGTTCACAACAGTAGCTATAGCATTTAAATATTTATCTTTTGTGTATAGACAAGCCAGTGGAAGCCTAACCAATCTCTGTAAGAGCCTAGACAGTGCCCAGTCAGCTCTGGCCCTCCCCTTGAAGCAACCTGATATAACAGAGCATCCGGTCCAGCCTGTGACATCCCACCTACAGAACCCACAGGCTACACCTCCCCTTTACCCTACTCTGTCATCAGTGGACCCTTAACTTGAAGGCTGAGAGCTGTAACCCTTAATATATCCTTGGGACCCTCTTCTTTCTCCTCACCTGACAGAGGAGGGCAGAGAAAAGCAAGAGGTGGCAATAAGCTTGTTTTTGTTACCCATATGTGGCGCACCAGTGTATTCTGTGTAAAGGACTCCCAGTTAAAAGAAAAAAATTTGCTCTGAATTTTACCTCAGTCTTCAACAAATTAAGGAAAGTATGAATGAAGGTAGATTGCCTTGATTATTGATACCTCTAGAAACACTACTAAAAGCATGTAGGTAGGAAATAGTGCCTGCCTTGGAATTCTCAAGAGTGGCCTCTGGCTTTTGCGATGAAGTTGATGTACAATTTATAAAATACATGAGGCATTATAGACAAGGTTTCAACATTTCATGGTGTTCTTGGCTGCCCTCATTGTTACCACCTCTCTCCTGAGGTAAATGCATTTCAATCGACCTACACAAGAATTCCTAAATATCTAAGAAACTAGAAACTCACAGCCACAAGAAGCCACAAAGCTAGCTCCAACTGAGTTCATGTGAACCTGAAGACATAGGCTACTTGGATGAGACGTAAAACAGTGACTTGTGACAATCAAGATTGTTATCGTGGTGGGCCTACTGCCTTCCTAGAGAGAACCAGATCTTTTATCTTAGATTGTTTACAAAGGTTATGTCTTTCTTTGGCCTATCCTCTCTTCAGCATCCTTCTTCTAGAGACATTTCATTGTTCAGTTTCTACTTCCTTTATCTCCACCTGAGGGTAGAAAATAGAAAATGTAGCCATCTTGACTGCTTATCTGAACTCTATTACCTGTTCAAGCCCTGACATTGAATGCTATGAATCTGCCTGCCTATTTGCAGGTGTCATTTATCCACGTGGCCTTAGTCTTTTCTGCTTCATTCTTGTAGGACAGAACTTCCAAGTGGTAGATGTAGGCAAACGCAAATAAATCACAAAGGTATCAACATAATCCCATTACAGTGCAATCCAGAAAACAAAAAGACATTTCCAGAGATTCATAAAAATGCAATAATAATCATTCATTCAGTCAGAAGAATTGCTGCCTAGGGAGAACAACTTCTTCCACTTGGGGCTAAAATATGTCTCCACTCTGGATGGTGCCCAATAACCTAGGTATTTACTTCTTCAAATCTGCTTTGGATCAGGGGAAAGATCTGGAAATGTGGGCTATCCCAGCTCTGGCTCATCTCTCAAGCACTTAGGAGTATCTGGGGGACTAACCCTAAATGCTACCCTTGCTATGGCAACCTTAGCAAGGCTGCGTCTCTAAGCCATGAGCATCCCTTCCTTAACTCCCTGCAGTCCCTAGTGGGCTCTCTTGATCATTTCAATAAACCTGACTTTTGGAGAACAGTATATTTCTGGACTGTTGTGCCCCAACTGCTAAGACAAAGCACAGTTATTTACATTACCAAAGGATCTGAGTCAGGGTTACCTTAGCCGAAGTAACACCTTAGTTCATTTTAAACACCACTCAATTCATAAATATTGAATTAATTTAGGACTACATTTCGCATATAAAAAGGGACAGTTCAATATCACCTGCTCTAATAAATTAAATTTAAAATTACTCCTTTGTAGTTCTTTTGTCATTGATTAGTTTTCCTAAATGTGTGAGGATATATTTAAGTTAGAGTTTAGTCAAACATAAGGTAAAAATATTCAGTCAAAACTTCAGAAACGATCAGATAATACTTAAACCCACTTATAGAACATGCTAAAAATAAAAAGCGCACTCTTCAAATCTTAGCAGATTTAAACAAACTCTAACATAAAAATAATTCAGCAACATTCCTTCTGATAATTTAATCTTACATGGCCCTCTTATGGGAAAAAATATCTACAGGTGAAACTATAACAGAATAATAAAACCATTTATTAAACTGCCACTTTCTCCATTTGTCGTATAACTGCTTTTTAGGACAAGGAATCTCTGGGAGAACAGCGAGGGAGCGGGGGAAGCAAAACACCAACAAGCCTTAACTCCTGAAAGTTCAAATGGTAAAAGGGTTTTTCTGGGTATTATTTTGTAAATTCACATTGTCAAAGAAGTTAACATGTAGCATCAAAGTCATGAAGGTAACTTCTCTATTCTACTAACCTTAGTTGTTTTTTTAAACATGACTTGATTTTTATTTCTCCAAGAACATGCATAGAAAATTAATCTGAAATTGACACATACTGTCTACAGCCATACCACCCTGAACACGCCCAATCTCCCCAATCTCGTCTGAAATTGACACATAGTAATGCATATTCAGGTATGATTTTAATTTCAAGTATTGATTTTTCTTTTCCACAGATGAATTTGAAAGCTGTGGTTTCAAATAGCGTATTGTAACAGTTCAAGCCTGGGAATTCAATGCAGTGGCCTGAACTTCATCACAGGACAACACATGGTTTCTAGGAAACTCACCCGCTGGTTGCAAACTGCGGGTGACTCTTGGCTTGAAATTTCTTCCTCTCAGCAAGACAACTACCTGCCCCTCCTGTGTTTCAACTGCTTCTGCTTTTCTTCCAATAGGGTGACAGAAAGCTGGCTTTGGTCTAGATGTTCTCCATTCCATGGCAGGGGGTGGGTGGTGGGTGGGGGAGTGGTGTGTGTGTGTGTGTGTGTGTGTGTGTGTGTGTGTTCCAGATGGAAATTTAGAACAGGAATAATCCAAGCCTCTCACCTTATAGATTGGCCCCGTTTTATGAAAGGAAGTACTAGTTATTTGATCTCAAGTTTCCTCATTAACACTAAGACTTTTACAGCAGCAATGGTTCTAATTTAGACTTAGTGTAAACCAGAGGTTCCAGAACAGTGTCATTGGCACACCACTGGTCCAGGATGCTTTGTAATCCATGTTGTAAAGCCTATCTGGAATGGCAAGCATTGCTAAAAGGAAACTGCCTTTTTTTTCAGTTGCGAGCTAGAATTTTATCAACCGAGTGAGTATCATGCATGTCTCAGGCAGAACAGAGGCTCTGATAGGCATTTACGTATGCCTTTCATTAAAAAAATAGAGAAGTGAACTGTTAAACACAATCTGGTAACACAAAAACTTGAAAAACACTGGGTTCACTAAGCCAAATAAAATGGTGAGGAAAATATTGGAAACCATCCAGCAATTGAACACCTTCGTTTTACCGATGAGAAAACTATGGTTCGTAAAGATTATGTGCTTGGACCATGGTAATTCCACAAGTGAGTGGCTGAATGTAATGGCTGGACTAGATCTCAAGTTCTGGCTGTGCCATGCTCAAACCCTCCTTAGACAGATTCGTGGCTCACTTTTTTGTCGTTATATACTGATCACTTTTCTTACTACTAAGCCTTCATTTCCTCATCTGTAAAATGGGTTTATAAATGCTACCTAACTGCGCCCCCTGCCCCCGCCGCCACTATGGGTCTTAAATAAGATAAAGCAGTTAAAGCACTTTTAACACTGCCTAACATAGTAAACACTCAACAAATGTTCAATTAAAACTGGTGTATAGTTGGTGATTCGCCAAGATTCCCGAGTTGGCAGCTGCGGCAAAATCTGATAATTGCCTTCATCTTTAGACAGAGAACCCTGATTTTATTGGAGGGGGTGCGCAGCTAAAAGACCACATTTGGTTGCCTCCCTTGCAATCAGAGGTGGCTGATGAGATGAAGAGAAATTGGTGGGCAGTGATTCTAGGAAATCTTTTTAAAGGATTTTGGTTGGGGGGGGCGTGGTGGAATGAAATGTTAAGCTCATCGCAAATTAGTAGCAGTTCTGGAGTTAGAACTCTCGACTTCCCCTTCTGTGCCAGGATCTCGAGAGCACTGCACAGATAACAGCTGAACAACACTATGATGAGCAGCTACCATTTCTTGTTTCCTATGTACCTTGATGGTATACATGTTAAACATCACAATATCCGGTGAGGTATTACTATTTGTGTTTTATGTGACCAGTAATGTAAAGCACTCAAGGTCACAAAACTAGTCAGGGCAGGGGAATTTCGGTCAGATTCTAAAGCCAAAGCTCTTAAGTTCTCTAGTCTTGAGGCCAAATATCGCTAAACAGGGGTTTTCAACATCAAAGAATGTACTATACAAAAGCCGTGCGACTTTGGACACATCAAAACACATCTCTGAGCTGTGGTTACTGCTTCTATAAACCAAGGTAACAGGGCCAGACTGAACTTTGCAGTTGCTTCTAGTCTTAAAGAATCATAAAAAGTCCAAGTGCCAGCAGAGACCAGAAGAGCCCAAGCAAACGGGAAGGGAGGTTGGGCCTGCCCCTGGCGCAGGCCGCGCCCGCAGGGCGAGCTTCCCGCGAGGGAGGGAAGAAGCCACCCGCTGTCCTGGCCTCTGCCGCCCCTGGCCGGGGAGCGTCCTCGTGGCGCCGGGGAGCCGGGAAGCTGGGAGCGCGTGCGCGTGCGGCCGGCGCCCCGGTTACCTGACAACGCGGCCGCCTCCTCCCCGCGCCGCGCGCCTGCGGGCCGGATGGCCAAGGGCGGCAGCCAGAGCAGCAGCCACCACGGCCCCGGGGGTGGCCGCATTCCGCCTGGGGATCAGCTCCGCGCAGTCCAGAGCGGCAAGAGCCCTTGGGGGGCCAGATGGGCTGAAAGTAGTAGAAATGGCGCAGGGAATGGAGGGGGAAAGAGGGCTGGGCGGGGAGCCCGCAGGCGGGAAAGGCAGAGGCTCCGCCTCCTCGGGGCGAAGGGGAGTCGGCCGGATGCCTCCGCCCTCGCCCGCGGGGCAGGACTGGCGCGGTATCTCTCCTGGCTCCTCCGGGCCTCTGGGCCTCATCCTCTCTTGGAGGGGCCTTGAGCCAAGTCCCACCAGTCTTCGCGCCAGTGTGGAGGTTGGGGAGTGAGGTGCAGGACGGGGCCACTCCTCTGTGAATTTTGCTTAAAACTTGCCTGAATCTTGACTTCAGATGTTTTCGGGCTCAGTTCTCAGAGGGCCTATCAGTGACACCCTGTGAAAGGGAAGGCCCTTCAGCAACTTCCCTTATAAGAAAAAGTTTCTTTATTTTTGCTTTTTTTTTTTTTTCATTTTCCTTTTTGTTTGTAATGAGCAATAACAAATTGGCAATTTGAATGCTGAATATTGACTTGTATGTTTAAGCTTATCAACACCACATTTCCATATAAAGAAGCTAGAGAACAGTTCCCTCACAAATATAATATACCCCTTAAAATTAGCTTGCATGTAAAGAAAAAAAGATAATAGGAAACACTGGTGGTTGCTAGAGGGAATCGGTAGGGGAAAGTGGGTGAAACGAGTGAAGGTTATCAAAAGGTGCTAACTACCGGTTATAAGTGAGTTGTAGGGACAAGACGTACAGCATGGTGACTAAAGTTAACAATACTGCATGGCATATTTGAAAGTTGCTAAGAGTAGATCTTAAAAGTTCTCAACACACAAAAAAATTGTAACGGAGGTGATGGGTATTAAGTAAACTTATTTTGGTGATCATTTCGCAATATATACATATGTCAAATCATTATGTTGTACACCTAAAACTAATACAATATTATGTCAATTATATCTCAAAACTGGAAAAATATCTTAAATGGCCTTAATAGTGATAATTAGTATAGAACTCGGAGCCTTAAATAGTATGCTGTACTTTTTTTTTTTTCCTTTTTTAAAGAACAGACCCTTCTCAGGCCCTGGAAACCCATGAATTGATTCAGCTTTAAATACTAAACATTTACTAGAATAAAAGCTCATGTCCTCTTTTCTAATTCTGGTCTTCTGCTAAGGTATCTCAGAGAACCTATTTGTGACAGTAATCATCCTCTAAATATATCTCAGTTTCATTTTCTCTGAAAGTCTGAGTAGGGCTCACTAGACTTACCCTGGCTTCAGAGTAAGAGTTAACCAACTTCCTCAAACCCCTGGCACCATGTGTACACCCATGTGGCTTTTAGAAAGTTCAGAAATCCTCTTGTTAGGGGCTCTTTTGGGGGATGATTTTTACAATTATCTGACACTGCAGACTGTCTCCAGAGAAATGACAGAGCCCTGGATCCAAGTGTGAAGTATGCACTTTCCTTTTGCACAATGGTTTTTATTTTTTCCCTAACCACATTCATTTTGATTTAGTTTAATTTAGTTTAATTTTGGTGGTACTATGGAAAGTGGCTAAAAGAAACAAGTGTTTTTATACGAATATGTTTTCCTGCAGCTGTATCTGGTAGAGAAATAAAGAACAGGCAGCAGTGTATTAAGTTAATATTTAAAGGACTATTCATGGAGCATCTCCTTAATAAATATCTGTATAGAAGCTAAATTGAAACACCACATTCTTCTCTATGAGATAGCAATAAATATCTTTTGCGATAACAAGACTATTAGAAAGTGACAACTCTGTCATTGTGGGACAATCAAGAAACCCCTCCTAACTTCCCTAAATGTTTCTCTCATATGAAAACCTTAAACCACCAGAAAATACTACTACAACCATTGCTTCTGGGAGAGAGATAGAAGCACAAACTCTCTACCTCTGGGGAAGCCTCAGGAAACACTGGGGCTCAGTGTCCTGAATGGATCCCAAATAAAGGCTGGGTATTGTTTCCTCTCTACTCTCTCTCTTTTAACACAGCAAACACAAGACAGAATTTGGCAGCAGTGGGTCAGAGGGGCAGAAATGCTGAGAAAGCCTCAGGTACACAGAACATGTCTAAGACTAGGGCTGAACCAGGAGTATGCTCCCTTGTCCCACTGAGAGCCAAGTATCAGTAACAAGCAACACTAGTTTTTGCTGAGGAGGAGAAAGGGTGTGGGGAGAGATCCCTTCTATAACACAACCATACAAAAACTGCTGAAAGCTGAGAGACATGGAGAAAAGCTCTCCAGCACTCCAGGCCCCACATTAAGCAGAAGGTAATAGAAGAATTCGAATCTTGTGGTACACCGAAGGTAATGATAACAACAATAAAACCCATACTCAGCTTAACTCCTGACTAGATTGATTCAATAACCCACATTATTGACCTGACAGAAGAGGCATGCCCATTTATGGGTATAAATACTATTTACCTCAGTCCTTACTGTCCTTCTACACATGATATCTATTATTCAATCAAAAATTATGACACCCAGAAAAGCAGGAGGAAAAAATGCATTATCAAGAGCCAAAGCAATCAATAGACTCAGATTCAGAAATGACCCAAATGTTGGGCTATGATTAATATGTTAAAGGATCTAGTGGAAAAAGTGGACAATATGTGTGAACATATAGGGAATTTCCACAGAGAGATGAAAATTATTAGAAATGTGAAATGGAAATGCTAGAAATTAAAAATACATTACTAGATATGAAGAACTGCTTCAATGTTCTTATAAGAACACTGGGCACAGCTGAGGAAAGAAACACTAAACTTGAGAGGTAAATAAAAATCATTTAAATTTAAACACTTAAGGCAAGAAAAGAATTTTTAAAAAATCAAAGGCAGGCAAGAGCTGTGAGACAATATCAAGTGGTTTCACAAATATAATGGGAGTCCCAGAAGGAGGGAAGAGGAAGGATGACATAGGAAAATATTTTAAGATATAAAGCTGCGAATTTTCCAAAATTAATGACAATACAATATGAACAGAAAATCTCAAAGGCAGTCAAAGAAAATGACACATTACAGAGGGGTACATCAGGCTTCTTGACAGAAACTATGTAAACCAGAAGACAATGGAATGACATCTTTGAAGTAGTAAAAGAAAGAATACTGTCAATCCAGAATTCTATATCCAACTATATCTCTCAAAAATAAAGGCAAATGAAGTTGCTTTAAAAAAAAAAAAATCATTTCTAGCAGACTTTCACTAAAGAAATGTTAAAAGACATTCTTCAGGCAGTAAGAATATGACAGCAGATGGAAATTTGAACCTACACAAAGAAAAACAGGAAGATAGAATCTCAGGAGTGTGGTCAGATTCAGGAAGACTGGTAGGTCCTTTGACACCATCATGGAACATTGCTTCCTTCTCATGAAAAACAGATGGGATTATCAAATTGTGATTATTGCAGTCTATTGTTCTTAAATTACACCAACATTTGTGTACCTCTTTCTAGGACATAAACTATACTAATTAAATAAACCAAAACAAAACAAAACCCCATATAAACAAGATACCTGCAGAATCTTGTTGAAAGCCTAAGGTATTATGCAGACATGCTTTCTATCTCTACACTAGAAAACAGAGAAAAAGTTTGCCCAACAATGAGGTGAGAAAGTCGTAGTTAAAACTGCTCAGTCGATGTTAGATTATTGTAAGTGGATATTAATACCAGCCCATAAATTTCTACACCAAAAAAGGTGATTGAAAAGGACAAAATTCATTGCCTCTTTGAAGCAGTTGCCCAACTGTGCCTATGGATGTTAGCTGTGGATTTCTGATAAACACTCCATGTTCATCTCTAAGACAGAATGAAGCATTGAAGCTTGGGGAATCTGGATCATGTCATAGATAGTGAAGAAGTTAGCACTCTTGCCAGAATGCTAACAGTGTGGGTAATAAGTAAATGTTTAGCACTGTAAATGCAGATTCCCAGGACATACCCTCCAGAGATTGATTCAGTCCCTCTGGGGTAGAGCCCAAAATATGCCTTCTTAATATGTACCCCAAGTGATTCAAAAGCGTTAGGAGTAAACTTTGAGTTTTACAAGTTTCATGCTTGGCAGTAAGTAGCATTTTGGGCAAGTTTGTAATCACAGATAAAATATTGCGTGTGCATTTTATGTAATTCATATTGCCACAATATGACATATTTATTGAAAATAAAACCAATGTATAATAAAAAGTTTCCTTTATATTATTTTGGTGACCTGAGTTCTTTAATTCCATTTGACCATTTCCACGTAGTATGAAAAAGATTACAATTCAATTTTCAGCCTCTGCATATTTATTTCTAGAGTTCTTGCTCTTCATAACTAATTAATTTTCTGAAATTGTCACAGGGTTATAATCAGTCATTATGAATCAGAAGTAAAATTTAGCTCATGTCAGAAATTATTTAAGAGCTTTCACTTGGTTTATTGGTAGGTAGAACATTTAATTAAATGAAATAGAAGAAAATAGGCAAAGTTTTACTACTTTGGGTTCTTTCTAGAAGAAAGATTTAGTCTATTACTGCAATGACACCTGCCAATGCCATAAAGATTACAGAAGCTATATGTCATCATTTATTCCTTAAAAAAATTCCCACTTTTAAAATATTACATATCAAGAGATAAAAAAAAAAAAAAGGCTGTTCAAGACTTCTCCATAAAGGAAAAGAATAAAAATAGAAGTTGACTCATTGAATCATGTTTTTCTTAACATATTTCATGTAGGAAATACTTTGAAATTGACTTGCCATATACTAGTTCAGTCATTTTAATAATAATTAATGTCAAAACTAAAAGATAGCTTTTTAGTATGAATAAATGATATTTGGAGGGATTCGAATAAATATAATTTATTAAAAAATAGATAACATGTTCTCTAAACTAAATTCCTAAAGCCCTTGGTAAAAAAAAAATAATTGGTCAAATTCAATTCAAATCATTCAATTCTAATTGATAGTGGAATTCTTTAAAGCAGTGGTTCTCAAATTTTGGTGTGGATAAGAATCTCCAAAGATTCTTATTCAGTATGTCCAGTATATAGCCTGAGAATCTACATTTATGAGGTAACTCGTTTTTTACGTCATACTTAATGGTGGGAAAAAATATTCAAAAGTGATTGATGATTAGTTGATGATGGCTAGAAAATAGTATCTATGGGAAAAGACTGATGTACTTGGTTAATCTGAAGAAAAAGTCGAAGAATTATAGCTTTATAAGTTAATTTAAAGAACTAAGATACAGAAAACCAGTCACCAGTTAATTGTTATATTATCAAAGAAAAGAGTGAAAAAGAAATAGGTTTAAATCAGTGGTCCTCAACCTTTTTGGCATCAAGGACCAGTGCTCCTATGAGAATATAATGCCTGATCATCTGAGGTAGAGCTGAGGCAGTGATGCTAGTGCTGGGGAGCAGTTGCAAACACAGATGAAGCTTTGGTCTCTGGTCGGCTGCCCACTTTCTGCTGTGCAGCCTGGTTCCTAACAGGCCACAGACGTTTACCAGTTCGAGGTCAGAGGCCTGGGGACCCCTTTTTCAAATTGCAGTGAGTCATTTTAGGATTGTACTGTAAATATGTTTTCCTAGCATTGGGACACTAGTTTAACTCTTACCTGGACACCATCCAATCCCACCATTCCACTTGATTCCTAAAGAACTTGTGCCAAAATTTTCTTTGCTGCCAACACACCCTTAGGAAACATTTTTCTTCATTGGTTATTCTCTACAATCTAGGTCCCCCTGCCCCCACTGAAGTAATTTCTATTAATACAATTTATAGTAAGATAATTATATTTGAAAGTCTTTTTTGCTTTCAGGGAATGCTATAGACTGCAGATATTCGTTTTGTTTAAGTTTTTTAACTGATTTTATTAATCGTTTATTGACAAAGAAAAAGATCTATGTATGATTCGGGAGCCCTTTAATTTAGTTAAAACAGGGATTTTTCTCTTCTCACTTTCAGTTCCTGATCACGTACTTCAGAATGTTCCCAGCGGTCACAGTCCATCCAGAAAATTCTTCAATCTATTTTCTTTCATGTGTTTCTGGAAAGAACTCAAATATTTTTTTAAAAGGGCATGTGGGGGCTGGGAGATGGAGATAAATATAACAGTCCCATATTTTGTTCTTCTGCTTATATGGCTTGTATGTTCTCTCTCTCTCTCTCTCTCTCTCTCTCTCTCACTCTCTCTCTCTCTCTCTGTCTCACTCTCTCTCTCTCTCTCATACACACACACATATCTCAATAGCTTCTATTTCCAATATTACTGTCTATTTGTACTCTATATCTGGCTAGATCCAAGTGTATTTTAGAGTTGTTACACAGATTTTTGACTCCCTTATTTTTCCAGGATGTTATTGTTGATCATGAGAGTAAGAAAAAAAAGTGTAAGCAACTGTTGGGAAGAAATTAATAATGATTTATAATAAAATAATCATTTATTTTATGAAGAAAATTGACACGAGAGTCTACCTGTTCTTAACTGTTTCTATAATAAAATCATAATTTTTATTTAGTCATGTTTCGATGGCGATTATGGAAAGCAGAAAGTATAAATAATTCAACTAACATACTTCTAATTTTTGCTAATGTTATTAATCATATTTTGCCTCTAAAGTCTATCTGCCTGAAATTAGATATGTTTTCGCTTGCATTAAGCAAAGTCTGTAAAACTAGGTGAAAAAGAATAAGTATTATTTAATACATTTCAGTAACTTTTCCCCTACCCAATTGCATTTGTTTGCTGTGATTGACAGTGTCAAGAAGTCTACCTGTATTATCTGTGTGTATTAGTTAGGATATTTCCAACTAATGAGTAACAGAATTTCCAACTAAAAGTGTTTTAAAGTGTGAAGACATTCATTATGTCACATGAAAGTAAGTCCCAGGGCAGGCTGATTCAGCAGCTTAAGCATGCTATCAAGGTCTGAGACTGTTTTCAGCTTTCTACTCCACCATTCTCAGCTTGTTGAACTTTTGTCTTTAAGCTTTTCTCTTCCTTATTGAAAAAAGCTTCCATTGCTGTTGATATTGTGTCCTCACACAACTGTGACCAAAGGTAGGGGGCACTAACTCCCCTTCCATCTCTTGAATAGGGAAGTAAAGCCATTCTTAGGAGCTCTCACCTTCACTCTCTCAGCACTGACTCCCTTGCTGGTCCCATTAACAAGTGAATAGCTGAGGCCCTTGCTAAATGCGGTGGAGTGGGTGCCTGGAATTTTCAGCCTCCACAGTGGGAGGCAGTTTCATAGAAGACAAAAAGTAGAATGGCAATAGACAGGGAAAAAAATCACTATGGTGATATTTTTTGACAGCTCCCAAAGCCTTTGTAGGTATCTGAAAATGGTAATCTGAAATTTTATGTGGACTTGATAAATGAGTTTTATTTATTATTCTACACTTTGATAAATGTGTTTTCTTTTTTGAAATTTACACACTGACTCAAAATGGGAGTTGCTTCTATACCAAGTATGTATTTTTCCTTCTATTGATCTTTAATAGATTTACATAACATCTTTATTCTAACGCATTCAATTTCCTAAATAGCAAGCATTTTCTTTTCTAATAATGACAGAGAAGAAGAAGAAGACAAAGGAGTATGGGTTGTAATAGGGAAAGTGAGGAGAGAATAATAGGAATTGCAGGGGAATAAAAGGAGGAGTGGAGTAGAATGAGCAGTTACTCATCTAGACGGTCTAATGTGAGAGTTCAGTTAACTAGGTCACTTGCCACTTGGAATGATGGACAGGAGAAGCCATTAAGACGCTGGAGCAAACAGAAGGAAATAGGAAAGAAGTCGATTTCTTTTTTCAGACAGGCATTCGGCAGGTTAGAATTTGTCTGTACTAACCATGTTGCAGGCGTGTCCCTGGAAATGCATGTTTATATAGGATGGCACTCCTTTTTTTTCCCCCACTTGAAGATCATTTGCCTAACAATGATGTTTAAAATAATCCATCTAAATATTTAAGGCTCTTAATTTCTCTCGGCAATAATTAAAGCAAGGTTAGAATATAGTCAAGGACATTTTTAGGCTCTGATTTTCAAAGGGCCAGAACTTTCCAGCGATTGGGGCTTTATAAAAATTTATTCCTCTATGTAAAATTTAAGCCCACTTTATAAGAGAAAAGCTCACCTAAACCCAGTAATATTTCTTGGATTTATTTTAGGATTAAGAAGTTACTATTCCTGCCTTCCATTTCACCAGGTTCTTTATTGCCTCTTCTAGTTTTCCCTCTTTCTACTAAGTCTAATAACCACTGAAAATATATGTTCTTTTTAATACTTTATCAATCTTGAATAATACACGTGAGAGAATCTTGTTGAAAATCTCTGTTATAACAGCTATTCTTTATGTTAAATAGGTTTTTGTTACTTTTAATCATATCTATTATAAAATAAAAGATTTAGAAAATAATACAAAATACATGTATACCTTAAAGAGTTATTATAAGGCAAACATTCTTATAGCCAACACCCAAATCAAGAAATAGAATTTTCCAGCTATTCCAGAAGCCCTCCCAATATCAAACCATCTCGTCTTAACCCCCAAATTACCCACTATCCTGATTTTCATAATAATCATTTCCATGTGTTTCTTTATGGTTATATGACCCAAGTGCACATCCATAGACACTACATTTTTGCCTATTAAAATGTGTTTTAGATATGTCTTTTAAATCTCTCTCATCCTATAAGATCACTCTTTCACTGTTTCTCTTCCTTATGATTTATCTTTTCAAGAACCCAAGCTGTTTGATCTGTAGTTTCCTACAGCCTGGAGTTTGCTGTTTTCATACTCATTGTGCACTGTGGCATGTTCCTCTGTCCTCAGTATTTCCTACAAACTAGTAGCCGAATTCAGAGACTTCACTGGACTCGGGTTTTATCTCTTTGGGCAAGACTGTAGGTTGCATTGTGTTCTTTCATCAGGAGGCATATAATGTCTGGTTGATTCTCTTTTTGTGGCATTACTAACTGTTGATATCTAGATCCATGAATTTATTGGAGGTTATAAAATGGTGATATTCAAATTCCACTATGTCCTTTTCACTTATTAGTGGAGATACTTTTATAAAGAGACACATCTCTTCATCTACTACTTGGTTACCCAGTGGTACAGTTCATATACAAAAGATATGATGAATGTTTAGTTCTTTCCTTCTGTTTTAGTTTTAAAGAGAATAAATTGTTTCCTTAGCCTCCTCTGAAGGTGATTGATTCTTTGTTTTAAAAAATATTACCATTAACTCATGATTTCAACATAGTTGATAAAGTTTCAATCAATAGCAATTATTATTTCTTTTTTTTTCGAAGTTCAAATTGTCCTGTATTTGGCCAGAAGGATACTTTTCAGGTTGCTTACTAAGCCCTTTTGAAACACCCTCGTAATTTTTGATAACTTCCTTGATATTTGATATCAGATTTTCAGGTTCACCTTGTACATGTTCTACTCAAGAAATGGAAATGGTCACATTTCCAAAGTCCTGATTTCTTTTATAATTTCAAGACTATGATCTGAGTATTAACACTTATTGCTACTAAGCTGATGTATGTTTCTGGGCCTGTTCAGTGGCAGAGCTAGGAAATCTACCTATCTATTGATAAGTATACCTATAGATATAATTTTACAGATAAAATACGTAATGATTATACTGATATTTCCAATTAAAATTCAGCACTATGGGGTTTTTTTTACTTAGTCTTTTTTATACTTTTACTGCATCTGTATCTCTTTTCCTCCATAACAAGATTTCTGGTTCTCAAAGATACACTAGATGATGAAATTAGAATATCTCATAATTAGTCATTTACATTATTCCACATTATATACACAAGCTCAGAATAACAATGTACATATTACTACCACCAATATAATTACAAAGAACAGTGTAAAATATTTTTTCATATGCTCTCCCCACTCTGACCTTGTTTTTTATAGTTGTCCTATATTGATATTATTTGAGAATATAGTCTTTCTTTATATATCATATTATCTTTTAACTCTCATTTAATATTCAGATAACTCTGTTTTAATGTATATCACCAGTTTTTATATTAATACCTCTTTAGTCATTTTGATTGTCTAAAAATTACTTTTTACTAAATTCTTCAGGAACTGCTAATGAAAACAATATTTTCTGAGTTCTTGCATATTGATAACTGTTGTTCATGCCTTTTAAAGTTGAAAGTCAGTTCTGCAGTATGCAAAATCTTTGGTTCACATTTTATTCCTTGTGTCTGATAAATATGTTAGTCCATAAAATATAGCTATCAAAGAAAACTCGATGATAATTTTCTTACTCTATAAGTCACTTGCTGGTTTTGACTGGGTATCCAATGGAATATTTTCTTTTTCTTTAAAGTTCTTTCATTTTACTAGAAATATGTCTTAGTGTTGATTATTCTGGGTCAATATTCTCAGCTACATAGTGTGCTTTTTCAATATATAATTTTATATTGTATAGTTGGGTTTTTTTGTTTTTTGTTTTTTTTTTAAATTTGTTCTGTCCTCTTGTCAAGCATTTCTTCTTTAAGCATTCTGGTTATTTGCAGTTGAATCTTCTTCATCCATCTTTAATACTTTTCACTACTCCTCTAGTTTTTAAAAATGTTTTTCTTTATTTTTATTTAAAAATTTTTCATTTTTATCTTTTATTTCTTTTATGGAATAATCTGTTTTATTATTATTTCTGCTTGTTCCTATGTTCCTTCTAGTGTAGTGTCATTTATTAAATGACTTGTTAAAAATTTCTAATTGTCTCCTGAGTTCTGCTCCTTTGGTGGCAGTTTTTAAATTTTATGAGTTTTTAAAATTTTTATTAATGTTTTCATTTCATATATTTTTAAAAATGTATTTTAACTTCTTTTGAGACAGAAGTTATAGTTTTGATATGTTCTGTGAGATGTTTATTTGGTATAAGGATATTATTCTGCTCATTATTTTTCTTAGAAATAACTTCGCAAGAGATTTGGCTTCGATACTTTTATGTTTCTCATTTTGATGTGCAAATTGTTATCCAGAACTTTTAGTAAGAGATGTGATTTTGAGTAGCTTTTTTAACTTCACAAACTCTCTCTTGTGTTGTTTCCGTGTAGTGTTAAGAGGGATCAGCCTGCTTTGTGAGGTTTCCTGGTTCCCTTCCCCCACTTTTATCCGGGCCTCCTCTATCTGTAGTTCTGTTCTCTCTGTCCAGCTCAATTTTGATTCCAATCTCATTGTTTCTCTTTAGTGGGACACTCTGTCCTGGAAGGGCGCTCCAGCAGGTCAGTCCTAGAGGGAGTTCATAGGCCTAGACTGCTTAGGCACCCTCAGTCTTTGTGACAGACCCCTGCACTCACCATCTACTGGATTGGGCAAAACCTACCCACATGCTTTCTAGTAAATAGTTATTGTCATTTTGGGCATCTTCCCTTCTCAGGTCTGTCAAAGTCCATCAAGCTTCGCTGCTTCTCTCTGCTTTTCCTGTTCAGATGCTGATAGAATTCAGGTCTTCCGGCTAGGTTGTAGGTGGTTTGTCCTCACTCTCATGTATTTTGAAGTTTGTGTGGATGCCTTGTAACTTAGTGTCCGTATAAATGTTGTCCACCAGTTTTTTATTTTGCTACGTTGTGTGTTTTTATGTTGAGATTTGGATTCGAAGTTACACTGTTGCATAGTCATCTTCCCAGAAGCCACCACATAGATTTAAAATGTTCTCTTCTTTAAGTAGAATCCACAGTTTCACAAGAGTTGGGCATGGAAAACTGCTAATAACTTCTTAAGCTTTGATAATTTTGCTATAACTTCAATAGGGTTTAGGGAATATATTCTCAGTGTAAATTCTAAATCTCTCTAAGAGCTTTAGAGCAGTGTATTTTCAATCTACTTCTGGTACAATTAAAGAGAAAAATGACTGTATTCTCTTACCAGTTAAAGAAATTAGGTGTTCTAGGTATTAATGGAAACCAACTTTATATAAAACTGTGGTACAAAGTAGATTATAAGCTAAATATTATAAAAAGAATAATCTTGTAATAGAAGATGTGTGTTTACACAGTGTTTTCACATATGTTATCTCATTTCATCCTTGAAATGACTCTCTTAGGGAAATACTATTAATATGAGTACCATTCTTCAGAAGAAATTAAGCTTAGAGAACTTAAATGACTTGATATAAGATTTTAGCATGGAGGACTCTTACTGCCTCTTTGTGTAAAGGGTTTACTCTTTCATCAAGGGCTAATTTTTGGAGAGATTCCTGCACAGCACGTGGGAGGAAGTAGAACCTGCCTAGCCAGCTCTATCAGTCTCATGTTTCCTGAGAACTAATGGGGAGACAGGTGCTGAAGGCAGATAGATCTCTCTCACCGTTTGGTTAAGAGACTTGCCTAGCTCCTTAGAGCCTGTGAGTGACAGAGTGACATTTGAATCTAGGTTTTCAGGCTCTAGAATCTGTGGTTTGCTTTTTTATGTGAGCTAAGTCATCTTCAGCAGTGAGTTTTGTGTGACCTATAGCTCAGCAGTGAGTTCTGTGTGACCTACAGCTCCATGTGGCATTGCTATACCTGCAGTTTTCTGGACATGAGTGGTTTGGATTCAGGGTAGACGTGAAAGGAGAGTGTCAGAGCATTTCCCTGACATTAGTGCTTGTGGCAATGCTATTCAAATGTTTACTCTGAGCAGGAGAGACGGTAATCTTGACCCAAATCTCTAGGGAGTCTTTTATTATGTTCTAATATTTTACCTTAAAAAAAAATCATGTAAGTTTTAAAATCTACTTTGCAATATATCTGCTATCTGAATACAAAAGGAGTATTTTCCATACTTGCCAGCAAGTAAAATTGTTTTATAGAGAGATCTAGATGCTCTACAGTGGCTTTTAGTACCTCCTGGCATGTTACCATGTGCTCCTAAAGTGCTCCCCAGTGTGAAAGCATGAGAGGAAGAGAAAAGAATAGGCTATGGCTCCATCATGGGAGTTTGAAGGCTTTGCTAAATATTCTGTAGACACTGAGGAACCAATGAAGCATTTCAAGAAAGAAAGTGACCTGATCAGTTCTGTGTTTTAGAGTAACAGCTTTGAACCTCTTTAATTATCATCTATAGTAAGAAATACATTTTACATGGCAATTATACACAGATTATACATATATAATATATGCATATGATAGATATATATAATATATGCACATATATGAGAGAGAGAGAGAGAGAGAGAGAGAGAGAGAGAGAGAGAGAGAGTGTGTGTGTGTGTGTGTGTGTGTGTGTGTTAAGGGCCAATGAGTCAACTCTGACTCCTGGAGACCCTACGAATGAGTGATGTCCACAGTGTCTTGTCCTCAGCAGCCCTGCTCAGCTCCTGTAGGCTCACACTTATAGCTTCTTTTATGGAGTCAATCCATCTCACATTTGGTCTTCCTCTTTACCTGCGGACTTCTATTTTCCCAGCATTATTGTTTTTTTTTCCAAAGAACTCTGCCTTCTCATGATGTGCCTGAAGTAGGACAGCTTCAGCTTTATCATTTTTGCCAACAGCAATGTTTCAGGCTTCATTTGCTCTAGGACCTGCTTGTTTGTCTTTCTGGCAGTCCAGGGTATCCATAGAGCTCTCTTCCAACATCATATTTCAAATGAAATCAATGTTTTTCTTACCAGCCTCCTTCCCTGTCCAACTTTCACATCCATACATACAAATTGGGAATATGAGGGTGTGGATGATCCTGGCCTTGGTCTCTAATGAAATATCTTTGTTCCTGGTGATCTTTCCTAATTCTTTCATTGCTGCCCTTTTGAGTCTCAGCCTTCTCTTGACTGCAGTCTAAATTTGAATTGATGACTGAACTAAGGTAAGCAAAAAATTTTTTTAAATGATTTCAATGTCTTGTGTGTTAAAGTTGTGTATTTCTTCTTCCGTCATGATTTTTCTCTTCCTGATGTTCAAATGCAGTTCTGCTTTGGCACTTCCTTTTTTCATTTTCATCAGAAGTCATGTTAAATCACTGCTACTTTCTGTGTATGTATATATATGTATATATATGTATGTTATATATGTGTGTATATACATACATACATACCTTTATATACCTTTATATACCTATATATATATATATATAAAATGAACGTTTGATAAAACTTTACTTACCCTATATCTTCTATTCTAGTCTATTTCATCTAAAAAAAAGTTAATGCAATCCACTAAATTGGTTACACAACCCCTAATAGATTGTATCTATTTTTTTTTTTTTAATTATTTTGGTGGTATGGTGGAAGAGAGATAGCAAGGTCATTTAAAGTGCAGATAAGTTAGAATAATTAGGATATAAAGCAAGGCAGTGGCAGTGAGGATGGAGCTTGAATCCATAGGAATTGGTTACCAATTGCCCATAAAAGCAATTTTGGATTCTGGCTTGTGTGAATGTCCATTCTATTTACTAAGAATAGGAAAACAAAAAAATAAAAGTTTAGAAAGAAAAATAATGAATTTTTGTATGGAAGTGATTTAGAAGTACATGCAAGACATGTTAATAGGTACATGGGTAGGAGAGTTGGAGCACAGGAAGCTGTGGGCAGGAGGGAAAGATCTGGGGCTCTTGGGTAAATGGGTCCTAATTGAAGACAAGGGAATGTGGATATGATTGCCAGGGTGAGTGGAGAGAGTTAAATGAGAAGAAGGCCAAGGACAGAAGCCTGAAGAGCACCTTCATTTAAAAGAAGTGCAGAAAAAGAAGAGCCTGCAACAGAAACTAAAAAGCAAACCAAGAGAGTAGAGTGTCACATAGCCAAGGGAAGAGAATTTTCAAGGAGAGAGTAGTTGGTAGTGTCCAATGCCAGAGGAAGTTCTACTAAGATAAGATTTAGCAATTAGGAGGATACTATATCTTGAGAAATTGCAACAAAAATGGGGTGGTGTTTTAGGCAAGTGGTTATTGGGGAAGGGTCATAAAAAATGACAGATATGTCCTGGGAGGTGGGTGGAGAGGGGAACCCTGATCCCTGACAGAGGGTCCAGGAGTAGATGAGGTTTGGCTGCTCCATGAAGGTAGCTGGTACCTGGGATAGCCATCAGTGAGTTGCAAAATTGCCTTTGTTCTCAGCTTCAGGGGCAAGTTACCAGTTTCTGAAAAGGAGGATGGTGAGAATGAGGCAGGAGCTCAATCCTAAAGGGATGGCAGTTCTAGCCAGGTCTCCAAAACTGCAACTGAGGCACATGGATTAAGGCAGCTACCAACTTTGGTGTACATTGTATGGGCTAGACTCAGGACATAGGGCAGAAGGCTACTTGAAAGTACTGATTCCTAAGTCCAGGGCAAAATGAGAAGTCAGGTGACTTAACTGCTGAGTCCAAGAGTATTCAGACAGGAACTGCTTCCATTTCTTCAGCCTGGAAGGAGTACTGAATTAAGGTATGAGCCCACAGATAGGAGTCAAGCCATTTCTGACACTGCGATAGAAATGCTTCAGAGATTGAGAGCAGTAGGCAGAGGCAAACAATAAATAAAGCAGCTGAAGGCTAGTTGTCATCACCAGATCAAACTTCTCCTCTCCTTAGTCAACGGCTTATATACACCTAGCTCCTCAAATGATCATTGGACCAGTTTTAACATCTTATTGCTCTCTCATTAAAAAAAATTAAACTATAAGTTGAGAGATGGTCTCAGGGATAGGGAGCATGGCATAGGGAATGTAGTCGGCAGTAAAGTAATGGCTATGTGTAGAGCCAGATGGGTAATAGAGTAATTGGGGGGATTGTTTCATAAACTAATTGGGGGGGATTGTTTCATAAATGTCTAACCAATGTGTTGTCTACTTGAAACTAATAATAAAATAAAATGCAAAAAAATTAAGCTATAGTTGACATACAATATTATATTAATTTCAGGTGTACAACATAGTATACTTCTACATTTACATACCTTATCATGTGATCACCATGATAAGTCTGATAACCATTTGTCACCGGACAAAGTTATTATGACACTCCCTGTGCTGTACCTGCTCTCTCATTTTTAATGTGCTGAACAAAATCTTTCTACATATTAATTTACTATTTTGTATTTTAGTCATTTTCTTTTTGAAAATCATACTCTAACATCATCTGTAACCCTAAATTAAAAAAAATATATATATATATATATGACATTTGCTCTAATCATTATAGATCCCTTTCTTTTAAAAATAAGTTGGACATTTGAATTAAATCTGCCATTTGTTTGTGATACCTTGATTTTAGGTGATATTTTCTCTTTAATTCAAAAAATATTTACTGATAGCCTACTCAGGGCAAGGAGTTTACATCTATTAACTTCTGACAAAAACAGTGTGAAATTTGGCTGCTGTTTAATAGTGCCATTAATTTATTGTGAATTCAGTTCATTCACATAGCTGATCCTCTAGGTGTGCAGGAGGTACAACCACTTTGACTTAATCTTGTTAACTTTAAGCTTAACGGGCTGAGTTCTGGGTAGAATTAGGAATCCAAATATCAGTTTTCCTATTCCAGGCTATTTTTAAGTACTGAAATACTGTATTTGTATTTGTGTTGGTACAGTATCATTAGTTCAGTATTTTTAAAATTCAGAAATCTGAATCATTGATGTGAAAGGCATCCAGAGAATTTATACACTACACTAGTATTTCAAATGGAACTGAGTTGTACTCATTTTAATGTTATTGAACAAGAAGACGAGGGGAGGTTCCCAGACTCTATTACCAGCATTTTCCCAGGAGCCTGCACACACTTTTCTCTGGGGCTGAATTCTCTCTGCAGCCTGCCCACTTCTCTGCTAAAATAATTAATTTCAAACAATAATTAATTTCAAACAAGACCTTCTCCAATCATCCTACTTGAGAAGACTGAAGAAGTAGGAGAGGGTAACCTCTGTCTTGAACCTTAACCGTCTCTCTTAATACTTTATTGTGGATAGATAGATTTTTCTATTTTAGTGGCCTCTGGAAGAGTCTCAGAGACTAACAACTTTATTTAAAAAAAAAAAAAAA
>NW_006442484.1:56109234-56116379 GCF_000325575.1 Pteropus alecto
ATATATATATCATATAATCTTAGTTTTTATTTTACTGTGCAGTTACTGCTGCCCACTGTTTCATCTTGCTCTTGACTGTGTGTCCTCAACACATAGAAAACATTTGCATGAAAAGTTAGTTTTAAAGGGATAATTAAAGGACTTCCGTCAAAGAGAAAAGGAAGACAAGGAATCTTTGGTTTGGGATTCACTGGGCTGACTGAAAAGAGAAAAACCAAGCAGATCTGAATCAGCTAAAAGGGAAAACACAGGCTAAGACCAACAGAAATGGGACATGAATTCCTTAGCTAAGCTCCAGTCTGATAATGCCACTTCCCAGACAGAAAGCTCACATGGTTACCTAGTGAACTTGGTATCACCAGCCCCTCTCCCAGCTACCCAGAGATATATGCACTGCAACACTAGAGTGGGGCTCTTTCTTGTCTGCACTTAGGTGTACCAGTCCACATGCCTCTTTTCTCGGTGAAGTCATGAACACTCCCCAGCTTCTGTCTCCTAGTTTCCCACTTCACCCTTATTCCAGGAGGCTGCTGTGGGTGGAGGCCAGTGCCCTTGCATCCCATCCATGTTTACTGCTTGACCCATTCATTTATCAAGCTTTATGGACCCACTCGTTGGCCAGGTCCATTTCAGCTGAGTCTGTTTATTTCATCCTGTAGATGTGGTTGTTCACCAAGATAATTTCTATGATCCCTCTTCACTCTAATATTATATGAATCTATTCTTCAGTTTCAGACATTAATGTAGATTTTTTTAACTCCCATTTATAGAAAATATATTTGCAAGCAATGCCTCCGATAAGGGCCTAATATCCAAAATATACAAAGAACTTACATGACTCAATAACAACAAACAAACAAATGATCCCATCAAAAAATAGGCAGAGGACCTGAACAGACACTTCTCCCTAGAAGACATGCAAATGGCCAACAACTATATGAAAAGATGCACAACATCGCTAGCTATTAGTGAAATGCAAATCAAAACCACTTTGAGATACCATCTTATACCTGTTAGAATAGCTATAATCAACAGGACAAGTAATAACAAATGCTGGAGAGGATGTGGAGAAAAAGGAACCCTCATACACTGCTGATGGGACTGCAAATTGGTACAGCCAATGGAAAACAGTATGGAGGTTCTTCAAAAAACTAAGAATTGATCTACCATATGATCCAGCAATCCCTTTACTGGGTATTTACCCCAAAGACTTGAAAACCCATATCTGAAAAGATATCTGCATACCTATGTTCATAGCAGCATTATTCACAGTGGCCAGAACATGGAAGCAACCGAAGTGTCTTATGATAGATGACTGGCTAAAGAAGCTGTGGTATATATATACAATGGAATATTATTCAGTCATAAGAAGACATGAAATACTGCCATTTGCGACAACATGGATAGACCTCGAGATAATCATGCTAAATAAAATAAGCTAGACAGAAAATGTTGAAAAGCACATGATATCACTTATATGTGGGATATAAACCTAAAAGCAACAAATGAACAAGACAAACAAACAGAAACTCATGAACATGGACTATAGACTAGTGGTTATCAGAGGTTAGGGGGTGGGGGATGAGTGGGGAGATAGATGGGTTAAAGAGGGTCAAACATATGGTAGCTGAAGGAAACTGGACTCTGGGTGGTAAACACACAATAGAATATACAGATGTCAAAAGATAACATACATCTGAAAATTACATAATTGTATTAACCAATGTTACCCCAATAAACTTAATAAAAAAAAGAAAAAGAAAAATCCCATTTATAGTTACAAAAGAAACTTAATATAAATGCCTTCGGCTAACAGAGAAAGAAAAGTACCCCTTTCTTCCTGGGATTTTAGGGCTTATTTTAGATGGAAAATTGAAGCTCACCTCAACCCGGAATCTTCAACTCATTCCCCTGCACTGCCTTGGGCCAGTCTTGTTTATAGAGGTAACTGATCACTCTTAAAACTACATATAAGTTAAAACATTCTTCATCAGCGACATTGGCAGGTTCACCACCAATTATCAGCCTAAATAACACATAACTATTTCTGAAGAACATAATTTCAAAAATTCAAAATGACTCTGTAAGATGGCATTATCAGCAACCTCTAATTTTTAAAATTAGAATTGCTAATGAATTGTTTTCTAATGCTCTTTTGTATGGCCCTATGGATATTTTCTCAAAACCTTTGCATTTGCAAAATGGCTTTGTACTGTTTTCTCTTCTGGCCCACTCATTACCCACACATACCTGGCCTCCAACGCCTTGTGACTCATGGGCCCAGCCTATTCCCACACACATACTCAGTGACCTGCCACCCACTATCCACCCTCTCCTTTGTTCTCCCACAAATCCACCTACTCATCTTCTCTCCTTCATATAGGTAGACATATTCACACTCCCACTGCTCAGCAGGCAATTCACAGTAATGGCTTAGTGGGAAAAAAAAGAATAATTTTTCTAATGACCATTATAAAATTTTTAAATTATTATTAACAAGCTCTAGTGACAAATGAGTAGTTGATAAACAGTTCTTCTATTATTAGATTACTTTTCAAAACTCCCTCATACACAATAATTGGATTTTCTATTTTTGAAAACCCTAACAAAATGTATGTGCACTTTTGAGTGTTGTAACTTTTTTCAGTGAAAACAGATGCTCTTATCTTTTGTCCAAATTGAAATATTTTACTCATATTTTGAAGCGAATGGGTGCACCAACGAGACTATGGTTCATTGTGACAGTTATCTGTAGTGATAGTATCTGAGCTATAGCTGGAATCAACAGTCTATCTGACAGGATTAATTGGCTGTGAATTATGCCAGAACAATTCTAGAGCCAACATCAGAAACAAGGGCCAGCCCATTCATCAAAGCCCTGCCAAAGCTTCTCCACTTGGTGGGGCTGGCCTCAGGGGAGGCTGGCAGGACAGCCTCTGCTGCTCGTATGTGTTTTTAAGGCTACCAGAAAGATCTTTCCCAAATCACTCTCACTCTGATACTAGTATACCTAAAACTGCAGCATTAGAGAGTCATGCCTGAACTTTCTCATCAAAGTATAAAGAATTAGAAAGATAGTGCTAGAGTTTCTTTACATTCATGGCAACAATTTTTATCTTTTCAAGGAGCTCAGATTATATGCCACATAATGTGAACAGAATCTATTCTGCAATGTTATAAATTCACTCTTTAATAGGAATAGGAACATGATAGCGAGTTTTAAGGAGTGCACAACTGAATTTGTGTTTTTATGTTTTTGTTTTGTTGTTTGGCTTTCTCAATATTATAATGGATGTGGACTCCTCAGACGAAAACTGGGACCATTTCTCCTCATTTATCTCTCTGAGATGAGTACCAAGCCTCACATGTAGCAGCACTTAGTCCATGACTGGAAAATTGCTTCCTATCCCTGGTAACTTCTCTTGTCAGCACTAAGCCGTAGGGCCCATTTTATTCTACTTTTTATTCACCAATATTTTACTCTTTATTTTGAATAAGACTACTGTTTCCTTTAAATTTCCACAATGCTAGATCTGCTCTCTTATGTATTTTTCACTTCTCTCATGTATATTATTTAATCTTAGAGCTCTTTGTGGTTCATAAGAACTTTTAAGTTAGATCTCTATATGATTTAACTTTATATCCTCACATTAAGCAAATCTCCCTACATAAAAAGTGCTTTGTGCAAAAAAAAAAAAGCAAGCAAAGTGCAAAAAGCAAAAAATAAATACTTCCTAGCCCATTCTACAGCTATAGTGGTGATATGATTGACACCAAATTTCTAGCTGCTGGCTTCTAGCTAAAAATGATGGAATGAACATAGGTATATAGCTTCTCTTAGTAGAGACCAGGAGAGGGATCATAAGTGTAGATGAGAGATTTCAACAAATATTTTATGGAAGGAGAACAGAGCAGTGAGGGATACTGAAAATAAACAAGATATTTTACCTTGAATCTAAAAGAGGTTAAGGACTTAAGAGTCACCATATTTGGCAGAGAGTGGGGGTGAGATGTGATATGTAAAGCATGAGATAAGTTCAAAGCTTATATATGGAATAGTCAACTACTCTTGGATTGCCAGGCACAGAAAATCAACAGCCAGGCTATTCTCTCCTGCCCCAGGAAGAGAGAAGATGGAAGGATTATGTCCTGGAGATACTCAATAGGAAAGGCCTGAGCATCAGAGAAATCAGGCCTTATAGAAGACATGGATAAGGCAGGCAGAAGTAAACAAATAAATTGGAAGTTTGTACTGGTAATGATTGGATCTCTCCCATGCCACACAATCAAAGCACTGTTGATCAGATAATTAACCCTCAGGCCAGTGTTTCTCAAACTTTGGATTATGAAATAAGTTATGATTAGTGGATTATGGAATCAATTTAATGGGTCATAACCAACATTGTCATGGGTTAGGTTCCCCAGGAAGTAGACTGAGATAAAGATGAGAGTCCAGAATGTTTATTAGGGCATGCCCTTGGTGCCAGCACCTGTAGAAGGAAACAGAATTGGTCAAAGCAAGAAGTGGAGCTGTGATTCAAAGCCCAATGACCTCTTTAGCCAAGGCTATAGGGAGTACTGAAACTAAAATGACTCTTCGGAATGGTCACAACTCAGGCCAAAATGGCCAGGCTTTTATACTCTTTATTCTTTATTTGGAGATGAGGTCTCTAAAAAGGTAATTAAGTTAAAATGAGGCTCTCAGGGTAGAGCTCTAATCCAACGTGACTAGTATCCTTATAAGGAAAGGAAACACCAGGGGCATGCACACACGAGAAAAGGCCATAAGAGGAGAGTAAGAAGGTGGCTGGGCCATCTACAAGCCAAGGAGAGAGGACCAGTAGAAAACAAACTTCTGACACCTTAATCTTGGACTTCTAGCCTCCGGAATTACGAGAAAATACATTTCTGTTGTTTAAGCCATCTAGTTTGTGGTATTTTGTTATGGCAGCCTAAGCAAATTAATATATTCCCCGCTTACTGAATGTGGTCATTCCAGGAGATGTGACTTTGGGCATGGCAGCTCTCTGCACTGAGGCAGTCCCTGAGGGGCTGACAGCGCAAGACTGTCCACCAGCAGCACCCTCAATGACTGGGGCAACCAGTCCTTCATTGCGCGGGATCTGATTGGTACATCACAGCTCTGTCATAAACATTAAAGAAAATAAAGTTGAATAAACTAGATTGAAAATATCAGAGTGCATTATATGTAGAAAAAGTAAATATTGTGTCATGAAACTTTTTTGCCTTTGTATATATGTACGTGCGTGTTTGAACTGGGACATGATAGAACATCATTTCTTACTGTCGAACATGTTTAAGTCACTTCCCCAGGCAAAAAATTAGAGGAATATTTTCTGAAAAAGCTAAACAGTCCCAGCAAAGAAACAAAATGATTTCTCCACAATCAAGAAGTGAAGCCTTCACTCCGTAACACCCATCATCTCATGTAGAGTTCCTCATTAGCCTTTTAGCACCTTATTCTTAAATATAAACAAACTAAAAAAAGACCACCGGGGCAGGTAAGGCAACCTCTAACATAAAAGAGAGGACTCAATATGAAAAATAGAAAATAGAATATAAGAGGAAACTCTAGAGAATAGAAAAAATACTGTTTATATGCTAATTTCTAGCCTTGAAAATTGAGATTTTATATGTAAAATAAAAGCAGAATGCTATGATAAAAGAACAATTAAGGAAAAACAAAATCAAACCATTATTATGCTGTATGACTTAAACTTATAGTCATGTATGTCAATTATTTCTGAATAAAACTAGAAAGAAAAAAACATATGTTTAGAGACAGAGAGAGAGGAAAAAGAAAGAAAGGAAGAAAGGAAGGAAGGAAGGAAGAAAGAAAGAATAACAAGGAAGGAAGGAAGGAATAGAAGAAAGGAAGGAAGGGAGGGAGAAAAAACAGAAGAGGGCTCTTGGAAATGAAAAACATAATCATAAAAAATTTCAGTAAAATAATTAGAAAATTAAGTACAAGAAATCTGCTGAAAATGGTACCAAAAGATGAATAGATAAATAATAAAAAAGAAAATATATGGGATTTAGAGATCCAATCTACTAGGTACAATATTTGACTAGAAGGAGCTCCAGCAAAAAAGAGGAAAAATTATACAAGAAAAGTTCCCAGAATGGGAACTTATAAGTCTCAAAATTGAAAGTGCCTACCAAGAATTCAGCACAAAAAATAAAAAAGACCACTGGGGATAATGAAGGAATCTCAAAAGCTACCAGAAAAAGAAAAATGAATGAATTTTATAATAAAAAGTAGACATTGGAATACATCAGCCTTCCCAACCACAATATAGAACTCAAGAAAACAATGGAGCAATGCCTTAAGAATTATGAGATATAATTTTTTTTTTTTTTTTTTTTTTTAAACCTAGACTGAAATACCCAGCCTAACTCTCAATAAAGCGTGAGGGCAGAATAAAGACATTTTCAGACATGGAAGAATTCAGAGAATTTACCTCTCATGTATTTTTTTTCAGGAAGCTACTGCAGGATATGATCTAAAAAAATAAGAGAAAACACAAGAAAGAGGAAGACATCAGATCCAAGAAATAGGGGATTCATCACACTGGAGATGAAAAGGGAATTCACATGATTATTGTGAAGGTGATATGAGCACAGCAGTTGCACAAGAATCCTGGAGATTAACAAGTTCAGAATGATGCAAGAGGGTGCAGAGCTTCAGGGAGGATGTCTCCAAAAAAATAAAGAAATTTATATAATGCTTAATGAATTTGAATACATTGAGAGATTTACATTTCTGGAAGAGAATAGGAAATTAATTTTTGACAGATACATAGAAAAGCAAGCATACAAATAAAATAATCATCAGTTCCAAGGAAAACAAAATTGTACCAAGAAAGGCAATATAATCGTAGTATATTACATGCTTCAGCCTTAAATAATATTTACATCATCTTAATTATGTAAAAACTTGACAGTGATGTAAGAAAAACATTGTGATATAACTATATTGGGAGAATAAGAGGAGGGTATAAGAGACTAAATCCGTATCTTCCATTCAAGGGAGCCATAGATAATATCTAGAACTTTGAAAAATCAAAAAAATAGCCATTAGAAATGTGGAAATAAATACCAGCTGAAAGAGCTAAGTGTGGTTG
>NW_006442484.1:56116428-56152556 GCF_000325575.1 Pteropus alecto
GGGAAAGAGGTTGCTCTTTTTCTTTGAGACTTCAAAGAGATATGTTTGACTTTTAAACTCTACATTTATAAACTCTACATTTATAACTTAGATGAAAATGTAAACAATTTTAAAAAGAAAAATGACAATATAGCCATCCTATTTTTGAGATAGGGAGGCAACCACCCTAAAAGCTAAAGGAAAAAACTTGAAAGTGGTTTCCTTTCAGGTTGCTGAACTGGAGTTGATCGTCTCTATAAGCATTATTAAACCATTTGATTTTGTAGACTTGTGAGGACATTACTGTCAAGAAAAATTTTAAATAAAAATAAAAAAAAAAAAAAAAAAGAGTTCTTTCTATAGCGAAAGTTCAAGAAAGATAAACAATAATGAATCCAATGCAGACACTTAGGAAGGGCTTTGAATTTTCGCTTTGCTGTTGCAGTTTTCTAATCTTTAAAATCTTTAATATTTTTCTTACAACAGGTAAAGAGTTCATGAGAAAACACATTTGGAAGCTTCTGGTAGATTGAAAATGATCAATAAAAGTTCCCTTCCCTCTTCTTACAGATAAAACGAGGACACTAGTTTTCAGTAGTATAATATTATTTGAAATTCCTCTCTTACCCTGAATTTACAAGGACTCTTCCATTACACCTGGGATATAAAAGGAATACTCAATGTAGACATGAATAATGAAGTTGTTTAAAAAATATTCTATGTGAAATAAGAAATGCCCTTGGTATAATCTGACTAGCCTTACGATGAGTCCATTTCGTCAACAATAAAGTACAATACAAAATTTACTCACTTGACTTTTCTCGTGTCTTAATCATTTTTGAATGGGTTCCAGATTCAAATTTTATCTAATAGTAATTGTAGCCATTCTACCCATTATGGAATGTCATTAAAGCTGGGGTTTGGTGAACGGATTAAGAGTGAGGGACTGAGGAATTGATCCCCAGATTTCTTGGGACAAGCAGAAACCTTGGATCAGTAGCTTCCAGCCAAGAGCCCCCTAACTGTTTTACACATTACTATATAATTATTATGATTTTCTTTTGAAGTGGCAAGTTATGAAAAAGGTTGGGAAGCATGCCTTTTAAACAGGTGCCATAAAAATCCATTATAAGGATCGATAGCCATTTAGTATTCTTTTTCAGCGAGTTCCTTATTAAATTTATGAGTAGTTAAATTTCGTGTCTTTAAGTGATATTGTCTCCCAAATCTGAATGGAAATTAGGTAACATTAAGTTTATGTATAAATTTGGATTAAATTCAGCTATAAGTAATTTAGTAGAGACCCCAAGATAGTATTTTAAACAATTAGATCTTTACTTTCTCTGGTAAAAAGAATTCTGGAGGAAGCTAGCCCAAGGCTACCGGTGGCTTCACCATCACAAAAGATTCAGCGGCTTTCAGCTTTTGTTCTTACATTGCTAAGGCATGACTCTCAGCTCAGGCAATGCAAGGCAGCATATCCACACCCCAAAGAGCAGGATGGAGGAGGAAGAGAAGAAAGGTGTGCCTTTTCCCTTCATGAACACTTCTCAAAAGTCACCATCCTATTTTCATTTAGGTCTCATTGTGAGGAACTTAGTCACATGACCACATAGCTGCAAGCATGCCTGCAAATTGTGGTCTTTTAGCTAGATGACCAGCTTAAAATTTTATTAATTTGAGAGAGAAATATTTGGTAGTTGAACAGCAGTTGTTACAACATCTTTAAGTAATCGCCATGTAATTCATTTCAAACAAAATCAACATGTCAATTAGTTATTTTATATACACTGCTAGAAAGGCTGACATAAGCATTAAGGAAGATCAATTAGCAAATTCATTACCTGAAGTCCTGATTTTATATTTTTGTTGGATTTAATAATTCATTATTAAGGCAGTGTAGCTAGGGGGTAAAAACTCAGATTCTGAAGCAGACTATCTGGTTTTCATTTATTAGTTGTGTGACCTTGAGAAAATTGTTTAAGTACTCTGGCTCAATCTTCTTCTTTTGTAAGATGGAGATAAAAATAACAGTACTTATCTGATAGGATTTTGGAGGATTAAGTGAGTTAATGCACGTAATGTACTTAGAATAGTGTCTGACATATAGTAAGTGCTCAACAAATATTAGCTATTCACATATCTGTTACTTGAATTAAAAACTCTTCCTTTTAAAATCACAGTTAGCTGGAAGAATTTGATTCTCTATTAAGAATTTCCAGGGATACAATATTTACCTGGTTTTGCATTTGCATAAAAATGCTGGTCCCATAGGGCTTTACTTGAGCTAATAAATGTTATTATGTTTCATAGCAGCATTATGAAAGGAAAAAGAGTTAGGCATTGGTAAAATTGAACAATAACTGATTTGTCTCTCTTTCTCTCCCCTTCTCTCACATCTTCCTTTTAATAGACTGTACTGATGGTATCATCCCCTCTCCCGGTCCTATTGCCCCTGGGCTGTACAGATTCTTGGTATTTATACTCCTCACAGTGCAGGATGCCTTCCCCACGCATAGCCCTTTCCAGTCATCCTCCCTGATAACTTCTGGCTGTTCAAAATTATAAATTTCTCAGACTGGGGCACAAATGTCATTTACATGTGTTTCTCTATTTTTTATTTTTATTTTTGAAGTTTTCCTCAAACTCTTCACAAATATGAGAAAATCTATTTTCCTTTTAGAAAAGGAATATTTAAGTGAAATTTTGATGGTTAATTGCATTAAAACTATAGCTAAAATACTTTCTTAACTTTTAAATAATAATAAATATTATGTTAAGTGCTAGAAAAAATTAAAAAAACGTATTTCCATTGACATGTGTTTTCATCTTTGGCCCTAACCCAACTGATTCAGTCATTGTCATTATCCTTCTAGAGGGAGGAAGGACATAAGGCATAGAGAACAAATGCCTTATCACGTTTCTGGTAAAATGGGAAGTTGCACACATTCCTCCTGCTTACATTCTATTGGTGAGGCCCTAGTCATACGGCCATACCTAGATTCAAGGGAAGCTGGGAAATGTGGTGTATTGCTGTCCTTATGTAGCTTAAGCTGGATATGGGTTCTATTACTAACAGGAAAATGGGGAGAATCAATATAAAGTGTGTTAGCATACAAATCTATCACGCAGTTGCAATGTAGCAAAAAATTTATTTTGCTTTATTATTTTATTTTGCTTTACCTAACATTATATTAAAAGTTTTTCTTTTACATGTTACCACATGGTCTTCATGATTATAAAGTAATAGCTTTATAATAATTGAGTATATAACCAATAAATTCTTTAACTCTTTCTATGATCAAAAATGTGGATTCTTTCCACTTCTTCACTATATAAACGATGTCACAACAGATCTTTTCATGAGTATAATTTTTCATCTTCTTGGGATGATTCCCGTAGGATAAATTCTCAGAACTAGGATTCCTGGGTCAAAGGGTGTGTGAACAGTATGATTCTTAATGTTTTTGTTCCAAATTGGTTTCTGAGAAGGCAGTACCAATTTGTTCCCAAAGAAAATATGCATATATATTTTTTTATGAATGTGGAGAGGGACACATAGTTATATATCCTTGTGGGTAGAATATTTTTAGTTTTCAGGGTTTCGCTGGAATGATCAGGAGACAACACAAGACTTGGGTTTGAGTCTCTTATTTTGCCACTTCCTAGCTGTTTAGGAGGCAAGTATTTACTCTCTCTGTGCCTCAGATTCTGTATCTTAAAATTGAGGATAGAAATATTTCCCTCATGAGGTTGTATGCTAATTATTAAGGCTGTTCACAAATAACCTCTTATCATTTCCCACGCACATGTCGAAAATGTAATTCCCTAATCTCTTGAAGATAGATATGGTCATATGACTTGCTTAAGCCAGTGAAATGGAAGCAAAAGTAACATGTGTCATCTCCAGGCATACATTTTAAGAACCCGTATGTGATTTGCCACATTCTTTTTTCCCTTTGCCATGTGAGTGGAAGTATTATGGATCATACCAGCTTTTTAAATGAGTCCTAGAACAAGGATGACACAGAGTGGAGTCCCAAGTCAACCTGTGATGGGTATATAAATTGAGTAAGAAATAAATCTTTGGAGATTTTTAAAGCCACTGAGACTTTGGAATTGTCTGAAACTGCAACATAACTTAGCCTATCCTGACTGCTGCAGGTAGCCTCAGGATTAATAAAATGATATGCTTAAGATATTGGACCAATGGTAGAGCTTCAATATATGTCCTTTACAATAATTACTGTGATTCATTCAGTGCCTTTTATATGTCAGGCATTTGTATACATTATCTCTAATTTTAGAACAATCTTGCACATTATGAAAATCTTCATTTTATAAAGGAGCCAAACAAAGTTTGAAATTGTTAGTGTTTGTCTTAACATCATCCAGCTAGAAAGTTACAGAGCTGGGATTCAAACCTGGTATATTTCTTCCCATCTTTTATTTTTTTCCTGTCTTTGAAAGTTTATGGCATTTAGAAAATTATTTACATCATTGTGTTAATTTCTTTATAAACTTCACATTTATTCTTGAAACAAAACTTCTATTTTCTTAAACTTGTTGCAAGATAAACAGAAATTGGATCAAAGTTATAATAGCTTGCTACTCAAGTCCCTGCTTGTTCTCCAGAAGAAACCTCATGAACTCAAGTGCCTTTTATATTTTTCTTGGCTTGAAAGTGCCTGAGAGCAGTTAGGATGTATATGCTTATGAAAGGAAAAAAATAATTTCAAAACTGGAGTGGAATGAGTCAGATTAGAATGAGTTAGATGAGAATAAATAAATTCTCAAACTCAATATTCACTGATTCTCTCTTTCTCTCTCTCTCTCTCAATAGCTTTATTAGGATATAATTCATCCACTACACAATTTAACCATTTAATTACATCAGCTTTCCGTATATTCAAAGAGTTGTGTATCCATCACCCCAATCAATTTTAGAATATTTTCATTACCTCAAAAAGAAATTCCACACTTCCAGCCCTAGGCAAATAACTATTAATTTACTTTCTGGACTCTGCCTCTTTGTACAGTGGCTCCCAGAATGTTCAGTTTCCCACTATTCCCAACAAATCATTCTTTCTCCCTCCCACTCCATCCCTAACTCTACAAAGCTTTGTTCAATTATTTTTAATTCAAAGTTGAACTTCTGAAATACCTGGTGTAACAAAATTAACTTATTTTTTCCAAATTTTTTTTTCACTTACTGTACTAAGAATTACCTTGCAGTGTAATGCTAAAGGTTAAAAAAAAGTTTAATTTTTTTTGAGCTCTCATTTGTTCATGACCTGATTATCCAGTTTGTGAAACTCTCAATCTTTTCTTCTCTTCCATTGTTCTCTTACAAGCCATTTCACAGCTTGTTATTACCTCTAACTCATTATCTAAAGTGGTCAAATAGATTAGATTAAATTGCTCTCTTAAATGAATCTGGTGTTTGAAAAGTGTTTGTTAGGAGAAAGGGCAGAAATTGACATTAAAGGTTAAAAAGAGTATTAAGAATCATCTATAAATTTTAGTGATCTATAGTCACAATTACTGTGGAGAGTTTCAGATTTATTTTTTATAATGTTAATTGACATGACAAATTACTGACAATTTATTTAATCGGGTTGTCTTTGTTAGCAAAAACTTAAATTATCTGAAACATATGGTTATAAATAATGATTTCTAGAACTAGCACAAATTTCCAAGGTTTGTTGATGGAAGGTAGTCCTGATGCTAATAAATTTTACTGATATAAAATAAAACAGGAAGTAACAAAATGCAGCTAAACATTAAGAGGAGGGGAGAGTTGGGAGAGATGAATTGTTCCCTAGGGAGAAACATGTGAATGCTTATGCACCCCTGAAGATGGTATTTCTACAACATACTGAATTGAGGGTGAATTAACTAGTTAATGGGGGGTGGGGGGCCTGGTTCTAGTCTCTACTTGTGCTGTGCTGACTGGTTGTCTGTGTGTTTTGGATACGTGTGGTGACAGCAACCTATTAGTCTCTGGTAATGATATGTGAAGTCTGGACATGTGAAGTTGAATAAGCACATCCTAGAGCCATGAAATATATTAACATTGTTGGGTAGTTATGGCAACGGAAAAACAGTGTTGATGAACAAGAATGCTTAAAGGATGATGGCTTAGGAAAAAGCAGGCACTTTATAGGCAAAGAGAGCATGACATACCTTCTCTTTTTTAATGAGCTTTGTAAATTCTAATTCTGCCCTAATTATAACTGCCTTGTTCTCATGAAGCTTACCTGCAGCAAATGTTTTATTCAGCAGTTACAAAATTATGCATAATTCAGTGGGCTAGGAACTGCAAGGGATATCATATAGAAATGAGAGGACCCCTGGCCTTGAGATTATGTGAGAGAGTACAGATTGTGTTTGGGAATCAGCGAGTTCCATTAGTGGGAAAACGGAAGACAGAGTTGAAAAGGATATAAAACTCAAATTGGTGGAATCTTGAATGCTAAGTTTATATGTTAGGACTTTATTCTTTGGAAAGCAGGGACTCACTAATTTTTTTCTAGTTAATGTGAAAAGAAAGTGATCAAAGCTGTTTTTGGCTATTTATTCACATATATATTTTTGTGTCCCACTGATATGATCCTTTTTTTTAGATGGTAAATTTTCAGTGAACAAAAACAAATCTATCTTGCTTGTTTAATGTCCAATGCAATGTGGTAGGCTATGCTTAATATTTAGTTCATGTAAACAGCAGCTGTTATTAAAAATTCATGTGTTCTTAGTATGGAAAGGAAAAAGGACCCCCATTGTTCTTAATATTTATTTAGCTAAACTACCATCTGCCTCATGAAGGAAAAATAAAAAACCCAGGCAACTGTGACAAATTATTTGCCCAAGAAGACCACTTTTAGATCCTAGTGAAGTTATCATGGAGCATGGAAATACTATAAGCTGATTATCTTCTGTACTTTATTGAATCAGCATTTTCCCCAAGGTTATATCTGTAGGTAGACTCTAGGGGATTAGCATATATTTAAATGACCTAAGGTTCTGGTTAAACAATCTTATTCCCCTCTTTCACTGACCTTTATATCTTCTGTGGGGTCTCCTGGCCCTGAGTAACTTGTAATAAAGGATAGGATGTGAGGCATGCCACCTCAAGCACCATATTGTCAGAGCATTTGAAGAAAGGACTGGAAAATTTGCAACAGAGTTAGGGGAAAGAAGGAGCAATCGTAGGGCCTGCACTGGTTCTTCCAGGAATTTAAAGAGAGAAAATAAGTTTTTGTAGTTTCCAGAAATAGGACTGACTGCCAGCTTCTTTCTATCCTTCGTCTTAGCTTCGCTGTGGGAGAACAGGCAGGTACATGCAAACTGACTACTTTCCTGCTTGTGACAACTCCAGATTATAAATGTGCAGAATAGGATTGCAGTACCAGCATTCCCAGACCCAGGGAGCAAAGTGGGGTGGTCTGGAATGAGGCGAAGGAAAGTCATAAAATAAAATAGCGTTGATAATGAGAAGAAGAGGAAGTAGGAGTAGTAGATACGGTGCTAAGCTGCTATGAGAAGGCAGAGTGAAGGAAAGGATGAGGGCATGAGACAGAGAGCCTTGTGCTGCCTGGGTGTGCGTCTGAGAGATATGTGGGTGTGTTTGCAGAGGAAGTTGTGGGGGCATGTGTGTGTGCAGAATATAAGTTAGGGAGGGGTTTTATTGATGTAGGAGTGGGAGGGTGTGTGCAGTAGGGTGTGGAGTGCGGGAGTGGAGAGAAAAAAAGAGTGCAGAGGGAGGAAGGAATTTATGGAGTGCCAGGAACACCCATTTCACAAAGGAAAATTGCCAGCTGCCAGAGTCAAATCTCCTTTGTGGGAACGTTTCAGCTCCCCATGGTGGATTCTGGCCATAGATCCTAATCCAGGATGTCTGCCAGATGTTTGACCCATGAAGGGAGGGACACAGTTTCTGGATTTTTACCACACCCTGATCCATGCTCTTTCCCAGGGACTGATGTTTTTGCTTATGTATTATAATAGTGTTGGTCACAGAGCAGCATTTCTTGGCAGACAGTCTAATGAAGAGAACTGTAAATTACAGTAGAAAGAAATACTTCCTAGTCTTGGTTTCTTCATGTGCTTTTTGATGGCTTTTGCAATCCTACTATAATATTCCTGTGTCTTGGTTCCCAATTGTCCTAGTAACAAGAAAGAATATATTAACCAGCTAAAGAAAATATGGTGTAGAATTAGCAACTGCAATGAATAAATAATAACAAATATTAATGGGTGACAAATTTTAATCTAGTATGAGAAAGAACTACTAATTAAAATTGTTCAAAAGTAGAAAAGATTGATGTAGGAGAAGGTATGTGTCATGTCTTTAGAAGTATTCAAACAGAAGGAAGATGATCAGTTGTTGAGTGTTTGGGGGGAATTCTAGCAGCAAATAAGAGGTGTACTTAATATATCCTGAAGAGTTATGCAAAAACTCTAAGATGCTACGATTCTAGGATTATGCAGTACTTTAAGCAATACAGAATTATTTCAAATATTAAAGTCCTTAGATATGAAATAATCAAGGTGTGAAATGATCAACTAACAAAGAACATCTCTGTAATTAGCACTGTTAGTGGACAGGCTATATGTATAACATAAATGCAGAGAGAACTTGAGGCTCAAGTCTCTCACAGCAACCTCAAAATAAACTAAATATAGGAAAGAAAGTTATACTGCGTACCAGGGAGAACTATTCAATAAAAACAGGCTAGAACTCTTATCCATCATTCTTGAATAGCCTGTATTTCTATAAGTGATCCAATTCAACTTAGTGTAGTACTGAAAGAATGCTAGAAGTTTTCTCTTTAGCGATAAAAACTCTGAGTTGTTTATTGACCACCAAGTTCAGATATATACTAGGAGCTTGTTTGAGAGATGGTACAGAAGTCCTCAGAGCTTTCTTAGCTTTTAAAGAACTGTAAATAAGTGTCCTCAAATATTAATGTGTATTTTAATCACCTGAGAGACCTATTAAAATGAAGATTCTGATTTAGCAGGTCTGGGGTGAGGTCTAAGATTCTATATTTCTAAGACATGCTAAGGATGCTTGTCCATAGGTCACTCAAAGAAGCAAAGTTTTAGATGAAAGTAGTTAAGGAATTCTAGGTACTCACCTATTTTCCTGGGCAAGGGCTCATGCTGCATGAATAGATAAGATTCAATACTATCCCATCCATGGAATCACATAATTAATAGTATAAAAGGAGAGGAGCTTTGAGATGCCATCTAAAAAACATAATTTGGCTCTTTTCACTGGTGTATATGAGGGAACATGAGATCTGTATGAGCTGGGCCGAGGTCTCCTTAGGGTGGTGATATTATGGTACATTAAGTAAATGGGGGACTTCTTGGGAATTCCAGACTACACTGTCAAGTAGATAAAGTTTGTTTTAGTCCCCTCCCACCTGCTTGCTTTTCTCTAAGAGAGAATTCTGATCTTTTTTATCAAGATTTTGACCTCAACTAATTGTCTTCATGTCTCTAAGGAATCAGAAGGTAAAAAATTTTAGCCGTGACCTTTCCCAGGGACCTCTTTAAGACCTCAGATTTTCAAGACACAAAAGGATGAAGCTCCATCAGCAAAATGTCAGACCCTCTGGCAGGTATAAAAGTATATTTTGATAGGAAGGCTTGTTTTAATGGCCTGTCATGGTCTACAGATTGACCCCTGCCCACGATAAAAGGAGTGAGAAGTGGCAGTGTTGGGAAGAGTCCTAAGAAGGGTGTCAGACTCATTCTAATTCATCGGGATTGAAGAATGTATAGGATGAAAGTCTTGGTCCAAAGGAAAGACATTTGAGGACATAAATTAGCTAAGGTTGTTAACCATTCTGTGAGTGGTTACTTATTTATTTTGCATCAATGAATCAGAAATAATTGGATTCTACCCTGTTTATCAACTCAGAATAGATAGTAACCAATGTTATACACTGTATATTTTAAACTATAATAGAAATGTAAGAATTAGTTGCTCCAACCATCCACAACTTAGCTCTCCAGTTGTTTCGTCCATCTGAAATACAACTACAAACCAAGAATTATGCAAAAAGTTCCCTGAGTAAGCAAAATAGATATTCAATTCAGAATCTACAGCTCATAGAGCTAAAGGTTTTAGTAGTTATATAATCAACATCTTCCACTTAATGTCAGTAATGCATTACTGAAAATCAGAAGTTCTACACAAAAAAAGCTGAGTGGAAGTCTATTTCCCATTATTTTAAATGGAAAAAATAATAATATGTTAGATATCCGTCCTAAATCACCAATACATTTCTTAAAAATTAATAAAAACAGTAAAATGTGTATATGTAAGTAACAAACTACATGTTATAATGTAAAATGACTAAACAATGCTTGTCGATCATCAGAAAACTGACATGGTTCTTAACAGCTGCTTTGTATGCTGTGACATCTCTCAGCACCAGCGACGGAGAAACACGCCTTTGCCAACAACGCACACTTTTTAAAGTGGGTGCACATGATTCTGACTTTCTATTACTTATATTTCTTTCCTCACATATTGCTTTTTAAAAAAATGTTCCATTGAGTTTTGAGTATGTAAATATACATTTCCCTATAAAAAATTAGCCAAAAAATTATACACATACATACACACACATATATATATTCTATGAAGCTGGGTTTCAAAAATCAAGAGATGTTCTGAGAGAAAAAAGTTAACTAGGGAGATGTTTTTGGCATATATCTAATATCGCATGCTGGATCCACTGGTATTGGTTCACAAGAGACAATAGTTAAATTTTCGGGAATTTAGCAAGCTGGTTGATGTCACATTGGTGACTTGCAATCACCCATGGTGGGAATATTTACACTGGTTACTAGAACACCACTGAGTATGCCTATCCTGCATTTCATCAAATGTAAGATGTTATTAGTTGTTGGATAGATTATAGTATTATAGTAAGAATATGCTAGACTTATGTCGTAGTAAAAACAACTGCAAACACCCATGGCTGACACAACACAAGTTTATCTCCTTCTGCAGTGAGGGTCACTTGGGGCCTCTGCTCTTAGTCAGGAGCCGCGTGCTGATGGAGGCTCCATCACCTCTGTAAGAGGCTACAGGGTTTACTATGGCGAGAGGAAAGTATCTGCATGTCAAGATCTAGTTTTTCTATGCTTTGATCCAGAAATAATATAAGTCACTTTCTATCCACATCCTTCTGGCCAGAACCAGGCACATGGCACAACTGACTTATAAGAGTACTGGGAAGTATGACAGCAGACTGGGTGAGCACTACTGTTCCAGTCACATACACCATTGTTTTATATAAGGAAAGAAATAAACACACTATCAAGCTGTGACTCAAGGCTTTCTTATAATAGAGAATGAATTATCTGGATATTTATTTATTTATTTAACACTTTTTTTTTTTTACCTTTTCTTCCTTCTCTCCTCTCCCCTCCCATCTAGTAACCACTAGTCCATTGTCCATGTCCATGAGTCTCTGTTTGTCTTGTTCTTTTGTTGCTTTTAGGTTTAGATCCCACATATAAGTGATATCATGTGATTTTCAACTTTTTCTGTCGTGCTTATTTTGCTTAGCATGATTATTTCAAGGTCCATCCATGTTGTTGCAAATGGCAGTATCTCATCTCTTATGGCTGAGTAATATTCCATCGTATATATGTACCACAGCTTCTTTAGCCAATCATCTATCATAGGACACTTCAGTTGCTTCCATGTCCTGGCCACTGTGAATGCTGCTATGAATATCATTGTGCAAATCTCTTTTCAAATATGGGTTTTCAAGTTTTGG
Organism: Pteropus alecto; assembly: GCF_000325575.1. Lineage (NCBI taxonomy): Eukaryota > Metazoa > Chordata > Mammalia > Chiroptera > Pteropodidae > Pteropus > Pteropus alecto. The sequence goes on from NW_006442484.1 coordinate 56,128,215, forward strand.
GGGTGAATACCCAGTAGAGGGATTGCTGGATCATATGGTAGATCCATTCTTAGTTTTTCGAGGAAACTCCATACTGTTTTCCATAGTGGCTGTACCAATTTGCAGTCCCACCAGCAGTGTATGAGGGTTCTTTTTTCTCCACATCCTCTCCAACATTTTTTACTACTTGTCCTGTTGATTATGGCCACTCTAACAGGTATGAGATGGTATCTCATAGTGGTTTTGATTTGTATTTCCCTAAGAGCTAGCAACGTTGAGCATCTTTTCATATATTTGTTGGCCATTTGTATGGACATTGATTTTTTAAAAATTATTTATCACTCTATGGCATACCAAAGAGGGTAAATTAATCAAAACTAATTGGTTAGAGTAGTCTCTAAAACTTCTGCACATTTAGAGGCTGGTTCTTCTGAATCAATTTTGGATTCAGTCACTGGTATTGGTGGTTTTCTACCGAGTATCAGGCACTATGCCACCAAAAGCATAGGTAAAAGTAATCTGTTACTGTCTCTAAGACTTACTTCTAAACCACTGATACCCATAATGCAAGTTTTAATTTTGGAGCTTTACAGATCCTACCAGAAGGTGTTCATGGAAGGTTTTCAGAAAACAACAAGTTCATACTCCTACCTCAAGTATTCTCTAATGATGTGCTTTTCCAGAGTTTGCAGTTAGTTGCCCAGTCAGGCCCTGACAGGAACACCAAGTCATATATTTTCAGCAAGCTTGTTTTTTAATGGACTAATTTCTTAGAGATATACGCGACTATGTCATGAATGCTGCTTGCTTGAGAGTGATTGTGATAGATTAGAAGATGTGTCCTGATTTCAGAGATCTAAAAAAAATAGAAATCTAAAAAATAAATAAAATAAGTGTGTTTTGGAGTCTATTAAACATCATACTCTCTCAAGGGGTGGCTTGGACTGAAACTCAGCCTGAAAGATTTTTGAAAATCTGATAGTCAGAAGGAGGGAGAAAAGCCCAGTGATTTAAAAGCTATAGGCTGTTTTTTGCTCCCTAGAGTGGGTGGCTAGAATTCACCCTCAGGGCAGATTGTTCTTTTATTTTGGGGAAATCATCAGAATGAGTCATTTAGGTGTTTAAACATAAGCAAAGGCCTTCTTCTGAATTGGTGATTTTCAATCAAGGTAACTCAGAGTTGCTAAATGTCTCTGTATTATAACTCAACAACAAATGTCTGTTTTGTAATCTGGAGAAGTGCATCTCTGCGCTGTATTTCCCTTAGATAAATATTAGTTTTCATCTAGGTGTGAATTTAGATTTCATTGTGCCTGAAAAGTATCACTTATTCATTTGGCTATTTGTATGCTTCCCTATTCAGAAGCAAAATCTGGAGAGACTGCATGAAAAATGAGCAGGCAAGATTTGCATCTCACGCTAGCAGACAGACCACACAAACAGAACTAGACTTGGTAGGGCTCAACTAGACACAGGCTGTCAATATCTGTGGCCTATGTTAGGTGGAATAATCTAGAATGTATTGATGATGGACTGTCATGATTTGATGTATTATCCTACTGGGAATCATGGGAGGGACCAATTCATGATTCTGCTGCTCTCTCATCTTAGGAAAAGGAATAAAATGAATAAATGATGATTTAAAATAAATAAATAATGATTGGAGAAGTAGGCCTTGAACTGGCGGGAGGAGATGTCTCCTTCCCATCTCTGGCCATGGGCCTGGATACTTTTGCCCCGCTTCTATGGATGGATTGAGCTGGACAGGGATAGGAACTAAACAGGCATATTCTTGTGGAGGATTCAGAATGGGTCTGAGCCTTCTTGGGTTCAAGGGTAAGTTTATCTGGTAGCCAAATCCAGCAGCAGTACTCCAGTGTACTTCTTTTTTGTTTTTCCACGACCTTCAGCTAAGTTTGTTAAAAGTGCACCCTGGTCTCGGGGGGCTGCAGAGAAGCAAGGGGAGGTCTGTTTTACAACTAAAATGACAAGACACAGAATAGAGCAGAGCACTCTCCTCTGAAGTCAGAGGTGAGAGCAGCATATTAGGAGTGAGAGGGATTTTTTTTTTTTTTTCTGCAAGCCCACTCACAATAGCAAAAACATAAGCCAGAAGAACAGGGGAGAAGGTCAAAAGTTTTATTTGAAGTAAGCACGAATACTAAAAGAAATGAGAACATTTGGTCTCACGGCTTCCTGGGACCAAGTTGGTTAAATAGTGCCACACACCTCAACTGATGCCCGGGGTGCTAACTTACAGCCCAGTACAATAATGCGTGTTCGTCATGACAACTCCAAGTTCTCAAGAAAAAGTTAAGTTTGGCAAACTCAGTTTAAGATCACATAAAATTTCATACCACTATTGAGAAAGATTTTTACACAATTTGTTAATATAAGGAAAATACTTATGATACAGTAGCTTATCCCACAGTTATTTGGAAAACTTGGATACTGTGGATGTTTATTTCTCTGAGAAACCTGGTTAGACAGAGATTTGCCTATTCAATTGATGGCACTAGCACTACAGGACATTTTGAAGACAAACATGGTATTTTCCCTGAAAGCATTTGGAGCTGTTCCCTGTGTGTTTCTAACAATGCTCTAGCAGCTCATATGACTCTAACAAGCATGAATTTATCTAAATCTTTCTTTATCCTATTTATATTTGTGGCTACGCAACATCTTGAGGATAATGAGTTCCATATGTTTACTACCCACTGTATAAAGTAATGCCATCTTTTATTTATCTTTAAACTACTTTCATAGAATTTCAATGGGTGCCCTTGAGTTTTAGCATTCCAGGATTTGAAGATGTTCTCACTCCAGGGCTGCAGCTAGCATGTGCAGGGCTTTATGCAGATAAGAAAAAAGCACTCCAGTTAGGAATGGGTGCTCCCTCCTTCGGGCAGATGCAGCCTTGTGCCAGGTGCATGGCTCAGAGAACAAAGCACAGCTAGATTTCAGTTGCACCCTGGCCCCTCTCCCTGTCCCCTCCTCCTCACCATGTCCTTGTTCAGGTGCTGCTGCAGGCTACAACTGATACAATGAGATACAGCAGTCCTGGGCCTCATTACATAGGTCCTGCAAAAATTTTACTGATTTTGATAATATCTTCTCTTAGGTATCATCTTCTTAAGGAATCTTGGCCTTCCTGGTTATTCCTAGAGACTATTGACCCTTCTTTGCCTTTCTTGAAATGTGGGGCTCAGGCTAAGAAGCAGTGTAGGCACTTTTGGCCCTCTCCTGAGGACCCCCACCTCTCCTGAGGACCCTCCACCTCTCTTGAGGACCGCCACGTCTTCTGAGGACCCCTACCCTCATGCCCAGATCTAGAGACACTCGGCAGGCTGGTGGGCTTCGGCGTTGCTACAAAACACAAGCCAGAGGAACAAGTCAATAATGAATTCCCCTTTTAGAGTTTCAAATGGGTAATTCAGAGACAATCATCTCATAATCCTAGTTGAGATTTACTTGCCCTGAACTCACTGTTTGCTTGTTGCCTATGCAGAAAATTAATTGAATACTTTTCTAATCATTTTCCAAGCTTGATGAGGTCTTTCTTCATTTTATCTTCATCAGCTCAGAACTGTACCACCTGTACCTGTCACTTTCTAGATTTCATTATTTCTTTTCCAAAAATGTCCTAATCCTAAATCATACAAGAACAAGACATGGTACAAGGACAATATAACCTTAAATAATACAACCTTTTAAAAATACTGAAGATCATGAGTTTATTCCCTCTCTTCTTTAAAAAATAAATTAAGCCTGTTTTCTTTTTAGATACACTCACCTAACACAATGCCTGATACTTGATTGATACTCAATGAAAGAAGGAATGGCTAAATTCCTCTTAAAGTCAGTTTTGGTTTGTTTTCGTTTGTTGTTATATAGAAGCAGCCTCTGTTGTAAATATTTGTGGGGCCTCATTCTCCTGGTTCTGCTCAATTAACGTTGGAACTGTAGTGGCGTATAGGTTATGTGTTAATACTTCTGGTACTCTGGACACAGCACTTAGTCATCCAGTGAAATCAATTGTTCAACTTTCTCTCATACCAGGTCCTTGTTCCCATATTTAAAATATATCTAGTATTTATAAAACTAAAATTTCAATTTCAGTTATATTTATAGATAAAAATGATTATATATTTTTCTTCCTTTTAGCATAGTAGAAGTTTTCTGGGGGAGAAATGTTCTATACCAACTTCAAATAATGGAGCTTTTTATCCTAAGACTTTCTCTTCAATGGAGACTTCTGTATTCAAATTATTTAATTAAAAATTTAAAAAATTACTATAAAAATTTTAAACACATAAAAATAGAGTCAAGAGTAAAAGGAACCCCCAGATACTCATCATCCTGCTTCAAAAATTTTTAACAGCTCTTGAATTTAATCTAGTTTTTGCTTGTTTGTTTGTTTGTTTTAACATGACTTCTATTGTCCCTTCTATGCCTGGAATTCTCAGGTTCCTCTTCCTCTTCTGGGGATTTTTATTTTAACTTCTGTGGAAGGTTGAAATTTTATTTATGTAATCGTAAGCTCCGAACATCTCTATGTAAATTATCTGCAGAAAGACATGAGCTGTGGACTCAATTCCTACTCACTGCATGTTTGAGTGCTAGTTCATGTTGTTCATCAATGGATATTTCTTTATGCTAATAAAAATAACTCTCCATGGATCTCTTCTATTTCTACACAGCCCTGTGAGTAGCTCAGTGACTTTCCCTTTGTTCCTTTAAAGGGATGTTTGTATAGTGAAGAGACTTGAAAGTAATGGGTAGTGCCTCTCTCTGGAGCAAAGAGCAGGTATATTTATTGACCATTATAAAAAGATTCTAGCTCCCTGCTCTCAGGATTCTTCTCCTGCGTGGGTGGATGTCACTTGATCCTATTCTCATCACCCTGTGGGAATTGGGACTTGAGGAACTGATGTAAAAATGTTGATGCTCTGGCTGTTGCTAGTGCTGTGAGTGATAAACTTCATTATTTCTAACTTAGGAATCTGGGGATTTCTACTAGCATCCATGAAACTATGACAGGCTAACTTACTGGTTTGCAAGCAGGGAAGCAGGATGAATGCCTGGTTCCTCAAAGTTCTTGACAGTTTGGGCAGCGCTTTGTAGACATGGCTTTGTGGAAGATGAAGGATGAGTGCCTCAGGCCACTTAACAGGATTTGAGAGGAGTCCATGGGAATCAGCAGTAAATTGATTAAATTTTATGACCAACTGAGAAATACATGTATTTTGTTTGTGCGTTTGTTTTTTACCTTACTGCCTGGGAATTGGGAAGGTGGTTACAGGCAGAGTATCAGGAAGTAGTTTCAGAGACAGTTGCCTGACCAGTGCCCTGCTTGTTGGCTAACTGTCTGGGTGGGAAATTTCCTCACCAACTGAAGGGTCAATCTCAAATCTGCCCATAGTAACAGCAGGTACTAAATTTCATCCTGAATGGGCAAAATGTTCCATCCTCATCTAAGAAAGTTACAGAGACACATGTCCACAGAGAGCTTGAAAGGAAGGAAATTTGCTACCCCTTTGGGCAAGAACCAGGCTAGTCATTAGAACTATGGCTGGTCTCTTGGGAGATGAGGGGGCGGGGTATGTAATGCTTATTTAGGAAGAATGGCAGCAGCTGGGCTTTCTTACAGCTCAAACCCTCCTACAATCTATAATGCTAACTTTAGATCCATTTGGAGATAACAGTAAAAAAAATTTTTTTGCAGTGGATCTTGGCTGCTATAATAGGAGCATTGGCCTTCCTGGGGAGATTTTTCTGAGATTAAAAAAAACAAAAAACTCCTGTGGGAAACCACATTTCAGGCATTGATTAGGATCCAGGCCCTTACTACTCTGGATTGGGTTTAAAATATTGATGAATGAGAATATAATCACTTTCTACCTGCTCCAACCTCAGCCACATTAAGGAGAAACAATTAGAGGTGCCGGCCGAGATTTCCCTACCCTCAAGGAGGATCGAAGGCCATACACATCCATCTCAGAAAAATTCATCCATCTTGAAGTGAATTAAAACTTTTACGGTTCGGTTGGATACAGGAGCCCAAGTCCTATCCTACATGGACGTGTGGAAGGAAAAGGCATGCAGACTCGCTAGTGGGTTTGAGCAGGGTTCATAGTGGGGAGACGAAGCTAGCCTGACTTTGTGGGTGGGGCTCTTTGAGCCAATTCGATGTATTGTTGTTGATGCTTCTACATCTTAATGTCAATAAAAATTGGTGTTTGTCCTTACCTGTCTCATAAGCGCCAAAGAAGATTCTCCCCAACTGAAAAGAGCTGTATGTAGAGAATGGTAATGGGGCACAAACATATTTAGGGATGCCTAAGGAATTTAGGTACTCCTGGAGGAGCACCAAAAACATACTGGAGGCCTTACCATGCCAGTGAGACTGATCTTGATCTTCAAGTGCCAGTGGTATGGTGTGCCACCAATCTGTAAAATGGGTTCAGCTATAGTCACAATGTCTGGCATAGGTGGTGTTAACGAGAGCAACAACTAAATCTACTTACCAGTATGTGTGTCAGCATTCAGTAAGTGCCTCTACCCTCTGGCATCCAAACTTTCATTATACAGATAATGTCCTGTCAATTGGCAAGTCAGAAGCCTCAGTTCAACTATTCTGGCTGCAGTATTATCATACTTCTGTTATCAGAGGTGGCTAAGAACCCTGACAAAGTTCAGGGGCCTAATGACCAGGTAAAGTTTCTTGAAACTATGTGGATGGATTCACAACACCCAGTTTCTCTGACAGTCAAGGAAAAACTGCTGTCTCTTTGAGCCCCTACCACCAAAAAGGAGGCCCACATTGGACACTTTGAGTCTTGGAGACAGTATATGCATCACTTAGGATTCTATTTGGTTCTCTACATGGGGTAATGTGCAAAGCAGCATCCTCTGAGTGGGCACAAACTGGCTGCACTGGAAGCTGTCCAGAAAGTTATAACACACTCACTAATTTGTGGACCCATAACTCTAATGACTGTTCTGAGCCACAAGTCTCTGTGACTGATGATTTTGTTGACTGGAGGCAGCTTCCACTTAGAGATACACCTTGGGGTTCTGGATTCATTACAGCCCTGATGCAGCCACCAGGAACACTGCTTTTGAAAAGTAGCTATTAGTTTGCTACTGCTCTTATCAAAACTGATTGCCTGACCCATGGAAGCCTTGTGACTCTCTGACGTGATATTTCTATTTTGGAGTAAGTCAACTCAGATTCAATGATTAACAAAGGGGATGGTCCCCAAAAGCTTCACTTGTCAATGAAAATGGTACATTCAGGAACACGACAAGCTTGGCCTTAGCAGCATCTGGGCTTTACATGTGAAAATGGCATCTGCTCCTTTGGGGGAAACTCTGCCCACCGCCATGCCAAACTGAAGCAACAGCACTGGCTCGACAGAGCCCTCAACTCACAGCAATGTCCTAAATGGCTGGGACCAATTATTCTGTTTAGCTGAATCCTGCTGATCCACTGGGCTGCTATGACTATTCAACTTTAGTGCCGGTGATACAAACTAAAAATAAATGAAGTTAAAAAAAAAAAAAAGATAAAAATGAATGAAGTTGTTCCACTCAGTGGGCAGAACTCAAGGCTGTCCTCATAGCAATGTCCTTGAAGAATCTTGTTACATTTTTTACTGACTTGTGCGCTGTTGCCAGTGGTCTAGTTATCTGACCTGCCACTTAGAAACTAAAGGCTGGCCGATTGAATACACCCCTTCTTTGGGGCTACAAACTATGGAAATAAATTGTGGCTACTGATAGAACTATCTGGAAAAGCCCATGCTAACAATCCATTTTCTGATGAGACTAACTCATTTCAAGCTACTGATTAAGCCTGTACTGCCCAGATTTCTACTATTCTGCCTGAATCTGTCACTATATTGGACATGGAAACACATCCACCATCATAGACTGGGCACAAAGAAAAGGCGTCTACGTTTCTGATACATGGGCTATTGCTGCCTGCCAGACTTGGGACTCCTGCCAAGAGTTGACCCATTTGTCTTGCAATGAGGGAAGACACGTCACATGGGGCACTGACTGTACCCACTCCTGCCATATTGACTACATTCGAACTTTGATTCCCTCTCAGAGCCATCCAGGGGGCCTGAATGCTGTTGATACTTTTCAGGTTATGGTGTTTCTGTTCCAGTTGGATCAGCCAACTCTGGCCACAACATTGTGGCCCTTGAAACTAATCCATGTCAAGTTTTTGGCTGTCTGGACTATTTGCACTCTGACAATGGTGTGCCTGTTATCGCAAGCACTCAACAGCAAGGTGTTTGATGAATCTTCCATGCTCCCTGCCATCCATGAGCATCGGGTACTGCTGAGCACATCCTCCTCGATAACTGACTCAATAATATCTCCAACTCTGCCTCCCTCTCCTCCTACTGGTCCACACACCTTAGTAAGACAATTTGCTCACTGAATATAACTCTCTTCCAAGGAGGATCATTTCCTCTCATCTGCTTCTTGGGTAATTATTAGGATATAAGGGGTAGGGAGTTACAGTCCTAATTAGAAAATTTATGACTCTACTCTGACCATTCCCAGGCATTATGCTTTTACTTTTTTCTAAATGGCAACCCCAGACCAGCCTGGTTGATTCATCTACTATTGCTGTGAGTAATAAACTATATTTTGTCTCTCATTTCTTTTAATTTTCTTATTCTTCTACCAGAATACATGAAACTATGGCAGGTTAATTTGTTAGATGGCAAGTCATGCGCAACATCAGATTCTTCATAGTTCTTGACACTAACCCCACAATGGAAAACAGTCTGGATTGTAAAACAACAATCACAGTGTAGAACTCTACAGAAGTGATGCTTGCTTTTTACCTTTCTGTCTAATGGTGTCAAACTGATAGTGACATGCTCTTATGGAATCAGCAAGATTATACTAAGAACACTTTGACAAAAAAAAAAAAAAAAGAAATGAGTAGAGTTCAGGCACTATTTGTACCCTTTGTATTACCATGAAGGAGAAGAAACTGTGCATTTTCTTTGCCAGTTGCCACCATATTTATAAAGTCCAGGGTGTGATTACCTATAGGAGAGTGTGCCTCTTAATGACCTTTTCTCAGTGGTGACACAATGCGTACAACAAAGACTCTAATTACAGTAAAGACTGTATGCAATTCAAATCAGGGTTGCCTAATTGAATCTAATATTGTTGCTGATAGCTATGAATATGTTTAAAGAATTTGTTGTGAAAGCATCTCTTATGTTTACTATTGTGATTCAGTCTCCATGTGGTGAGATTATGGTTCAGGAGGTTCCTGATATAGTAGGAATAATGCTAGCTCACACTGTGAATGTGTGTGTGTGTGCACGCGCACACGCATGCATACACACAGGCACACATGCTGCCTTTCAGAACCTTTTAATGTATTCAAACCCAGGCAGAGTGAAAGAGCTGTTTTTTCATTTACTAAGGGGGATTTCTGAGGTTACCATACAGTACAACCTTAAAAGGCCTTTGTTTATAGTAGTCAGTGTGTGACAGTTCTGACTCGCAGTGCTTCACATGTCTTCACATTCATGTGACAGCTGTTGCTCATGGAAACCTCATGAGGCTTAGGGGTCTAGAGACTGAAGATAGTTCAAAGACAGACCTGGAACTGGTCATGGGCAACTGGACTATGACACATTACTGCTGTTAGGGAATTGGTGGGTGATTCAATAAACATTTACTGAGTGTCTGCTATCTGTAGGTATTGTACTGAACACTGAGAATACACAGATGCTACAGGGTTTGCCCATGAAAAGCCATCAGTCTAGTAAAGGCAACCATGAATAGCCTGTAAACCAATAATTACATGTGGATGCGTATATAGAGGATATTAAATGGAAATATGGAGGAGGAAATGAATAATCCTGTTTGGGACTAAAAAGGAAAATTGAGAGTGGTTTCGGGTTCACTACTGTGTTTGGGAGTATTGTATAAAACCCTGCATTTTGTGCACCATGAGGCTTAGACTGTTCCATAGGTGTAGGCAGAAAGGTGAACTTTGGAGTCACACAGCCTTGGGTTTGAATTTCAGCTCAAACATGAACAACCACATGGTTATGTGACTGAGTAGGGAATTTAACCTCTGTTAAACCTGGTTTCTTTATTGTTAAATAGGAATGATAGTATCACCACATTGAGTCATAAGAATCAAAGGAAATAAGCGATCTAACTGTGCATATAGTAGGTGCTCAATAACTGTTAGTCAGTTGCCCACACCGCCTACCCTCCTCTCCCATCTCCGTATTGAGTGATGTAGAAAAGCCAAGTTACCAGTTTTCTGGGAATAATCATTTGGTCATTCTTTCAGGAATTCGTGGCAGATTTCAGAGTATTTTGGAATTTGAAAGCCAAGTAATTGAGTGAGTATAGGAAAGGAGAAACTAACAAAAACAACTTAATTTTTATCAGTTGCTTTACATAATTCTCTTTTTAATCCTTAAAAAAAAAAAAAAACTCTATAAGGGAGGTAGCGTGTCCCCCATAATGAAGATGATTTTCTAACCTACTATAATATTTAGTGTTACTTAATTCATAGTGTGTGTGTATGTGTGTATGTGACCCTTCATACTTTTGAGATAAGCTTTTCTTTAATTAGTAAAGCACCCAAATTTAGGTAGATAGACCCCCAGTGGATACCTGAAACCACAGAAGATACCAAATCGTATACATGTACAATATACTGTAAATAAAAGTCAAATGGTCTTTCTCTCTTGCTCATATATATCTTATTGTCCAGTACTCACTCTTCTTCTTGTGATGATGTGAGATGATAAAATGATACAGTGCCTTATTAAGTTGAGAACTTCCACATTTTCACTTAAAGGAAGCACTTTAGGGCTTCTCTTTGGCATATCTGAATTACCAGCATCAATACTCTTGTGCTTTGGGGTTATCATTAAGTAAAATAAGGGTTACTTGAACACAAATACTGCAATACTGTGACAGTCAATCTGATAACTAAGATGGCTGCTAGGTGACTAAGTATGGGAGTGTTACACAGTGTGGTGACGCTGGACAAAGGGATGAGTCACGGCCTGGCGGGACAGAGCTAGACTGCGTGAGATTTCATCACACTACTTAGAATGGCATGCAATTTAAAACTTATAAATTGTTTATTTCTAGAATTTTCCATCTAATATTTTTGGATCACAGTTCCTTGAAACTGTGGAAAAAGAAACAGCGAATAAGGGGAGAACTACTGTTCTAAGCTTGTTCTCATCTCAAGTGTTTTTCCTCGCTGTTCCTTCTGCTTGAAGTAGTATCTTCACAAAGTTGCCTCCTCTGAATATTCAGGTTTCTTCACTGAGGCCTTCCATGACTACCCCGGCTAAAGCAGCTTTGTCCTCCCAGTGACTATCTGTTAACTACTCAAAACTATATCCTTTATAACATGTGTCATGACTACTATTATTTATTATTTATATGTTTACAGTACACAAGCTCCTAGGAACAGGGACACTGTCCTGTTCACCACTGTCTCCAGAGCTCCTACCAGGCAGCTATGAACACAGAGCAGGCACTCTGAATATCTGTTAGCTGACAGGTTTGATCTTTATAAAATTGTAAAACTATTTATCTAACAGCTATTAATTAGCACAGGGCCTTGTGCACAGTAGTCATTCAATAAATATTTATTAAATAGAACTAGCTACAGATTCCAGTGAATCAGAGAGACAAGGGGTGCCACTGGTAAAGGCTTTACCTGAATATTTTGTGTTTACTTTTTCCCTGAATATTAAAGAAATACATAACTTTATTTAAAAAGTATTTTAAAAAAGTCCTGCCACTGAAAGAAAACCATTGTTAACATCTTGGTAAACATTTATATGGACTCTTCTCCTATATACATGCACTCATACACAATTTTTAAAAACTGGTATCATACCATATGCAGTTTCAATAGAAAACTTGCCAAGTATACCTGCCAAGACATAATGCTTATTATGAAGTATGGAGACAAACATTAAGATAAATTGAATTCAATACTTTACTTACACATTTCAGGTGGTGATTATAGAAAACAAAGAATAAGGTTTACATGGACACATCTGTCAGCAGCCAGACCCACACCCCGAGCCAGGAGCTCTCTGAAAAGGAGAGAAAAAGAAATTCTCTAGAAAAGTCTATCAAGCCTGAGATGCTGCTTATTTTTATTTAGGTCTAACTCGCCTTCCTTACCATAGAAAAGCATTGATTGCTTGTCTTTTCATCTTTTCTAGCAAAAGATGGTGAATATCACTGGGAGAAAACTATCAAGCCATGTATTTTTACCCTTACCATAAATTGTATGTAATGCAAACTCCCATGATTAAACTGTATAGTCAGGGTTATGCTATCAAAATGTCAGGGGTGCTGTCTCTCTGGGAGGTCATGGAAAACAACTTGATTCAGAAATCTGGAATACAAATGTATATGAATATACAAATGGCATTTATAGATCCAAATATACTCATTTTCCCATGAATATATATATATATAGTTGGCATCAAGTCATTAAGCATAAAAATGCTGCGGGTGTTTACAGCTTTTTTAAAAGGCATTATTTGCATTAAAAAAATATTTTTTAATTTCCATATTGTCTGTGCAACAAATTGTAAAAGTTGGGTTAAACAATAAGTGGGAGAACAAGAAAGCACTGGAAAAAATTTGGAAAAGTATGCATATAAATAGTCTTTTCTGTTTTCAGCCTTTTATATACATATGTAAAAAATGCACATTGTATTTCCAGTTCTGACTGTGCTCGGCTCCCCTGTATCAGTTTGGCCAAGTCACTTCCCTGAGCTTTCATTTTTTTAACACCAAAATAAAACAAGAGAGAAAAAAACAACAAAAAAGGTGGCACCAGTAGGCCATGTAGCCCACCTAAGCAGTACAGAATGTCCCATCCAGCTCTAGCATTCTATGATTATTTCTTTTTAAAAATATATTAATTGTGTTATTTTGTACAGATTAATTATACGGGCCATTGCTATTTTATCTCTTGCCTCTTTATTTGCTTGTCTGAAGGATGTTGGTAGGTAGATTTACTAAATGGTGCCTTATCTGTTTAAAATTGCTTGTGTAGTATCTACCAACATGATTGGCACGTCTAGTATCTGTCAGTTGTACTTTGAGAGCCTCCAATGCTGGCTGAAGTTTTAGTTGACCCAAAACTCTCCTCAAGTGGGTTTACTGTAGGTGGTCAATGTTCATAAATGGGGGTGGTAACCTGCCTCGAGAAGACCGTGGTAAAGAACAGTCATTTCAAGCTGTGGCCAGAGAGATAGGGCACTGGACGGGGACACAGAAGTAAGTGTGCTCTATGTTTCAAGAGAGAAAAGGTACTTGCCATAAGTGATCACTAGTATGTGAAAATAAAATTATGTTGAAGTCTCCTAAATCTTGTGAATGCTCAATAAAGACTCCTTCACTGTCCACAAAACAACTCTCTGGAAAGGAAACATGTTATCTGAAAAGTTCCTGTTGTCTCGAACAAGGGATTGGAGGGTGAAAAGAACCACATCTAACTGAAATGGACGAGATAAAGAATGTCCACGTAAGGTCAGTGTTATGATGTACAGTTAAAATTTTCGGGACAGAAGAACTCATGGAGGTGCCCCATACAGAAGTTGAGAATCCCAGGCTAAGGCATAGCCACAGTTCTAAAACCTTAGAATAAAATAAACAATCCCTGTGATTTTTTTACCACAATGCTTCCTTTAGAATTTTCACCTGAAGAGTTGTGGGGTAGAGCAAAGAATAAAAAAAACCCATGCTGAGCTGTCCTCTCATCTAGTTTGAATGTTGAATTTCTTCGCTGGGACTGCTGATCTGTAAAGCTACCGGTTTATGTGGGGTTTGAAGGCCTTTTAAAGTTCGAGTATGGATATATTCTACTTGCATGTCGATACACACACACACACACACGCACACACACACACACACCTGCCCTATTTGTATCTCCAGGCCAATGTTTCTTAGTCTCTAAACTATTGCTATGTGGGGCCAGATAACTCTTACTGTAGGCTGTCCCGTGCATTGTGGGACATTTATCAGTACCCCTGTTCTCTACTCACCAGGTGCCAGTGGCACCACTTTTCTCCCCATACCTTTCCCCCCACCCCCAGCTCTGGCTGTGATAACAAAAATGTTTCTAAACATTGCCAAATATCTCCTGGGGGACAAGATCTTCCTTGGTTGAAAAGTCACTGCTTTACGCTAAGATGAGGACCTTAAGTGATGAGAAAGAGAAGACTCAGAGTGAGGATGATGGGCTTTCTCCAGGATTCTGACATTTAATCCCAAAGTTATCCTATTTATGGAAGTTATTCAAAGATGCTTACAAGTTTTTTTAGGAAACTGATTTTATTCCAAGCAAATTAATCTTACAAATATTATTTTAAACTGTAACTTATAACTGCTTTTCTAAAGAATGTCAATAGATTCAAGATTTGTCTTGAAGAATGCTATTGATTCATTCATTGTTTTCATAACTCGTGGCACTGCTGGCCTTCCACTTGGAATAGTATCAGCGGTATTTTGCTTACTTCTCCCAAATTTTGCAAATTACTTCGATACACTGGTGAAAATCCATGTTAGTAGGATAAGTTATTTTTTTTAATTGTGATTCTCAAATTAAAGAACCCACTTTGTCTACTAGCTAGAAGAACAACTATTTTTAATCTGAATGTAATTGAGACATAGTTACCTAGATCCATTTTACCATATCACCAAACAGGCTTAAAATATTTTTCTACCAGCAGAACTGTAGTTTGTATATAGCAATGACCTCACTGAATAATCTTAAAGCCAAACTGCATATATTCAGAGTGACTAAGAATTAATATACCTTAATCTGAAACAGGGACATACCTGTTTATATCTTGACTTGTATTTTGCTCCTAAAGGATAGAAAAACACTATAAATGGTGAGGTTTGTTTGTTTATTTGTTTACTGATAATAGCGCCCCAAGTCCTCTCCTTCTACAATTCATTTCAACCATCATTTATTAAACACTGACTGTGGGTGAGGATTTGTGCCGATTTTAAGTAGATTTTATTTTCACAGTAAAATGAGATGCATTTCTTTTAAAACTATGCTGTAATGAATCTTTCCTCCATTATTTTGATATTAGTGAAGATTAACTAACAAAAATTATTGGTTTCTCCATCTGTAAATGCAGGATGGAAACCAAGGAATAGGAGAAAAAAATATGTGGGTTTTTACTTGCATGTCGATACACACACACACACACACGCACACACACACACACACCTGCCCTATTTGTATCTCCAGGCCAATGTTTCTTAGTCTCTAAACTATTGCTATGTGGGGCCAGATAACTCTTACTGTAGGCCGTCCCGTGCATTGTGGGACATTTATCAGTACCCCTGTTCTCTACTCACCAGGTGCCAGTGGCACCACTTTTCTCCCCATACCCTTCCCCCCACCCCCAGCTCTGGCTGTGATAACAAAAATGTTTCTAAACATTGCCAAATATCTCCTGGGGGACAAGATCTTCCTTGGTTGAAAAGTCACTGCTTTACGCTAAGATGAGGACCTTAAGTGATGAGAAAGAGAAGACTCAGAGTGAGGATGATGGGCTTTCTCCAGGATTCTGACATTTAATCCCAAAGTTATCCTATTTATGGAAGTTATTCAAAGATGCTTACAAGTTTTTTTAGGAAACTGATTTTATTCCAAGTAAATTAATCTTACAAATATTATTTTAAACTGTAACTTATAACTGCTTTTCTAAAGAATGTCAATAGATTCAAGATTTGTCTTGAAGAATGCTATTGATTCATTCATTGTTTTCATAACTCGTGGCACTGCTGGCCTTCCACTTGGAATAGTATCAGCGGTATTTTGCTTACTTCTCCCAAATTTTGCAAATTACTTCGATACACTGGTGAAAATCCATGTTAGTAGGATAAGTTATTTTTTTTAATTGTGATTCTCAAATTAAAGAACCCACTTTGTCTACTAGCTAGAAGAACAACTATTTTTAATCTGAATGTAATTGAGACATAGTTACCTAGATCCATCTTACCATATCACCAACAGGCTTAAAATATTTTTCTACCAGCAGAACTGTAGTTTGTATATAGCAATGACCTCACTGAATAATCTTAAAGCCAAACTGCATATATTCAGAGTGACTAAGAATTAATATACCTTAATCTGAAACAGGGACATACCTGTTTATATCTTGACTTGTATTTTGCTCCTAAAGGATAGAAAAACACTATAAATGGTGAGGTTTGTTTGTTTATTTGTTTACTGATAATAGCGCCCCAAGTCCTCTCCTTCTACAATTCATTTCAACCATCATTTATTAAACACTGACTGTGGGTGAGGATTTGTGCCGATTTTAAGTAGATTTTATTTTCACAGTAAAATGAGATGCATTTCTTTTAAAACTATGCTGTAATGAATCTTTCCTCCATTATTTTGATATTAGTGAAGATTAACTAACAAAAATTATTGGTTTCTCCATCTGTAAATGCAGGATAGAAACCAAGGAATAGGAGAAAAAAATATGTGGGTTTTTATAAAACCAAATGTATATAGCATTATAAGATTAAAATATGTGGTGAGAATTCTGTTTCCTATTGCGTTACTACTTGGCATCAAGTAGACAAAAAATCAGAAGCTCTTAGGTTAAACTTTTATTTTCACCTGGATAGACAGCAGGCCCAGAAGAACATCACAGGTGAAACTCTTGAAATATCTACACTTTCTGATGACTTCTGGAAAAAAAAAAAATACACTTTCTGGCCAATAAATAATTCACTATATTTTTCAATATTTGCCACTGATTTATTAGTTATATATGTGAACTATCAGTAAATAGTAATAGCATAAATATTTCCAATGCATTTAAATTTTTAAAAATTTTAATTTTAATTCTCCCTTGCTTTTAAATTCTTTTATGTTAGGTGCTGGGCCTCTAATCCAGTGTTGACTTACTTGGCTGTGTAGGAGTGATATAAATTATTCAACTAATATAAGCCAGATGCTCACAGCTCTTTATGCCTCAGGGACTACACTGGAAGATTTCTAAGAGTTGGTGACTGTGACCTATAAGCAAGCATGACAAAGATGGCATGTGGGCCTATTTTTAGTGTCCCTCGGGAAAGTCGTCTCCACAAACTGACCAAGGTCCTCAAAAATATTCTGCCTCCCAATCCCAGTCACATTCCCTCTCCCCAGTCACCTGGGAAAAAGCTGTATCTGGCAGAAGTCAGATCCATGGTCCATTCCTGCACCAACACGGACAGCTGATAGCAGCACGGTAGCCTTAACACTCTTCCACTGCAGAGAGCCACCTTGCTGCTGCAGCACCGCCTACACCTCTACCTGGTCTGAGTAGGACGAAGCACCTGGAGCCTTACAAAATCACGTGTCAAAGGTTCATAACCTCAGCTCCCTATGTCACAGGAAACAGCACATTTGCCCCTTTAACAGTTATTTAAAAAATATTCTCTTGTTCTTCTGATTCTTTTCTTTTTATGAGGTTGCTAATTCTTGCTTCTGGATTATCCTTTTCAAAGAGGGTGAAGAAATAAATTAAAAACCAACCAGAAGACACTGAGGAAGGAAAAGAGTGTCATTCACTAGAGGAGGGTACACTGGAAGGATTAGCAGCATTAGTTGTGGAATGAGGCTGGTGCTGCCAGAACAGAAATTACTTGTTTGGTGTAGGAATGTGTAGCAGTAATCATGGAGCCAACAGTGGCCAGAATCTTAGCAATGCGTTCCCTAGCTCTGGCAGCCAGTTTTCCTGCCCTTCTGTCACAGATCTAGTGCTTTCCTGTGAAGGCGGCTCAGGAAGGAGCTGATGAACAATTGTTATGGGTTAATTGCGTCCCCCTAAAATTCATATGTTGAAGTCCTAACTCCACGGTATATCAGACTCTGACCTTATTTGGGTCATTGCAAATGTACTTAGTTAAGATGAGGTCATACTGGAGTAGGGTGGGCCTGTAATCCAACACGACTGATGCCCTTAGAAAAAGGAAAATTTGGACATAGACACACACAGACACACAGACACACAGACACAGACACACACACACACACACACACACACACACACACACACACACACACACACCCGTGTGAAGATTGGAGTTTTGGTGTCATAAGTAAAAGACTATACCTGGAACGATCATCCCCAGCACCTGCAGAGGGAGTAAGGCCCTGTCGATATCTTAGTCTCTGGCTTCCAGGCTCCAGAATTGAGAGACAACGGATTTCTATTGTTTAATTCACTGAGTCTGTGCTACTTTGTTATGACAGCCCTACCAAACTAGTCCGACAATGTAGCAATGATGGAGCTGTCCTGATCTTGACTAGAATGTCCTTAGAGGGTTGTTGCTTTGATGGGCTAAGAGGTATCACAGTCTAATCCAATACCTACAGTGAAACCTGTGTGTTGATAACAGACATACACATGTAAAGACATAAATAAAAATACATTGCAATATGTTCTAAACAATTCCAGGAAAATAATAATTGCTGAAGCTATTTGTTATGGTACTTAACCAAGTGATAAAAACTGTGGTCACTCTTAGGCTTCTTAAATGTCAAAGGATCTGTATCTCCAGCTACCAGAGCAATTCCAGGAGCTGAGCTCTGTAGGTCACCTCCTTCTATCTGTAATTTGGCATAACCAATATTTATTAACCTGACTATATCCAAGAATTCTAAACAATGGCAGTAGAATAAAGCATCAGATACAATCCTGGCCCTTAAGTAGCTTCTTGTATAATAACTAATAAGGCAGAATTCTAGAAGAATTTTTCATTTATTACCCTGGGGAAGATTCTGTCCATTTACACTCAAGAATGTTCAAGACTCTTAGTTACAAATGACAGAAACACAACTCAAGCTGCTTAAACAAACAAACAAACAAACAAATAAAACTCTGGGTCGTTCAAGGGTGAAAATATGACTTAGGTAGTGTATTGGTCAGGGTTCTCCAGAGAAACAGAATTATATCTAAAAAAATACTTTCACTGGCGCTTGACCAAACCACTGGGCACCGCAACCCAGGCAAGCTGACACATAAAGTTAACCACCACAGGCAGAGTGGAATCCAGGAGTGCCCAGAAGTCATCGGGAATCCATCCTTCCTCATCTCCCTTGGTAAAAGTTTGACTGACTCGTCTTTCAGTCCAGGCCCTGTTGAGCTAATTACTGTGGCCAAGGGAATGCAATGCCTCGGCTGGCGCCAAGGATAGGGCTGCTGTATTACAGATGCTGAGCAGGCAACATCGGGAGCTGTTCATTAGAAGGATCCCACCAACCAGGGGTAGGGGAGTGTAGTTTGGAAGGAAAAGAAACTATTTTGTGCAAAGCCAGTCCTCAGGTACTTAAAGGTGGGAAGGAGAAAGGAGAAAGGAAGACCCTTTGGGAGAAAGGAATGGTTCTTGCTGGAACGTGCTATGTGCTCCTGCCACTAGAAGTGGCAGTTATGTCAATGGTCACCAGAGCCCATAAGCAACCCATGGGCTTATATCACATGAGCTTGATTTAAACTACCTTTTAATCTCAAAAAGTTTTCCTGCAAGGAAAATTTAGTTTTTCTCATTGATTTAAAGTCAGTAATTTTTTTCCCTTTGAGCACAGAATTGCTTTTAATTATAAATGCATGACATTTAAAATTATTTAAATACAAATATTTTTACACCAAGGGGTGTGGAATGTGGGGTGTGGGATGTGGGGATGGAAGCAATGAATTTTTTCCTGTGCAGAAACCCTGCTGGAAAAATATTTTCCCTTAGTCATCGTTCTGAAAATCATCTCTCTCAGGGATGCTTGTTATTTAAAATTAAATGGAATTGGCATTTGCAAATTTTTTAATAATTTAGCTGGACTTGTTTCAGTGATTACATAATGGTTGCAAATGGGTCAAGGCGCTGTCACGTCGAGGAGCTACTAAATGCTTTCGTGAGTGTGGCCATTGTTCACCTGCCTCTCCCACCCTCGTCTTCTGCTTCCACCCACATGGCTGCTACCCCACTTCCGCACTGGAAGCTCCTCAAGAGACTACTTTTTATTCATCTTACTCCCCAGTGTGGTCTCTAACATACAGTGTACAATGCATCATGTGTGATTGCATGGAACACTGATCTGGGGAGCCAGGCATGTGGGAAGGTAGAGAGTGCTATGATAGTTCAGTGACTTCTCAGCAAACAAAGCTCCTTTAGAACAAAGTCAAAACATTATAACAACAGCTTTACAAATTTCTAGATGCACAGCCGCCATCATTGTCGATGTGTACAACAAAAATCTTACACGCAGCTAATGTCTGTCAAATATTGGAAACCAACTCTGGGCAAAATCTAAAGTTATGTTTTCTATATTTCTTCTTTTTATCTTTTTTCTTTTAACCTCGCTTTTTTTTTAGCAACCTTCCCAATCATCTTTCCCTTTTCCATGTTCAAATCTCTCCTACCCTTTTCACTCTTCCTCTTATCAAAACAGAAAAAGACCTCATTTTAATCATTTTTACTTATAAATTAATCAACTGATTATAATTTAGGATTAGTGAATTTCATTTGGTTTTCTTCTCTATTATAAAATGAAAGAATGTATCGCACTCTGAAAGGTAATCCAGGTATGAGTAAGCAGATGTGGACAGTCCTTCTGTCCATCTACAGGTGCCTCCATCCTTCTCTCCCTACCTTTCTTCTTTCTTTCTCGGGGAGTGCATGGGAAAGGGGCACTGACAGGGTCACTCTGAAGACCAATCCTAACGGTGCGGCGATTTTAATCCTTTGAGAATGACTAGAGGGGATCAAATGGAAAAGATGGTCATGGTCTTCGTCCTACCCCACCACCTACTTCTGGGACCAGAACAGGGCTTGCAGATCTTGACAATCCATTTCTCTACGGATGGCAAGTCCACCTTTGCCTTACTTTAGGCACTTTAGGCAAACAGTCTCTTCCCTGGCTTCTTTTTCTTTCTTTCGAACACAAGACAGAGTTCTCTTTTAACTTTAACTCAACCCTTTCCATCCATGAGCTTTAACAAAAATAAGCATGTGCCTACTCAATTAGTCTAGCACTATTACGAGTTTGCAAACATTATTGCTAATCTGAATACAACCATGCAAAAACCTGGTTAATATTGTTTCCATTTTACATGTGAGATTCAAAAAGGCTAGGTAACATCCTCAAGGTCACATAACACTAAGTGGCCAAGTCAGGAAGCTTAGGTCTCTCCAATTCCAAAGCTCATGTCAACTGTACCACCCTGCCTTCCAGGCGGATTTTAATGTCATCTGGCAGTCTGGCATTCATTTTTTGAAAAAAATGGATTATATTTTTATTCTGCTGCCTCCCTAACCTGACATTTTGGATCACATTCTCATGCTTCCTATATTATTTTTGCCTCCACCTGAATGTCTCTTGGGCACTTCATATTCCATGTGTTCAAAACTAAATGCAACCTACAACCAAGATGACTCTACCTAGCAAAGCTACCATTTAGAATCGCAGGACAGATGAAGAGCTTCCCAGAGAAGAAAAAGAGTTCATCACCACCAAACCAGTATGACAAGAAATGTCAAAGGGACTTCTTTAAGAAGAAGAAAAAAAAAGATCAAAAATATGAATAATAAAATGGCAATAATTACATATCTATCAACAATTACTTTAAATGTAAATGAATTAAATGTTCCAATCAAAAGAGAGGGTGGATAAATGGATAAGGAAACAAGACCCTTACATATGCTGCCTATAAGGGACTCACTTCAGATCAAAAGAAACACACAGGCTGAAAGTAATGGAAAAAGATATTTCATAAAATAGAAACAAACAAACAAAAAAGCTGAGTTAGCAATACTAATACCAGACGAAATAGACTTTAAAACAAAGACTATAACAAGAGACAAAGAAGGACCCAGTAATCCCACTTCTGGGTATTTATCCGAAGAGACTCAAAACATTACTTCGAAGGGACATGTAAATCAACGTCTGTTGCAGTATTATTTATGATAGTCAAGGTATGGAGGCAACCTGGGTGTCCATTAATGAATGAATGGATAAAGAAGAAGTGCTACATATATGCAATGGACTATTGACTATAAAAAAGTGAAATCTTGCCATCTGCAACAACATGGATGGATCTACAGGGTATTGGGCTGAGTGGAGTAAGTCAGACAGAGAAAGACAAATGCCATATGATTTCACTCACATGTGGAATCTAAAGAACAAAATAAACGAACAAACAAAACAGAAACAAACTCATGGATACGGAGAACGTCTTGATGGTTGCCAGCTGGGAGGGGGTTGGGATGAAAAAAGGGAAGGGATTAAAAAGTACAAATTGGTAGTTACGAAATAGTCATGGGGATGTAAAGTATAGCATAAGGAATATAGTCAAGAATATTGTAATAACTATGTATGGTATCAGATTAGTACTAGATTTATTGGGATGATCACTTTGTAAGTTATATAAATGTCTAATCACCATGTTGTACACCTGCAACTAATATTGCATGCCAATAGTATTTGAAAAAAACTGAAAGCAAACGGCTCCTATGTTTCTAGTCTTTAATTCAATCAAGTTAGGTGCTTAAATTAGAAAACTAGGACTCGAGTTTTCTCTTTTTCTCACTCTCTTTTTTAAAATTGGTCACCAAGTCCTAAACTCTCATTTTCATTTCTAATTGTTCTCTCATTTGAACTTCCATATTGCCATCAAAACAATTTTTTTTTCTAAAATACATATTTAATTACGTTACTCTCTTGCTTATAAATTCATAGGATAAGGTCAGAATTCCTTAGGATGACACAGACAACCCTTTACAATCTGTCCTCATTCCCATCCAACAATTCTCTGCCACAACTTGAATCCCTGGCCCATGCCCAGCCCACTAGGTCCTCTGATTCTATGCTTTTGCACTTGCTGAACTGTCATTTTCTTTTTCCATGTGTCCATCCCCTATTCACACAACAAAACCAAGTTCAAATGTCAGTTGCACTGTAAAACCCCCTCTGACTACTCTGGAAAACTTGGTCCCTCTGCACTTACACAGCTGTCAGTACATATCCTGATTATGAGAACACATACTAGTGTGCTGGGAGTATCTGCTGATGGTGTATCTCTCACCCTACTAGAGTGAGAACTCTAAATGGGCAAAGATCTAGTATCTTCTCTGCTTGGAACTCAGACATCTTGCACTGTTGCTGGTACATGATAGATCTTTAATAAATATTGTTGGGCTGAATCTAACTGAAGTGTATCTGAGGAACAAGAGTTTCATAGTGGTTGTCTTCTAGACTTGTGCTTGTGATTTAAATACCTACTCACAAGTAAACTGAAGCCTGAGCAAAAGCAGCAAGATTTCAGAGTTTGTCTTTGCTGTCTGTGACCTCTTCTTTTAGTTCTTTTTTCCTACAGGTAACAGCCCTTCTCCTGATTTTAGACTCTCGGTGACCTCCTATATTTTTGGTCTGTCCCTTTCCCCAAATCAGGAAGGATATAGAATCATCACTTGTATCCTAACTGAAACTCCCAGCTCTGAGGCACACTAGTTGGGATCCTGGGCAAGTTCTTAACCTGTCTGCCATTGTTTCCTCATTTATAACATGGAGATGATAATACCTACCTCCTAGGATTGCAATAGATATTTAACAAGAAACTAAGTAAAACATTAGTACGATCCCAGGTATATAATAATGGCTCAATTAATGTTGAAAGAAAATTGCCTTGTTTATAATGATATTCTAATTCTTCCCAATGCATTTACTTTAAAAAATTGTTATTTAATTGTGAAATGAATTCTCTCTTCTTAAAGAAACCTATTTGTTCAACTAATATCTATTGATAACTTCCATGGTGCCTTACTTCACACTTGGGAACACAGGAAGAAAGAATATCACAGCACTGGGGAGAGGGATTTCCCACCTCTGTGATAAGGTCAGCAGCATTGGGGGCTTACACACAAAGCATTTCCAGAGTTCAGAGGAAGGCATCCAGCACAGCCTAGTGACAGGTGCTGAGGGCATATTTCCCAAAGAAGGGATCCTGGGCTGGAATCAGTCAGAGGAGAGCAAGCTTGTCAGAGGAAACATGAGCAAAGGGACAGAAGATAGACAGGGTTTGATAGAAGAGGATAAATGACAAGTCATTTGGTTGGTTCAGGTGTAGCTTGGGTGTGTTAGGAGGGGGTAAATTAGAAAGATGAGGCTAAAAAGATAAGCAGGTGGCCAAATGCTCCACGGCAATAGCAAGTGGGTGGGAAGGTGTGGGCTGGAGTTCTTCTAGCCCAGTAAATCTCAACCGTGTTTGCACATTGGAATGCCCGAGAGCTTTAAAAACTGCT
>NW_006442484.1:56152602-56167954 GCF_000325575.1 Pteropus alecto
GGAACCGAAACATCATTTTTTAAAGCTCCTAAAGTGATTCCAAAATGCAGCTGAAACTGAGAACTGCTATAATCTAGTCCCTGAAATTACACCAACCCAAATTTGGCTGTGAAGGTAATGTAATGCAATCATGGACCTTTAGATTGAGAGAGGAACTGAAAGCACATCTGATCCTATCTCTGTATTTTCTTAATTATTAATTAATTTCTTATTGTGGTAAAATATACACAAGATAAAAGTGATCGTTTTAACCATTTCCAAGTGGGATTAAGTGCACTCATGTTGTTGTGCAACCATCAACACCATCCATCTCCAGAACTTTTTCATTATTCCAAAGTGAACTACCCATGAAACACTAACTCCCCATTCCTCCCTGTCTGCAGCCTCTGGCAACCACCATTCTGCCTTCTGTCTCTATTACTTTCACACTTACTCAGGTAAGTGGCACCTAATAGTACCTGTCCTTCTGTGACTGGCTTATTTCACTTAGCATAAGGTCCTCTAGGTTTGTCCATGTTGTAGTGATAATTTCCTTCCTTTTAAGGTTGAATTCTACTGCCTGTCCATGTTGTAGTGATAATTTCCTTCCTTTTAAGGTTGAATTCTACTATTCTACTGCCTGTATATACCATGGTACCACATTTTGATGAATGGACTTTGGGCTGTTTCCACCTTTTGGCTATTGTGACTAATTCGGCTATGAACATGGGTATACAAATATCTGATGGAGTCCTTGTTTTCAATTCTTTTGGTATATACCCAAAAGTGGAATTACTGGATCCTATGGTAACTTGATTGTAATTTTTTGAGGAACTTCCATGCTGTTTTCCACAGTGGCTAAACCATTTTACATTATACACCAGCAGTGTATGAGGCTTCTAACTCCTCTACATCCTCACCAATACCTGTTACTTTCTATTTTGGTGGTGGTGGTGGGGAGGTAATAATAGCCGTCTCAACAGATGTGAAGTGGTACCTCACTGTGGTTTTGATCTACATTTCCCTAATGACCAGTGGTGTTGAGCATCTTTTTACTCACTGGCTATGTATATATAATTTCTTTAAAGAAATGACTATTTAAGTCATTTGCCCATTTTTAATTTTGTTGTTGTTGTTGTTGAGTTATAGGAGTTCTTTATATATTCTGTTATTAATCCTTTATCGGATATGTTTTGCAAATATTTTGTTCCATTCCTTGGTTGCCTTTTCACTCTGTTGATAGTCTTTGATACACAAAAGTTTTTAAGTTTGATGAAATCCAATTCATCTATTTTTTCTTTTGTTGCCTCTGCTTTTGGTGTGATAAGCACTGTGTTTTTATAGATATGCACACTCAGTCCTGCAGGTTGTATTCCTCAGGGAACAGACCGAGATGAAGACTGGGTTATAGATTGTATTAGGCAATGTTCTTGGCATCACCACCTTGGACAGGAAGAGAAAGAAGCATGGGCAGAGGGAGAAGCTGGGTTGTGACGTAGTCTCAAGCAAAGCCTCAATGATCCTCACAGTGACCTCTGAAGCTGAGATGGATCTTCAGAGATGTTCTATCCTGGGGTTAAGGGAATGGTCTTTATATATGACCAGTCATTGGATACAGGATGCTCTGAGGGGCTGTGACTGAGGGCAAAGGAGCTCTCTTCAGTCTAGAAAATTCTACAGAAGGTTGACAACTGAGAGATGCTGACTACCAGCACTCTGGTATCTGGGGGAATAAGGCCTTCATTCCTGGAAGGGGACCTGGGTGACATATCATATTGTCTACTACAGTCCAAAAGAGATCTTCTCTTGCTAGCTTTGTTCTCCTGGTGCTGGGATGCTATTGGCACTTTTGTATCATTTAGAGAGTAATCTAAGGTCTCCAGGAATCCCCAGCCTATGGTCATGAGGTCCGCTCCCTCCCTTCCATTCTTCACCCTCCATTTTGGCACTCCTGGTCTCTCTCTTCCCCACCTACAACACAGTAACTTTATTGCTGTCTTTCTGTTGAAGACCGCAATTTAATGTCATGGCCTAGAGTTCCTGCCACCTTAAGGCTTTCATCATCCAAGACACAACGGGCAGAAATGGGAGCAGCAAACAGTTGCTCAAACCCTGGAGTATGGGTAGATGGGATGAGGGAACAGCAGAGGGGTGTTGGGATAAAATACTTAGGCACAGAAAACTCCAGGCCAGGAGAATGGGCTCAGGTACTGAGGGGCAGATACTGAACCAAATAAGCATGTACATGAGGATAAAGTTAAGAAGAAAAAGAATGATGATTAAGTAGTACTTGGCATTTAGGGACACAATTAACATTGACTTAAGTTTTAGATGTTGAAGAAACAGCAAAATGAGAAGAAAAAAATACAAAGTTAATATTTATGTCTAATTATTATGCAGTGCAATAATTCAGTATATAATAAAATGTGTTCAAATTAAATCTTCTCTCAAGTTGTATTTGAATAGAATTGTAAACTCTTACATAAATATGGGGCTTCACAAATTGTGGTTTATATAGCATGGAGATCTCCTCACAACCTCAAAACATCAGAGGGAATACTCATAGCAGTGACTCCTCTTTTTGATTGAAGGAAACTGTATTTCTGAATCCCTCCTCTAGCCTTTATCTTACACACACAGGAGCTATGTGCTGAGTTCCTGATCCTAAACTCTGAGATTTCTCAAAAAAATTTCTCCTTACTAATCATATTATTAAGATTAAGCTATATTTTATGACTTTTCCTAAACATAATTTTTAGAGTATTTGAATAGTTGGATTATGAACATGTATAAACATCTGAGCCTTTAGGTAACCCACTCCACTTCAATTTAATTAAAGCCCACGACCCAAGGCCTTTATATCATCTGAAGTCAGGCTCTATTTAGAGACTCAGTCATCATTTTTTTTTTTTCCTGAGAATCATTCCTAAGAAAGTATTCTCTATTTGGAAATGGTTTAGGGCAATTCAGATGGAGGAACAAAAGGTGGATTTTATATTCTTGCGCTCCCTTTCTAGTCCTATGGTCTTAAGGATACCAGAATTTACTTCATTTCCATTCTACAGCATCTCACCCCACCCTAGTCTCAAACTGAATTACCCCTATCAGAGAGGCTAGGAATATATATTGATTGAAAAACATTTCACTTGCCCAGAATTTCCATTTGACTCCTATTTAGTTTCTAAGTGTCATTTCCATTTCTTTCTCTGACCCTATTAGCCCTTGGAACAGCCTCAGATTCAGAGAACATAATGTTTTTCTGAGGAAATTTACTCAGAATAAAACTCCAAATACAAATTCTTGGAAAATAACAAGATTATACATTTTCAAAAACAAGTTTTGCTACTTCTTTTAGTCTAGAGCCTCATTTCTCTTAGGACAGCCATGTGGAAATCGAATGGTTTCTTTGGTTGCAGTACAGTCTTCTTTATCTTCATCAACATGATTATCACTATTAAGTATTCAGCCTACATTTCTATGATTCAATTTTGGAAATGGTTGTTAGAGTTTCATGATCGGCTTATTTCCGTTTTTAGGCTTTTACTATGACATGAGCTATTGTCCTTTCTTTAAAATGCCTGAAAATCAGGACTTGAGTTTTATCGTCAAGTAGCTAAATGAAAATCCCTCTCCTGGGAGTCTTAGGGAGGCCACATGAGAAAAAGGCATAGTACTGTTGTGAGTTTTCACGTATCCCAATCCTTCCTTCTTCTATCATCCCTCCCTCCCTCCCTTCCACCATTTTATCATGTTATAGTTTCACCTAAAAGCAGAGGAAGATTTTTTGTTTCTTTAGCGTTCTTTTTATTCCTGTAATTCTTGCCTAAAACGTTGGTGGTTGGAGGAATGAAAATAAGCAAAGGATAATCTAACAGAGGTAGCAAAACTGATTCTCCATTCAAAGGGCAGAATTAGTCTTGCTATTAAGACACACAGCAAACCATTTGATACTGGGATCTGAAAGCACATAAGATGGACTTTAAAGATTTTTTTAACATTATGGTTTGCTTTTCAGATTGTAATTGTCATAAGTAAATAATGCAAGGCTGAACAGACTCAAACCTGATGTATGTGCAGGGTCAGTTCCAGAAAACAGGAGACATGTGGTGTTTCTATTCTGCCATCTAAGGGAGAGGTTCATACGGCAGCCAAGGCCAGTACTTTTTGGTCCCTAAGCATTAAACAAAGCTAAAGGCAAAGTGCTAAAAGTTGAGAGTGTGAAATGAATACTGGCCACCGGGGAAAATTTCAAGTTAACAGGCAACAGGAAGTTGGAGAATAGTAGCTAAACAAAGCCATTTAATTAATTCTGTCATACTGTGCTTTCCCTCGCTGGGACTGTTTTTCACCTGGCTGGTGAGTCCTGCATTGGCTCTTGGGCCTCATCTTCTTAAAGGTACCATGTAGGACCTGGCAGCTCTTATACTGTAAATTGATAGTGCTGCATCATCATCACCATCACCATCAAATCAGCAATATTTTTCCCCAAGATGTGGACTAAGACCTAATTTCCCAGATCCCCTGAGAACTAAGCTCTCAGTTGGGTTTGATAATGTCTTTTTTTTCTCAGAAGTTTATTAAGATGGTTTTCCAGAGTTGACAACTTTACTGACTTCCTGCAGCTTATTTTATGTAACATTCATGGCATATGTGTTATTGAAAGTTGTGCACAAATGTACCACATCCTACAATCATAAAAATAGTACGGAAAAAAGCTATTTACCTACTAATGTTTTCATGTGGTGGGAGATAAGGAAGAATGCTTGGGGATAGGAGGAGATATAGAAAAGGTCTTGCGACATTTAGCCCTTCCCAGAAAAAATAGATACCCTGTCTCTAGTGGGCATTGTTTCCACATCTTATTATAATATTGAAAAAGACATGAAATCCTAAAACAACTTTCAGATCTCATTAGTTTTAATAATTCGACCCTGCCCATCAATGACATTTAAAGAGACCTATGCAGGGAACTTCCTTGACCTGATAAAGTCATCTACAAGAAACTCACAACAACATACATGATGGTGAAATACTAGATGCTTTCTGCTTAAGATTAGGAAAAAGACACTCTTGCCACTTCTGTTCAACACTGTACTGGACACTCTACATGGGTCAATTAGGCAAGAAAAAGAAATAGATCCAGATCGGAAAGAAAAAAGTAAAGCTATCTTTATTTGTAGATGATGTGATTTTGTATGTAGAAAATCCTAAGGAATCTACTAAAAATATTAGAATAAACAATGTCAGTTGCAGAATATAAGATCAATGTACAAATATCAATATATTTCTACATACTAGTAATAAACAATATGAAATCAAAGCTAAGAAAACAATTTTACTTACAGTAGCATCAAAAAGAATAAAATAGGACTAAATTTAACAACATAAATAGAAAATTTGTACACTGAAAACTCTAAAGCATCCTTGAAAGAAATTAAAGAAGGTCTAAATAAATTGAAAGACACCCCAGGTTCATGGATTGGAAGACTTAATATTGTTAAAATGGTGGTGCTCCTCAAATTCATCTACAGATTCAATGTAATACATATCAAAACTCCAGCTGGCTTTTTTTTTGCAGAAATTGTCTCACACTTCTCTATTTCAAAACTTACTACAAAGCTACAGTAATCAATACAGTGTCATAGCAGCATAAGAATAGACATGTAGATCAATGGATCAGAATTATAAGTCCAGAAATAAAATCTCATATTTATAGCCAATTGATTTTCTACAAGGAGCCAGCCAATACAATTAAAAGGGACAACTAGATATCTACATGCAAAAGAATGGAATTGGACCTGACCTTGCATCATATAGAATAACTACCTCAGAATGAATCAAAGACCTAAATGGAAGACTTAAAATTATAAAACTCTTAGAAGAAAACATAGAAATAAATATTTGTGACCTTGGATTAGGAGATGGTTTCTTAGATATGTCACCAAAAGCACAAACAATAACAACAAAAGAAGATAAATTAAACATCATCAAAATTAAAATCTTTTGTGCTTCACTTCAAGAAACTGAAAAAAATAACCCATGAGACAAACCATTTGTAAATCACATATGTGATAAGGGACTTATTCCAGAAAATATAAAGAATTCTTAAAATTCAATAATAAAAACAAAAATAACCCAATTAAAAATAAGCAAAGGACTCGAATAGATATTTCTTCAAAGATGATATACAAATGACCAACAATCACATGAAAAAATGCTCAACATCATTAGTCATTCAGAAAATGCAAATCAAAACTGTGAGATACCACTTCACAATTCACTATCATGGCTATCAACAAAAATTCAGACAATAATAAGTGGGCAAGGGTATAAAGAAATTTGAACTCTTATTCTTTGTTAGTGGAGATGTAAAACGATGCAGTCACTTTCGAAGGCAGTTTCAGTTCCTCAAAAAGTTAGACATAGAGAACCATATGACCTAGGAATTCTAGTCATAGATATCCATCCAGAGAATTGAAAACATGTGTCCACACACAAAAAATTGTACACTAATATTCATAATAACATTATTCATAATAGCTAAAAAGTATAAAGAACTCAAATGTCCATCAACTGATAAATGGATAAACAAAATATGGTGTATCTATACAATAGAACGTTTTTTGGCCGTGAAAAGGAATGAAGATGAATGGACCTTGAAAGTATTATGCTGAGTGAAAGAAGCAAGACACTAAAAAACACATATTTTATTATTTCATTTATATAAAATTTCCAGAATAGGCAAATTCATAGAGACAGAAAGTAGATTAGCAGTTGCCAGGGGCTCCAGGGAGGAAGAATGGGGAATGACTGTTAATGGGTAAGGGATTTCTTTCTGGGATGATGAAAATGTTATGGAATCTTTACTGATGTTGGTAGAACCATATGACTGTATTAAAGCCACTGAATTGCAAACTTTGAAAAGGTAAATTTTTTGGCATGTGAATTACATCAATAAACCTGTTATTAAAGAAAGGAAGGAAGGAAGGAAGGAAGGAAGGAAGGAAGGAAGGAAGGAAGGAAGGAAGGAAGGAAGGAAGGAAGGAAGGAAGGAAGGAAGAAAAGAGAGAAGAAAGGAAAGAAGGAAAATAAAGAGCCGTACAGAAAATAATCTGTGATGGTTTAGGTCACCATCATCCCTCAATGCTGTCAGGCATTTGCATTTATTAGCTTGTGTTTAGTTGTGCTTTTTCTTTCCTTCTTTCTTTTTTTAAGTAATTTTGAGGCTTCAGTGCAAGTCACCCAAGCAAATAAACACTCAAACATGTGCTTCCAACATATCTGAGTCCATGGCCAAATGATCCGGACTCTGATAGGAAATCATGACCATATTCGTTTTAATTATAGATTAACAAACAGGGAGCCTCTAGAGACCTAAATACTTCTCTTTTCAAACATGGTGACATAAAATTATTAAATTAATGATAGGTCCCTTCTAGTGTCAGGTTAATAACCTGAAAATAATAATCAATTTAAAAGTCAGAATGAATAACAAATGGAATGAAACGCACAGAGATATTCAAATGTACCCTGAGGAACGCCTTTTTGTATTATCATACTAAGAATATATTTTTCAAAAAGAGCCGTACCTGTGGGAGTGTAATGAGTTTGGGTAGTTATATAGCACCCTTCTTTCGAATTGCTCAGAATGCTTTATAGCGTTTACTTCAGCAACTGTCACAACATCCTCATGGGTGGCAAGCATTGTGCCAACAGTACAGTACAACCCCAGGTCAGACAACCAACGGACACACAGTTATCACATGAAGTCTAGAGCACAGGTAGGCGTGAAATCCAGATGGTCCATCTAATAGTGCCTCATCCACATCTGACCAAAGCGGCATCTTCTTAGACCAATAACCTCTCTTATCAATGGTGGTTTTGAGTTCCCATTATTCTGGATTCTCCAAGTGTGTCTGCCATATCTTAAACAGATGGTCAGCATCACACAATATGACTGTTTCTGACGGTAATAGGAATCACATGGCTAACATTTCCTGAAAGAAATTGGATTAGATATTGAAAATCAGACCTCGGGATTTTTTTTCACTTGATTTCCTTTTATTTCCAGAAATGCATAGGAATATTGAAAGTCTATAAAGAGTATTTTTTAAATGGATTAATGGCTACATTTGTTATATAGCATACAATTTGAGATTTTTAGACAAGAATGTTTCTTTCAGACAAAAAAAAAAAAAAAAAAACAGGCCAAGAGGACAGCCAGTTTCATTTATACAATGTTTTGGGACTCAGTTTCCTCATTTGTAAAACAAAAGTTTGGACTAACTAATTTCTTAGGTCCTCTGTAGCTATTTGATTGAGTGATTATGATATTTTTCCCGTTCAACTCAAAGTTTGGACAAGGACATGCATGTGGGAACAGCATCCGTCTTATTTACCAGTATGTTCCCCATGCTTAGCACAATGCCTGACACATAGTATGTGCTCAAAAATATTTTTTGAATAAATAAATAAATTTTGTTTTATAAGGTTTTCTTCGATTTTTCTTTGAGGCACTATAGTTGAAATTAAATTTATTATAACAATCCTTCCTAGGAATATATCTGTTGTATTGGTAATGTGTTTTTATTTTTCCAGATTTCTTTCATTCTTGATATACTCTGACTGACCATTCATAAAAGGATATCAAGCTTTGAAGATTTCCAAACACCTCTGGGGAGGGAATTTCTGCAAGTGTTCATGTTTCTATTTTAAAACAGTATTTATATCTGCAGTACTTTTGGCATTTAACAATTAATAACATATTCATGTTACATCAACACTTACTTCATTGTTTTTCCTTTAAAAGTTCTCTTTTAAAAAACTTTGAACATCTTCCCTGGTTTGATTTCCCTCATCTCTATTAGTTACCAGGGCTGACTCTATTCTTTTTATTGCCAATATTCCTCTGGAAAACTTAGAGGAGATGACCTATTTGTCCTTGATTTTTGCTTCCAAAGATGTGCCATCATAGAATAGAAACTCCTTATAAAATGCGTATGCTTTAGGGGCATCTGTCTCTGTCTTTAACTTGACAAAAATAAAATAATAAAGTTATGTGTTTCCTTCACACATTTAAAAGCCAGAAATAGACACAGACGAACATTTTTCAATCCGCGTGCCAACCTAATAAGCAGAGCGAAACAGACTGCAGAGAGGAGGGCTACTGCCACCTGCCCTCAAGCTCCTCTAACCCTGCTGCCTGTAGCCCCACTAGCTGCTCCCACACTTGCCTCTGGGGCTGTCGTGCCCCCCTTGTTCCTGGGCATCATTAAAAAGCATAGCATCACTGCGTGACTTTGGACTGGCTCCTTTGACATCACTAAATTTCTGCTGATTATTTACTCTATTTTCGACTCTGCACACTTCACCAACCGAAAGGGCCTGGAAAAGACACTAGGACCAGCAGACTCAGCACTGAAATCCTGGGCATGTTCAGTCTCCTCCCAGAGGATGGGCTTGATAGGGGAGGCCTGTCTGTTCTTACTCTTCACCCTTCAAGGAAGGAAAACTCTGAGACCTCTGAGAATATACAGCCCACTGTACAATATGCTTTTCACTAGCAGCACATATATACAGAGTACGCTTTTTTTTTGTTTAAATAGAAAATCACTTTTGTATTGCCCGTTACCTGTCTGTTATCACACAAAATATTGTGTGAAGGGTATCCCCTTGGCCTGAGTTGGGTGGATCAGAGTCTCTCTCGTGAAAGTTTGGAACTGAGACAGCAATGTTCACCTCGGTCGGTTCTAGTTTCTCCGACAGAAAAGACGTGCACTGGGGAACCGTGGGTCGGCAGTGTTTGGGGCTGTGCACCATGAGGCAGTGTAAACATCTGCAGAAAGAGAAAGAAAAATAAATATACAGCGAGAAAAACAAAGAGAAGACAAAGAGAGCATGCTTCTTGGCTTCCTACAGGCTTCCTGTCTCTTGGTTCCACAGGAGACCCGGCTGCTTCCATCCTTGGCCTTAAGTTCACTTTCCTTATATGCAATGAAAGATCTTTTCTCAAACGTTGACTTCACAAGTTTTCTGATAACAAAGCACATAACCCTTTTATCAAGTCCAATTATCTAAACTCTCAAGAATTCGAACTACAATTAAGAACCCACAAGTAATTATTTAACATATCCAAGTAGCAGAACATATATTTTTGATTCAGAATGATGCAGAGCATCTCTCATAGCTGTGCCTGGAAAAAACAGCAATTTACCAAATATTGGACAGCCGCTATATGCTCTATCCCAGGTCAAATGCTTAAGGTTTGAAAGTTATCAAGAATACATCCCCTACCTCCTAGATGCTTTCGGTCTAGTGGGGAAATTATAGAAGTAGAGTGTACCATATTTTCCTGATGTACACTGGTGAAAGAATTCAGTCTTCTTTAATAACAATCTCAGTAAAAACCTCAGTATTGATTCAGAAATGATTATACTACTTTCCACATTTTATTTAATATTTCAAGAGGCCAAGTATGATCATCAACTACAAAAATCTCAAGAATTTTTAAGGTATGACTAACTTAAATTCTTTCAAAGATGTTGCATGGATGTTGCAGAGTTCTACATGAGAAAGTAACAGTGTCTTCCAAGATGCTTTCATATCTAGCCAGATGATTTACACACAATTTAACTTTCTTCTGTTGGTTTTGTGGAATGGGTCGTACAATACTCTACCGACTTTGGTATGATCATGTTGAACTTTAACCAGGCTATCTAGGTTGAGAGTATAGCAACATTCTTTTTGTTGTTGTTGTTTTAGCAAAGTCCTTTCTGTCAAGGAAACAAACCTTACTGAGACAGAGATCAGTTTTAATATCTAGTGATTTTATAAGATTAATGCATAGAAATCTTTATACAAATATTTTTCCTATTGATTATGCATCAAAGATCATATGTAGTGTTCTTAAGTTAACTTGGATAGAACTCATAAAAGTACCTTCTATCTGAATATAAATTAACATATTTATTGCAGAATATTTGGGTAATATAGACCAATATCGTATGACCTAATCCACAAAACATTTTACTGCTATAGTCCTAACTTCTACTTTTATAATTAATTTCTCAGATCCTTACCTGCCCAATCAGCAGAAAATCTAATATAGACTCTCCTCAAATTGTCTAAAGTTTCCAGGGCTTAGTCCAAAGGAAGACAAGGATGAGTTGTTTCCAATGCCAGGTCCAGAGGGAATTGGTCTAAAGGGAAAGGTCACCCTTTCACAAGTGCACGATCCATGCTGTGCTACTGCCCTTGCTGGTTTTGGCATCTGCCCAGCACAGGTTGGGGGTGTGGGGAGGGGCACCTGACCTGACCTGGCAGTTTGCAGTTACAGCTTATCTGGAGTCCCTTACATACTGGGGATGGTCACCATTTTCCCCTAATGCATAGCATTGGGCCAGTGTGGCTAGATCCCAAGGCGCTTCCAGCTTAGCCCTGTGCTGTGATTCCTCCAAGAATGTCTAGGCCCCTATGTTGATGCCAGGACACCAGGAAACTTATGTTTGCCCATTCCTAAAGATAATTTTACTTTAGGGCCTTGTTATTCTACTCTGATAATGGGATACCCTGATAAAGCTCAAAAAGAGCAAGGTAGAGTATTTGTCTTTGCCTTTCTAGATAGTCGGAGCTCCAGACTCAAATTATCCAACTATTTCATCAGGGACCAATTTTGCGGTCACTGTTAATATGTGGTCACTGTAGAATATGTTGACTACATAGACTATTACAAAGAAAAAAGTTGAAATTGCCCATTATCTCAACCATAGATAGCCCACCGCTAATGTTGTACGGGATTCTTGCCTTCACTTACCTCCCCAACCCCCTCTTGTACTGTTCTCCCATAGCCACCCTTGACATAACAATTTGGACAAGATGCTGCTCTCTGAACAAGCCCTATTTTCTCTGTCCATTGTATTTCTTTTTCCTGGAATGCTTTCCTCACTATGTTTGCCTGTTGAAATCTACCTCTGAATGTACTTCTCTCTTAAAGGTGAAGTTCTGTACTCATCTTCTGGTAGAAGCTCTACCTACTCTGACCACAATCTGTACTTCTCGAAAGGCATTTATATTATGCCCTTGTATTGTTTATATTTCTGTAGTAGTCTAAACTTCCCAACTAAATTGCAAGCTTGAGAGTAATTCTTACATAAAATTAAAATTTTGTTTTACTCAACTTTTTATTCTCCACGTCAACTGGTGCAATGCCCTCCTTGAAAATAGTACATACTCAGCAAATATTTGCTGAAAAATATATGTACACACAAGCAGAAAAATAATACATCAATTTAGTTAGTTCAGTCAAATTCTTTAACTTTATGAAAATCAAAATGATAGTTATCAAGTGCCTATTACATGCCACATAGCAGGTATTTACTATTTCAAACTTTCTTTAATCGGAAAAAGTTCAGACGTGAAAACTTATAAAGAATAATATAATAAGTGCCCATACACTCACCATCCATATTAAGAAAGAAAACATTACTAATATAAAGCCCTGTGAACCCCATCCTGAACACATATCTTTCCCTCCCCACCACTGTGAGCCAAATCCTGAACTTGGGGATGATTCTTCCCAAGCATTTATTTTATATTTTAATCATATTATACATGTATTTGTATTGTGTATTTGATGACCTATTTAAGAATGTCCGATTCTGCTATAGAAAATAAGAGAAATGAATACATAGGGAGAAAAATGAAACTAAGCAGCAAAGCAAATTGCTTGAGACAAGCAAAATCCATAAAATATGTTAAATAAGAATGTTAGTAACCTCTGAGATCTGTTAGACCTAGATAAAATAGAGCATGTGTGTAATGAACATAATTAGAAAGGGATGGAAAGAGCAATAGATACCTAGTAGTCGTGATACGCTAAATATATATGAAGACGTGAATCATCAAATATTCATGACACACCGAAAATATATGAGGCATATGAGGCATTCACTAATTACGAGGTCTCGGTTCAGCCAACCCTTGGCTCCTCACATCCTCTGCACAAAGGATGCAAAATAAAATCCATGGCTGCTCATCAGGCTAATTGGTTAAACTATAGCTACCAGCCAGATGAACTTGCCCCCAAACCTATCAGGTGAATGTATTCTGAGCCTAGGCACCTTCTACATGTTGGTCCACTTCACTCAAATCTCAGCTCTGGTCCTTGCAAGCATACCCTTATCAAGGAAGAGAGAGATGGGACTGAGCATTCAGGCAGTGTCATCTTTCCACCTTGTCTACAGCATATCTTAAACGTGTTAACCTACTCCATCTTTTACCTTGCTTCTTGCTGTGTGTTTTCAATTGATTTAATAAACTACGTAATTTAAGCATCTTGTTTTAGTCTATAAGCCCTTCTGTTGTGTGATCTCTTGGATAGCTTGTCAATTATTATACTTACAGGCTTCCGTTGCAGCAAGGTAATTTCCCACACGATGATAGTATTTATAAGTTTTAATCTGGATATAAATGGCATCAGATCGTACACATTCGTCTGCAACATGCTTTTTTATTCAACCTATTTTTTATTCAATCTATTTGTCAGATTATTCCATGAACAGCATGTAGACCTATTTATTTTCATGGCTATATCCACTGTATGAATATATCACAATTTATTTATGAATTGATCTAATGTAGGTCGTTTCCAATTTTTTACCATTACAGTCGATGCTATAAACATTCTTGTACATCTGTCCTTGAGCACATGTAAGAGAGTTGCTCCAAGGATTTACCTAGGAGTGCAATTTCAGGGGCAAAGGGTATGCACACCTTTAACTTAACTATATATCACCAAATTGCTGTCCAAAGTGATGGCACCGACTTATATTCTTACCAGAAGTAAATGAGTCCTTACGTTCTTAATCCTAGCCAACACCTTATGTTGTCAGTCTTTAAAATTTTTGCTGATCTGATGAATGGATGCACTCTGGTCACAAAGAAGTTAGTAACTGTGGAAATTAAAAACCTTATGGCATTTCCTCAGTACTTCAATTATGAGGAAAAAAACTTGTGCTAATTTTGTGTTAGATTTTTGGACTTTCCCATTCTCTGTTAAGGCCAACTAAAGTTTCCTCTTTCTTTTTCCAGCTCCGTGAACACCAATGGAAAAACAACTTTGCAAGAAAATTTGTCATTTTTTTCCCATAGGAATTACGGTTTGGAAGAATATCGTATTGGTTGCTTTACGTCACAAAAATATCCCTCTGACTATCAAGGGACACAAGAAAAAGAATTTAGCTGCATCTATGTAAATCAGTCATCACTAAGCACATGCCATATTGATAATGGGTCAGTAGCTGAATGACTATTACTCAGAGGTTGAGAATGCACTCATTTAAAAAATTCTAGAAAGTTGCTCCTTGCCTCAGAATATCTACCCCAGGGGCTTATTCCATATCTTAAATTCAATTAACAGAAATTAATGTACTGGGATCAAATTCTTTTATATTTAAGAAACCTCCAAAAAAGAAAAACACATCTCAAAAAACATTTTTCCCCACCTCTTTCAAAGGCACAAAGGGAATTGGACATAAGACATGTGAACGTTATCAGGTATAAGGTGTAGGTCATCCTCAACTTCTTCCTCTTCCTAATCTGGCACATTCAGACAAGCAAATCTTTTGTTTTTAATTTCTTGCTTAAACCTTTTGAGTAACTCCCCAATAGCCCTAACAGTGTTCTCAAAGTGTGGTCCAGGGTCTCTTGTGATTTCAGATCCTCTAAGGTAATTGTTTTTAAAAATGCAGTTTTAGCTCAGGTTTACTCAATCAGAATGACTGAGTGTGGGGCCTTGGAATCTGTGTCTTTGACAAATTACTCAGTTTGATTAAAAAAAAAAAACCAACTTTCTTTTTTACAATTGAAAATTGTAACACACATTAAGTACTGAAAACTTAAATAAGCAGTACGATAAATTAATACAAAGTGAATATCTATATTACCACAGCCTAGCACAAAAAAGAGCCTTGTCAGCACTTCAGAAGCCCTTTCCAATCACCTCCCTCTTCTCTCACTGTAACTGCCAGTCTGATGTCTGACACCACCAGTATGATTATTGTACTCACTGAAGATGGAAGCACAGTGACAGGATAAAATTCACATTGCTTAGAGTGTCATATGAGGATGCTGCATGATTTGTTCTTTGCAACCTCTCCTTCTGCCTCTGCCCTCTTCATGTTTCATTCTCAAGTCATTTGGAATCAGTTATTTCATTTTACAATTACTGCCCTAATTCAATGCTCATGCTTCACACTGTTTCACTGCCTCTGTACATGTTGGGAGAGCCCTTATTCCTGAGTCTTTCTATTAAATTCATTCTTCAAGACTTGTCCAGTTGTCACTTTCTTATAAGTTTCATGACTTTCACCTAGGT
>NW_006442484.1:56168089-56175321 GCF_000325575.1 Pteropus alecto
ACCTCCTTTCCCCTTTCTAGATCAGGAACCGGGGCAGAGATTTTTTTTTTTTTTTAATTATCTTGAGTGTATAGGCTTAGTCTGCGATCTTCAGTAGATGCTTAATTGTTGAATAAATAATCTGCAGGTATGCACATATTTGAAAAGTAGCACACTGCAACATTAATACCTCCAGGTATATTTGGATCAGATCATGTTCTTTGTCAGAAAACAAACTCAGACATTAGGAGAACGCTGGGTGCCTGAGAGGAAGGTGAAAGCAAGTGCAAGAAGTGAGACGAAACACAAAGGGGGAGGTGGAGAGCCAGAGTGACATTGCCCAGATCTCTGGGGACCCTGCAGAGAAAGGAGCAATCAGACTGCTCCAGGCAGTGCTGGGGTACCTGTCTCCCCTGAGTCCTCCCTTCCTTCTCAGGACCTCTAGCTGTCAGACCACTGTGCTGTGTGGGAAGCTTAGACTGTTCTGACTTCTTTCAATCTTTTCCTGCCCCTATTCCCAGACTGTCCATCTGCTTCTGAGCATCAATTCTTGCTTCAGAAATGTCTTATAAGTAACCTGACTATTTCTTGACCTTTGCATACAAGGAAGGTGGAGCATTAGTTCTTCAAGACTCCTACCCATCCATAGTATGTGTGAGTAGGAGTGCAGGGCAACGAGACACACAGAAGGGCCTTGT
Source organism: Pteropus alecto (assembly GCF_000325575.1). NCBI lineage: Eukaryota > Metazoa > Chordata > Mammalia > Chiroptera > Pteropodidae > Pteropus > Pteropus alecto. Next base: position 56,168,767 of record NW_006442484.1, read on the forward strand.
GTAACTGCCCTGGTGCTCAGAGGATCTGGATCATAAGCATCTGGGCAGCCTGCCACGAGGACCTTCGCAGCAATGTAAATAGTCCTTGCACAAATGAACCTCGACTGCGTTAGGCAAATTGAGAGATAGGAACAACAGAAATGAGAAGAATGACTCAAAATTTATATAATCCAGAAAAGATATTGTAAAACAAAATTAAAATATTTCAAAAACGTATTCTGAAAGAGAGCCATTGCCAGTGTTTTGATCACTGGGATCAAGGTAGGGGCGGCTTTGAGTCTGGGGGTGATCAAGGAAAGCATGGAGCAGACACTCTTGGGAGATGGTTATGCTTGTGAAATGAAGGAATAGCAGAACCCTGCAAGCTGTTGTCTTGGAGACAGTAGGCTTCTCCACCCTCCCCTAAAGAACCACAGTGGCCTGTGATAGGGTCTCCAGTAGCACTGGACCAGGTGGGCCCAGTTTTTGGCAGCAAAACAGGGGCAGTGAGAAATGGTGATATCAGAGGCTTCCCAGACAACAATTATGTAACCATTCGGATGTGGAAATCCAAGGAATGAATGCTGCTCTGAATTACAAAAGCCTGGGGACTTGCATAAAGTCCCTGGAGTAGAGGCATTCTCAAGAAAGAGGTACAAGTGGATGTGTGCTTGAATGATTAATCAGAAAAATAAAAGAAAGAAACATCAAAATTTGAAACATCAAAATAAAGCAGTTCAAGCAAGCTTTATCTTTATCTGACACATGGTATAATCTCAAGACATGTAGTTATACAGGGCTGGTTATATACAAAGGGCTCAATACATATTTGTTGGGCAAATTCTCGATTTTTGTTGTCCTCTTAAAACAAGTAGATAAATATAGTACAATTTTGTTTTAATTTTAATTTCATTGTAAACTACTTTTGAAGCAGGATTTTTGACAAAAATAACATTTAAAAATTTCTCCAGATTTTCAAAGAAATGCATGTTTGTTGTTGAAATTTTTGAAAATTAAAAAAGCATAAAGAAAATACAAATTATCTATAGTACCATCACCCAGAGATAACTACTACTAACATTTGGTAAATCTCCTACTGTATTTATTCAGGTAGACAGATCATAGATTGTTCTGCTCTATTTGGACCAATAATATTATATCATGAGCATTTCCCAATATTATTAAATATTAATTGAATATATTCCACCATATAGATATAACTTAACCAAATCATTATTTTGGATGTTTTGGCTTTTCAATTTTGTAACTAAAGTTGTGATAAAGATCCTCTTCTTAAATGTTTATAAACTTAGGATAATATCCTAGAAGTGACTATTTTGGATCAAATCATATAAACACTTTGAAACTCTTGGTTCAATTTGTCAGATTGCCCTTCTGAGGGTTACCTTTTTATCAGGAATTTGCATTATAGCCTCTGACCTAACCAACAGGATGATTAGGGAAATTTTATTTAAGGAACATATTTTATAGTTAGAAAAAACTCTCACTCTGTCACTATTAAAGATTGTTTTTATAGTAAGAAATAAAAAATATATATAGCAATAGATAGAAAACAAAAATATCAAGGTCCTTAAAAATTTTGACTACCATATACTATTGCCAATCCTGGGCCAACTGATGACTTACAACATCTGAATCTGGGTAAGCAAAATATAATTTAAACTGTAAAGATGTTACTTGGCAATTATAAGTGAACAGAACCATGTTTCATTTACCTTATTTCAATAGTTTTAAATCTCTTATTGCACAATACAAGCATTGTCTTTTCAAAGTATCTGCTCCTAGAAGGCAGTCAATGTTGGATAATTTGTTGTAACAATTAGCTCAGCTCATTATTAACTTACTCAATTTCTTTATATCTGAACCAGCAGGGTGAAAGCACTTGGTGTAGTGGATTTTGAACCCATTCTGCTTTTCTTTCATTTTCCTGATATATACCTGTACCTGATATATGCACCGCTTCTTCCAATCAAACTAAAAGATATATATAGGCTCTCTTTAAGTAAAGAGCAGGTTGACTGCTGTTTCTCTGCCCATTCTTCCTGCAGATCCGTCCCAATATTGCCACCTGTCCCAGGTCAAGAGCATACTTCTGTGGTTAGCTTAGAGGACTTATGTTAAGACGATTTCTTTCTTCTCCGTCTCATTTTTTTTTTTCCTCTTCAGGAGAATCATGTACTTGGGTACTTTTTCTTTGGTTTTTCACTTTTCCCATTATAGTTATGTCCACTTTAGTCAGCTTCTCACGAGTATACTTCTCATCATCCTTTTCCCTCTCCCCACTTTCTTCCACCTCTTACCCATTTACTTCAAGAAAAGGCTCTCTTCTTAATGCTCTCTTCCTATTTCCTTGCTCCTTTTTGAGCCAGAAAAAGCCTCACATCTTTACTGAGAAATCGCAAACTTTTTTCAAGGAAACCAACAAAATCTATCCACTCTCACATGAAATGCTCCAAAGGGATACTCGAGTTGGTGGGTCCTTTGTCTGCAAAATGTAGATCTGAACAGAGAAAGAGATAAGCTCAGAGATGAGCTGGAAAGGTGAACACAAATTTGCTATCTCAGCAAACTGGGTGGAGGAGAGCAAAAGCTAAACATGGGATCATGAGGAACAAGCAAGCCAGGAATGAAGTGTGCAAATGAAAATGGTTTGGATAAATTCCAGAAATTGTGAGCAGAGTATTTTTCACCTACTCTCCAACCTGCCTGTGTAGTTAGCTGAGAATTATTAATGGCCAATGTTTTAGTCCGTTTAGGCTGCTATAACAAAATACCATAGACTGGGTGCCTTAAACATTTATTTCTCACAGTCTGGAGCCTGGGAAATCCAAGGTCAAAGCACTAGCCGGGAGATGATTTGGTGTCTAGTGAGGAGCTGCTTCCTGGTTCACAGATGGCTTTCTCTCACTGTGTCCTCACATGTTGGAAGGGGCAAGTGAGCTCTTGGGTCACTTTTATAAGGGCACTAATCCCTTTTATGAGGGCTTCACACTTATGAACTAATTACCTCCCAAAGACATAGGGATTTCCACATATGAATTTTGGGAGAACACAACATTCGGTCCATAACAGCCAGAAGTAAGTGGACAACTAGTCATTGCTGTTGAGACCTGAAACAATGTTATAGAAAAGTTAATTATACAAGTCCTGCACAGTGGATGCCAGAGAAAAGGGAAAAGGTGAGAAGAGAAGAGTAGCTGAGTTGTAACCACTGCAGTCAGAGAGAAAAGACAGAGGAGGAAGAAAAAGAAGGCTCTAATACTTAAAAAATGTCTGGAAATTCTCTTTAGAAAGTATTTTTCAAAAGTTTCCATTTATATTCTCTCTTGTTTTAAACATAAACTTTTAAAATAAAACCCATATTACTCTTCATTCAATTAAATGTTTGATTGTATTTACTGCCTAATATATTAGTATTTCCTTACCCTTTATATTAGCAATATGTAGTACAAATTTCCTTATCTGTAGAAGTCAATTGGATTAGATGACTAGTCAGATCCTATCCAGTCCTTCTAACGTCTATGATTCTGTGTTTTCACCTGCATTTTATAAGCACTTGTAGTACATCCTGGGAATCTAACTATCTCATTTATTTTTTCAACAGGGATTACATTACAAGTTCAAAATAACCAACTTATAAATAAATAAACTATTGGAAACTAAGTAGTTGTATGTTGAATTTCTGCGAAGTTTTTGAATTATACTTTGAATACACAAAGGAGGTTTAACTAGGTTAACTTCATAATCTCTTACATCTTAAAATTCTATAGTATCTTTTAACAAAATGCACTGTATAAAGATTTTATTTCTTAGAAGAGCAAGTATTTTAAGTGTCATGGCTTTTTAAATAATCAGTTATATATATTTTCCTTAGCTTACCTTTAAAAAACTTGTTTGTAATTCCTATATATTTTAAAATATTCAAATCTTCATACATTTAAAAACAAACTTAATCTACAACACACATTCAAAGCTTTAAATTTCATATTGAAAAATAAGTGAAATTTTAATTATATTTCTGGGAATATGAATATTGCACATGACTCAGTTAATTGTAGGGCCACCACCACATAGAGTGGAAAATTTGTTAAGTATAGAATTGTTCTGAGGCAATAATAGAAGAGAAGAGTATTGTATCTTAAGTCTTGTAGGTCATAAACCATAATGTTATTCTTTCTCTCTTCTAAGAACACTTTAAATCTATTATGAGTTCTTTTGTTTTGAATCACTGGAGCGTTTTAAAGTAAGAAATCTTTCTGAAAGTAATAAATTAATGCTCTTTCAGTGAAATTTTCACTCAGATGTCAGAACCACTACCGACTTTCTATATTACTTTTTGTCCTAAAAATTTTTTTAGTTCCATAATACGGAAATTTTTTTGTCCAAAGAATTCCTTATTTTTGCAAATGCACTAATAATTGACATATTTTTAATAATTTAAAAATCCTATTAAACATATTTATTGAATTCAAGAGAGCTATAAGATATAATTACAGGATAGAATGGAATATGAAATAATCAGACACAATAATTGTTCTTACAAAATAGAATGCTTTCCCTTTGCAAACCACCAGGGCCCTGGGAGTGGGAGAAGACTGTGTGTGTTGGAAAGAGGAGAGGTAGTGTTTAGGGATGGGTAGGTGATGAAAGTGGTAAGGAGATAAATAAGAATCAATGCATATCTGAGTTGTCTCAGAAACAGATGAATGTCTCAGTTATCTTTTTGAGCAGCCATATTGACTAAGGTGTTGTCATATAGACATACTGAATTGGATGCCTAACAGCTTAAAATTTTATCTTTCATTCATTTTCCTTCCTCCCACCGCCTCCCCCAGCACCAAAGGGTGTTTGAGGCATGCAAAGTAGACCAAAAATGCCATTCTTAGTGTGGGAAAAATATACTATCTTAATGTGCCTACAAAAAAAATAAGGAAAGATTTCAGTGTTTAACTATATAGAAATAACCAGTTACAAGGCAGAAGAAAAAGTATCTGCCCAGATACATTTCCTTTTCAGCCTCTTGTTTAGTACTGGACAGACATATACAAGCCCAGGAAGAAGATTTAATGTCATTCTTCCAACTCTGGAAACAATGCTACTGGAAGGCTCAATTAGTCCAGGTAACTGACTACACATCTTTACAGAAGAAAGTTATTGTTCTCTAGCTGATCAGAACATCAAGATCCCAGAAAGAAATTGGAAGAGAATTTTGCGGATTTCATTGCCTGAGAATTTGTTAACCTATATCTTTCCAAGAAATCGTCTTTATTTCATAACGACCTAAGTTAACTTTCTCTTTGGCAGTACAGGGTCTAAAGCTGCAAAACTGTGGCATCTAGGCTAGGACAAACTTCCAGCAGTGATTTCTTCAGCTGAAGAATTCAAGGAAGTAAGCATGCTTATTCATTTGAAGTATCAATACAACTACTGCAGACAAAACCTTTCGCTAACACTGGAGAAAGGTTTAATTATATAGATATAAATATGTCATTGTGGCATTACTCCTACACTGTTTTTGCAAAAAGAAAAGAAAAGGGTTCAGTACTTTAATGTCTTTTTCTTTCAATGTTATCATACCATCCATTGCTCCAACATAAAGATGTGGTATGAAGAATTTCTCATCTCAAAGAGTGCCTTTTGTATCCCCGTCGTGAAAGTAGGCACACTACAGGAGGCCAGCCAAGATGTAGGGATGGCCTCCTATAAAACTGGATTTTATACGTATGTTAAAACGGGATTCTACCTGTATTTGAACTAGTTTTATATTTATTAAATGCTCTCTACCCCTCAAGAACACAATGCTAATATTCGGGGAACTCTTTTATTTTCCCATTTTTTTGTGCAAAGAAAATAAATGCATTCAAAAATAAATTTCCAAATTTTTGTCAACTGTTTAAGTACATTTTTGAGGTGTTTTAATACTTCTTTGTTTAGAAAAGTGTATGCAAATCGAACTCAAAAATTCTATAGCGTGCCTTGGGAACACCGCAAGATCGTTCAGCGCCGTCGGGTTTCGACACCATGGTAATAGAAAACATTAACTAGTAAAATAACAGGCAGGTTTTCAGGAGGGTTGAGAAGGTTAGAATTAAGTTACTCAGCAAGCAAGACAGTTGTCAAAGCTGCACTTCGGGCTTGTCGGTTCCCATTCCACCCTTCCTCCCCCCGTCCAAAGCTAGGGCGGTGGTGGAGAGGGGGCAAGATGGGCGAGGCAGAGATTCTCTTTGAACAAGCAGTTTTTCATCCAGCGCCGCGCACCTGCCGCCCCCCGCCCCCCTCCGTGCGGTGGCGGCCAACTTCCCGCGGGACGCCTCGGCCGGCTGGGCAAAGGACACACCTGGCTCGCCAGCCTCCAGCCTGCGGGGGCGACTATGGGGGAGAACCCGGCGCCCAGATTAGGGGGCCGAGCACGCTATTTTCTTAAAGTCTGTCACCCGGGGGGGATGTTGGATTCGCCGGGGTGTGCTCTTTGAAATACTATATTGGTAACCTCGCACATTAAAAATTTTTTTTTTCTTAATTGCAAATCTTCCCGGTTCACTCGGCAGCTGGAGA
>NW_006442484.1:56175828-56176105 GCF_000325575.1 Pteropus alecto
AGCAGCAGCGGGTCGGAGCTGTGGGGGGAGCAGGGAGAGCGCGCCCACCACCTTCCCTTCCCCCCTCGATGGGAGCGGGGGCGTCCCGGCCGCCGCAGCCGCCAGAGGAGGGAGAGCCGGGGGCCGTCGCTTCAGAGTTAGGGCTGAGCAGTCCTTGGAGGAGAGCGCGCCAAGACCGCTGCAGCCGCTGGCCGAGTACGTACCAACTCGCTGTCCACCAAGTGCAGGACGCGTTCACGCTCGTGCGGCCGCGGACGAACTTGGGGCGGCGGAGTTG
>NW_006442484.1:56176156-56185562 GCF_000325575.1 Pteropus alecto
GCCGCCGCCGGAAGGAGAGGGCGGCATCGAGCTCCTGTGGGCGATTCCCGGAGAAATTCGGTGCAGCGAGAAAAGGGCGAGCAAGGCATTGAGCCTGACTTGGGCGGTTCTTCTCCGAGAAAGCCGGGGTCCGAGTTCCTTCTCCCCGGGCTCCGAGTTCCTTCCTTAAACTTAATGGAACAAGCGTGGAGCGATGGTTGGGTTGCGTGGTGGTGTGCGTGGTAGGTGCGCGCGCCTACTTTCGCCTGAGGCAGAATCTTTCTTTTGGTTTGTTTAGTTCATAAAAGTGTTGCACTTTACATTCTTAATTTTCATCCTGAGTATTCTCTCCCTGGAATGTAGTTGTTTTTTTTTAAAAGCGGAAGGAGAGTTTTGCTTGGAAGTGGCTTAACAAACTTGGCACCGAGATGCAGGGAAGCGACAGACTCATTTTGTGCTCGTTAAGGCCGAGCGTGGCATTTGCAAACACACGTGGGATATACAAGCCTTGGATGCAGAGGTGTGTGACCTTATTCATGGAGAAACATTTGCAGGTGCTATCAAATGTTTATGGTCTGCAACCTCAGACACTTCCACTAAGCCTGAGTGATGTAAGGTCTTGGGGAAAAGGATAATTAATTGAGTAGGGATATGCATTTATAGCTTCCGCAGACCAAGTTTTGCAGCAGGTGATCTGGAGGAATCTGACTTGCATAGATTTATCTCCATGAGATTTGGGAAGCATAGAAAATTTTCAGGTAGCTGTCAATTTAAAATTTCATCCGAAAGAATTAACCTGTCACTACCAGTTGGTTTGCCAGTGACGTGTCTGCAAACTTAAGGAGTGCAAAGATCAGAAGCTGAGAGGGAAATTCTCAGATCTTATTTAAAAATATTTTGGCAGTCTTAATAGGTAATATTAGATTGCATAGGAACAAGAACGGAATTTAAAATAGATTAGTCATGTAGGAAATGCTAGGCTGTTTTGTTAGAAAAGTATGCACGCAGTGAATTACCTTCTTGGATTTTACTTTTTTGAAAATTTCTTGCAAAACATACCAAATTATGACATGTCATAATTTATGTGTGGGTTTTAAGAAGTATTGGAAGAGAGGATGCATAGGATTTATTATCTATTTTGGGTGGAGGCTGATGTCTTCCTGAAGACTTATGAGAGCTGCTTCTAATCTAAGTACCAGTAAAAGTGATTCTTAGATTCAAGGGTATCCTTTTTTCCTCCATTTTCCAGTATTTAAGATATTTAAGTCCTTTTATTAAGTTTTAAAAATTATATTGTCCTTACAGGTATTAACATGCATATAAGGGTTCTCTTGAGAATTTGTAGATGTCTGGCAAGGTCAGCCTTCTTTATTCCTGATTGGGTATTAGATATTAGAAAATTAGGTCTTGAAAGAAAATCATTTCAAGGAACCATTGGAAGGTTTGTTGTTTTAATTTTATTATCTTTAGCATCTAGCACAAAAGTTAATATGCCATCTCGGTATTAGAAAGTTGTTTTCCTTTGCCCTGGTGGTTTCCTGCTGTATGTGAATGTATCAATAATATTGAGAATAATAAAAACATTGAGGCATTGTAGATTTTTATTTTATTTCATTCTGCCTGCTGATTAAAATGACAATTTTTAGGAGTACTATAGCTGATGTAAGGAAATTTAGTGAGCTTACATATTTGATAAATAATATGCTATATTTAATGCATATTTTTATTTCAGAATTATTAATTGAATACTCTCAGCTAAATTAATTTAAAATAGTCCTTTTTATGATTAGTAAAGAATATCATTACCCTATAGGAAAGTTAATAGATTTTCATTCTCCTTTAGAGAATCATTTAAAGCATTAGATATTTTCTTTTAATTCTGCGTTAAGATTGTATTGGTGTATTATCAAGGATTTGGGGGGAGTTTGCACTGTGGATGCTTTGAAGGAAGAAATTGTATATATTACAAAGTGGTGAAGACTTTTGAAGAATTTATTGCATTAACTTTAAATATTTAAAGCAAAAGATGTTTTGATGGAAACAAGTATGTCAGGATTTTGTCTGTTGACTTAGACTCTGTTTTAAGACGTGGGCCTCATCAATATCATTATTTTAAGTCTAGTTGTGTTCGTGTTATTCATGTGCATTATTGGAAAAGAAAGCTCGGTAAAATTTACCTTTAAACGTGAAGCTGTATTCTGGATACCACAGAACCATGATATATTTTGTTATTTGTGGAAATGACCATTTTATATTATGTTCTGAACGGTTTAAGATCTTGCTAATGTATAATCAACTTGTGTATGCATATTTTGTTGTGGAGTTTACTAAGTATATTAAGGAATAAATAATACCCACTCATGGATAAGGTTGGTAACCCCATTGCTTTGGATTTAGTTTTACCTGCTTTGTAAATTCTTTTTAGTAGACTAAGAACAGTACAGTATATTAAATATAAATTTCCTTTCTGATCTGATATGTTCAGTAACTAGTAGAATATGTTCTCTTAAACTTAATGGAACAAGTGGTATATTAGAGAAGTTGATGTTGGGAATAAATAGTAATCTTCATCTCAGAATTCTCATGGCTAAAACATATCATCAAGCTTTCAAATTATTGTCAGTTCTCAGTGAATTATATTTAGGGGACTGTGCAGTAATTAACAGTATGTTAATTTAATAACTTTTAAGGAGAAATTTCTGTAAAAGAAAATTTATACTGCATACATAGTACATGATCAGAGGGCAATTAATGTTTGTTGAATAAATTGCTGATTGAAGAATATCCAGCCATATTACATGAAATACTAGTATTTACCTGCTGGTATTATAGTTAATGTACAGTTATTGTTTAATTGCAAAATAAATCTTTTAATGTTTTCTAATTTTGATAAATTTAAACTTAGACTGTAAGAAATTTCCAGTTTATTCAGAATTCAATAAAGAATCAACAGATAATATTTTAAGTTTTCCAAATTACGATTAATTCATTAGAAACTAATGTTTAATTCATAGCTATGACAGTAATAAGATCCAAAAATATCTTTAAAAAGTATAACACAGGATGCTTACTAATAAATGTTCCTGGGTAAATCATTTGCTACTTGAAACATACACAGGAATTTAATGCCTAGGCCAACCCCACAATCTAAAGTAACCCATGATGTAACTGAATTACATTTAATTATTTAGTTTGAGTTCTAGGATTAGGACAAAAGTGAGAAGAATTTATTTCCTCGGCTTACGGTTCATCCTTCCCTAAGCCAAATTCTGTCTTTTCATAAACTTTTTCAGTTTCAACCTATACACATTACACCCTTCTTCTCAGCCTTCAAGCTGTACGGTTCCAAACTTGGTGGTACTTCATAAGTTTTTAAATGTAGTCTCTCTGCCCTCAGATTTCCTATTTCCTTCTTTGCCATTTCCCATCCCTATCTTTCGTTCCGTTAGTATTCATCAGATCTCATCTAGATATGAAGAGGAAAACAATCTGGTGGAACCAATTCACCTTTATCTGAAAATGACTCATGAACTAACTCTTCCCAAGTTTTTTTCACATTTCTTATGTCTGTAAGAGGTGGTTGTTAACATAGAAAATTTTAAATTAAAAATTTCTGGCCATATTAGTAGTAAGGAATTTAAGTTCTCTGCATAAATAAGTCAGATCTTACTGGGATTTTGCCCTTGTTTTCTCCCTGCTCCTGGGAGAGTCTCTCTTCTTTGGAATGCCACAGACTCCATAAAAGTGTATATACTCCCATTGTGTGCGTATGTGAGAGAGAGACAGAGAGAGAAGGAGGGAGGGAGGGGGAGAGAGAGGTCTAGATATGTATTTCCTGTGTCATGAAGAGGAGAATTTAAGAGTGGTGATTATGAATCCCTTTGAATATAACAGTCCTTTAGAAGATTGATATTTGTTATTTAGAGAAAACTTATACTGCATTTTAATTTATAGGAACCAAGAGGAAAAAGACTTCGGATTTCTCATGTCCAAAATTGACTTGGAGCTGGACTAACATAACACTAATCACTTGTAATTTCATATTTGGGAGAACATCCTTTAATCTCTTGGAAAAGTATCCATGTTATGAGATTCCATCATATAGCCTTATAAGAAAGAAGAAATAATGAGGATGAGAGAATGAAAAGGATTGTAGATAAAAAAGTAGGATGTGCTGTTATTAGATTGGTAATTGACTGGGACACAATTTATAGAGATGGCATACTTTTTGGAATATGAAAGGAGCCTGCCGACTAGATTCTGACTCAAACGTTTGGTTTCATATAATGCAGCCTTTATAGAAATGTTACACTACACTGAATACTGTGCTAGGAATAGAGGGGTTAAAAGGTGAATGAGACCTAATTCCTACCCTCAGAAAGCTTATAACCTAACGGTAAGCTGTCCTGCAGGGCCAGGTAAGGCTGCTTCTCTCTTTTGTGACTCCTCATGTATAACACTTAGCATGGCATTTATCACATGTATTTAAGTGTCTGTGTTTCATTGTCTCTTCCCTCTTAACTGATTCTCCATGAAGGACCATTTTCCCCATCTTATCCCTACGACTGGCTCAGTAAGTGGCATATTTGAATAAGAAAATAAAATGAGAGAGAACATATTGTGGAGTTCAGAGAAGAGAAGGGACACCCACAACTGTGGAGGTGTATGGGAAGGAGGATATCTGGCACGCGGTCAGGGAAGCAGTAGGCACATTTGAGGAATGCCCAGTATATCTTTTTGGTAGGAGCATAGGGGCATGTTAGGGACCAGAGAGAAGGCTGGAAAGGTAGATGTTGGTCTGGTATGAACATATAAGTAGTTTGGATTTCTTTCTCTATGCAGTGGGGAAATTTACACAGGTGAATAAAGAGCCACACCTGTACTTTAGGAAATTAAAGTTGGCATTGCAGTGAGGGATGTATTGAAGGTGAGGAAGTTGTTTTCAAAGTTGGGACAAGAAGTGATAAAAACTAGGATTAGGTGCTTTTGAGGCAGAGAAAGAAAAAGGGTTGTGATGTCGCATAAGGACATGTAGATGGGAGGAAGTGGAAAACACAGGATGAAATCTCTGCTTTTATTAATTCAGGAAACCAGAAGAGTACTGGTGCAACGAAAAGGAATAAGAGTAGGGAAGAATGGATTTGGGAATATGGAAGAAGGAAGGAAAATGAGATAAACATACTTGCTTTTGGAGTTATCAATTTTGAGATTTTATTAATCCCTGGGTGGTAGTCGAAATGCTGAAATATCAGAAAAAGTGATTTGGGCTAATGGTTTGCAAGCTTTTCCGGTATGAAGACCACTCTTTAAATTTAAAAAATTGCAATTATTCATTGATTACTTTTAGTGTTTGTAGATTGCAAATATATGTAATGGCAACTATTACTATGAATTTGATTACACTTTTGAATGAGTTTATGTTTTGTTAAATCACAAAGTGTTTACTTTCATTTGCAAAGCAGATGCGTGTGAGAGTCAACTTTTTTACTCCATAGCCAGTGTTTGGTGTGTATTTGGATTTGAGAACTCTTTGCAGTAACTCATGATCCCTGGCCCATGAACCAGGGGTCCAAGCTACAGATACCAATGTGGAGGTTAGTCTGCTAGAGGTGATAATTGAAGCCTGGGAGTGGATGAGATCATCGATGGAGACTAAAGAAAGACAGTAGAAAAGAGATCTAATATAAAACTTTGGAGAATTCTTGCCCTTAGCATATAGTAAAGGGTGGTAGGGAAGACCACATAGTATGGAATTACCAAAGTCTAGGTGAAGAGCATTTCAAAGAGTGATGTCAAGCTGCAAAGAGGTTAAAGAGAGGGACCAGTGATAAGTCAGTAGTCATTTGAGAGTTTGATAGTATTGTGGGGCCATAGATTGGCTGAAGCTTCTTGGAACAGTTTGAGGCAGGGTTGAAGGAATAGTTCTCTTCCCTAGTGACTTTCCATTAAAGGCCTCTGTCCTACTCTGAATCCCTACATCCCAGCTTGGAGGATGTCAGGAAAGTTTTATTTCCTGTAGCCATATTAAGTGCTTCCTTGGGGTTCAGGGACCATGCAGGAGTTGACAAGTAAAGTTTTCTGGATCAAACAAGCTCCTTATTTATTTCACTCAGCATAGTTTGAATCTGGCAGTTATAATACCCCATAAGGAGCCAAAGTGAGGTTTTTTTTTTTAAGGTTCTGGAACAAATCATTACCATTTAAAATAGAGCGATGAATAACAAACAAGAGCAAATGGCCTTAAACGAATCCATTGCTTTTTAATTCTTGCTCTTGAACTGACCAGGCTAAGGAACATTTAAGCTGATGCTGGTGGAGCTTTACTGTACACAGGCAGCAAGCCTTTGGTTTAGCTTTTGAATGTACAGCAAAAATGAATAACTGGTTTCTTTGAACTGTGGAATTCATAAAAAGGTCTGACTCAGCATGGGTTGTTCTAGCATATCTTGAAAAGGCTAGATAACAGTAGTTTTCAGCTGAGTAGATAAACTATACTACTAGCTACCTGTATATGGTGTAGTTAGTATCCTTTTATATTTCCTTCAGATTGGATAGATGTAGATGGAAGCTCTTTCTCTTGATTTATTTGACCTTCATTTGAAGCATGAATAGATATAGAATTTGTAAAAACAGAAAATCTCATAAAAATTTTCTTTTAAATTAAATCAAGTTCGTATGTGAAGTAGTGGGTGTTTAAATGATCATAACACACTTTTGTAGGAAATTGGAACATTCTTCTAAAGCAACAGCTTAGGGAGAAAACTTTCCCAGTAGGAGGTGTGGGCCTTTGGAAAGCCTCCTGGGACTCTAATAGTTCACCTATTTATCTTTCATCTGGTATCTTGACTTTGGAAATGTACACTTGGTCCTATCAGTCCTTACAGAGATATAATCACAACTACTTTTTTCTTACCAGTACATAAGGGCTTTCTCTTAGGAGCTAGGGGGAGTTTCTTTCTTTCTGGGTAAAGATGAGATAGGATAAAAGTTGAAAATTAATGTTTTCTAAAATCATTGCCTTATCTGAGAAGAAGAAAGCCTAAGTTTGGGTCTTTAGTTTAAGTTTTCTTTTATATTTGTTTAACATATATTTTTTTCTTATTGCTCATGAAAAGATTAAAAAACTATTCTAAATTTCCTCATGTAATCTTTCATAATTTGGGAGAGTACATATGATGAGATAATTGATGATACCATAAACCTTGCAGAGTTACAGTTCTTTTATGAAAAATTTTGTGCATGCATGTGCACATGTGCATGTGTGTGTGTGTGTGGACGTGTGTTTGTGTATTTTTATAAGCTCTTGAGTCAAAAAGCCTGTGGAACTGTTGCATTAGATATATGATGAGAAAGTACATTTCCTTCTAACAGATATACTTTATAAAAGCTTTTCTATTATGGTATAATGTGGTTCAATACAGACTTTAACTTGTTTGTAACTCCTGAGAGCGGTGTTTTTGTGGGTTAATGTCTAGCTAGATGATAGACTCTCTCCTGGAGTTTCTCCCCTAGAGTGGGAGGACTAGCAAATCATCCATCCCGTGGGTGATTTAGAAGATGCAAAAATGTTTTTGTCCAGAGGATTGACGTGGCATGAACGTGAAGGAAGACTTAAAGGACGTGGTTGATCACAGAACATACAGGAGTTTGTGTTACCCAGAGAGTATACTATACTAAATAGGGATCTTTTAGGGTAATTTGCCAAATTTGACAAATCATGGGAGTCTCCTGGGATGCAACTCAGGGACCTGGAAAATTATATTTTTCAGAAGCACACCAGGTGACTTCCTGAGTGTTTGTAGAAGCTACTGGGCCCCAATTCAGTCTTCTTTTTTCTTTTTTTAAATCTCTTGGAAAATCATCAGTTCACCTGGCAATGACTTTGTAAAATAAAAAGCCATAAAATTTGAGGGAGTCACTAGTTGATCAGAGTAGCTTGTGGATGACACAGGTTCCAAGAGGCGGGGCATCCCAGGAGTCAGTCCTTAGGGTAATAGGGAGATGTGTTCTCCTTGGATGGGATGACAGACTAGAATTTTGTGTAGCATTCTGTTTGCTGGCAAAAGTCCCAGATTTGGTGTCCTCCTGGCCTTTGGGGATGTTCCTGATATTCCTTTGCTTGCCTTATCTCCCAGTTAATGATTGCTCCATAGATTGCTCCATACTATTTTGACTTGAGAGTGCAACTTCCATTTTCCTCTGATGTATGTATTCTTTTGGCCTTCTGTAATTTTCTCCATAGAAGGCTGCAAGGTCCTTTTAATCCTAAACATGCATTGATTACAAGGTTGTTTCTCTTAAATGGAAGTTCTTGGCCAACTCCCCTTTGTATGTGGGAGGTCTCCAGGCAACTGTGAATAACTTTTAAAGGCTGCTAAGAGGTCAAGAAGCACTTTGTTGGATCTTGTTCTGTCTCTTTAAAGGCAGGCTTCTTTGTCTTGCTTGGGCTCTGAAAGTTATGTTTCTTTCATGGCTCGGTCTTAGCCTTGCTGCTGCTGCTGCTTTGGAAGGCTCTCTTACCCTCCCTGCTTTTATCCTGTACACACTTAGGCTTCAGTCCTGTGCCATGTTTAAGTGCCACGTGTTTGAAAGAGAATCCCATCATCCTGATTTTTCTGTATCCCCAGTGCCTGTTGCAGTTCTAGACTCTCACATATTTAATCCTATAATCATCTATTACTTGTCTCTTCCTGGAACTACAGAAAGTGTGTCAAAAATGGTAACTGTTTCCTCTCTTTCATCACTGACACCTAAATGATCACCAGGTCTTTTTATTTGTTTGAGACTTTTCTTTCTCTTTTTCTTGGTTCCTAATATAACAACTTCTATCTTGTCACCTCCATACTGAAAGCTCTCTTCCTCTGCCTGCCAGACCAGTCTTACTCATTTCTCTTTGTAAAATGGGAATAACTATACCTATCTTGCAGGGTTTTGATGAGGATTAGACATCACATAATTTAAAGTGTTTATCATGATGTCTGGTGCAAAATAAGTATTCAACAAATGGTAGCACAGTATACTTCCTACCTTATTCTGAATTTGATTATTCCTCACATCACCTCTTTGTCCACACCATGGAAGCAGCAAAGTGAATAGTCAAAATTAATATAGGTCCCTGTGAGCCTTAGTTTGAGTTCCTAGACTTTTGCTTAACTAGTTGTGAGGTCTCAGGCAAATTACTTACTATCTTTGAGCCTTTATATTTTTCTTTAAAATGGAAAAAATTATACTGACCATTAGGATTGTTAGGAGAACGAAATGAGATAACTTACATATAGAGAGAATACTTCCTTAACAGTCAGTTGCTATGCAAATACTTCTTCTTTTTGTTCTTCCCATACTGCATTTTTAAATCCCGATGTGTCTAACAAATATTAGGTTTAAGAAGTTTGGGACAAATGTAATGAGTATTTCCTCTTTTTTTTTT
>NW_006442484.1:56185633-56206968 GCF_000325575.1 Pteropus alecto
GGAAAAATTTAATGATGTTTTCTTTTTTTTTTTTTTTTTTTTTTTTTTTTGCAGGTTAAGCCCATCCACAGTAATGGCTGCAGCCCTACCCAGGACCCTGGGGGAGTTGCAGCTGTATAGAATATTACAAAAAGCCAATCTGCTTTCATATTTTGATGCCTTTATCCAACAAGGTGGTGATGATGTCCAGCAGCTCTGTGAAGCTGGAGAAGAGGAATTCTTGGAAATCATGGCCCTCGTGGGCATGGCTAGCAAGCCCCTTCATGTTAGAAGGCTACAGAAGGCTTTGAGAGACTGGGTTACAAACCCTGGCCTTTTCAATCAGCCGCTGACTTCCCTGCCTGTGAGTAGCATACCCATCTATAAATTACCAGAGGGATCACCAACGTGGCTGGGAATATCCTGCAATAGTTATGAAAGGAATAGCAATGCCCGGGAACCTCATGTAAAAGTCCCCAAATGTGCTGCCATCACCTGTGTGCAGAGCTTGGGACAGGGGAAATCAGATGTGGTGGGGAGCTTAGCACTGCAGGGTATTGGTGAGTCCAGACTCTGGCAAGGCCACCATGCCACTGAGAGTGAGCACAGCCTCTCCCCAGCAGACCTTGGCTCCCCAGCTTCCCCGAAGGAAAGCAGTGAGGCGCTGGATGCTGCAGCCGCGCTCTCTGTAGCCGAGTGTGTAGAGCGAATGGCCCCCACACTGCCGAAAAGTGACTTGAACGAAGTGAAAGAGCTGCTAAAAACCAACAAGAAATTGGCCAAAATGATTGGTCACATCTTTGAGATGAGCGATGATGATCCACACAAAGAGGAGGAAATTCGAAAGTATAGTGCAATATATGGCAGGTTTGACTCAAAGAGAAAGGATGGGAAACATCTCACGCTTCATGAGGTAAAAAGCCCTCGTTTTTCTCTGTATGTATGTGGCATATTGTGTTCCAAAGCGATAACTTTGGTAATAGTTTGTAACAGAGGAGATACACTCCTTCAAAGCAGTATTAAAAACATTTAGGGCAAAATGTAACTCTTTTATGAAAGTAGATCATATTTATTGTGTTAAGGTATTTTTATGTTGAACTCAGACATTATGAGCTTTAGAAGTATAGTGTAAGATGACTTAGAAAAATTTTAGTTTAAACAGTGAAAGCATTAAGTTTTTGCATTACGAGGCAGTTTGTTTTTTAATTAAGAAATAAAATAGGCATATTCTTTTGCAATTGTTATGTATTATTGTTGCCATACAATAACTGACTCAGGAGAACTTATGAGCAGAGCTAGAAAATACACTTAGTGTTATAATTCAGTTATACTTTGACAATTTTACTACCTACTAACCAATAGAAGAATCTGTTAAAAGGTTATTATGTTTGTCAGTAATAGAAAACAAAGGGCAAAACATGTTGGCAATTTTAGTTTCATACTTTGATCCAGTTTCATACAGTTTTTAAAATGTACTGGGTAAAACACAGCTAAGTCAAAATACTTGTATTTTTTATCAAAGCAAAAGCATGTTAAAGAGATTTTAATGAACCCTGTTAACCTCACTGTTTTTGTTTTTAATTCTAACCTACTTTAAAAAAATCCAAAATGAATTATTTCACACTTGGCTTTTATAAGCGGCTCTTTGCTCCTTTGGGTAAATAGGTACAGATGGTATTTAAGTAACGAAACCATTGTGGTTTTCCCAAAATAAGGGAACACTCAAAGTGAATGCTAGTAGGCCGAGATGTGGGAGTGGGGACTTTGGAAAATGTAGCTTGTGTATTTGAAACTTAATTTAGACCACTTGTTATTTGTAACTCAAGTATGTGAACCTGGTCCAATAATGTAGTTCAGGATAGAAGTTTATAAATCAGGATGTTTTCAAACTAGTAACCATTCAAAAACTTGGTGGAAGTTATGAAATCCTGTAGGAATTAAAAGAAGTAATATACTATTGAGTGTACCTTTTAGGTATTAAGATAATTTAACATTTTTTCCTTTGACTATTTAAAATGAGAAGAAGATTTTTCAGGTTTTTTAAATTTCTGAGATTAAAGATTGTTACAAGTTTGTCCTCAATTTTTAAATAAGGAAATATATGACTTATTAATTCACTGTTTGGTAATATTTCTGAGAGTTTTTTTTTCCTATAAACCCTGCGGACACTGTTCTTTTAATCTTTCAAGAGAGAGATGTATGTAGGTCACTAGTGGATGAAAATAAGTTATCTACACCTGAAAAAAAATTTTCAACTCTCACGAGTACATAAAATTCTCTTTCCTGTCTGAATTTTTATATTTGTTTCCAATTGTGGTTTACATTGTACAGTAAAGAATTATGGAATGAATCATTGGTATAAGTACTTTTTTATGAGATAAATAGTGATGGTCTTAGGACCTGGCTACGTATGGCTTGGTTTATCGGAGTCAGACCACGAAGGTAGTGTGAGTAGCTGAGGCCTAGAACCAAACTAGTTGTTGATATGGGGTGAGTGCTGAGGAACAAACCCAGAAGCAGTATGGGAAAGAATTCCAGGCAAGCAGAATGTTCCATCTATCCAAAGGTGTGTTAGAGTATGTGGTAAACTAAGCAAGCAGTCTGTGTCAGATCAATGAATGGATGAGGAGAGATAAAGTAAAAGTTGAGAATAGCAAGGCAATAGAGAATGTAGGCATTTTTAATACTCAGAAGTAGAAGCAGGTAGATAATTTGGCATCATAGAATATTTGTCAGCAGATATTAATGTCCAGCAAAGAGCTGTGGAACTCAAAGATAGGAAAGAGAAGTGGGGATGTAGAGTTAATGGGTAAGTTGTAGATCTGTGGAACTTCTACAGGAATCGGAGTGCTAATAAGCACATTATCAAGATAAGAATGATGGTGCCAAGTTTAGGTCAGTTTCCATTGTAGTGTTGAGACATCGAGGCTGAGTGTTTCAGAGTTCAACAGTCTTTTGAGAGAGGAAGAATGCTGACTCCGGGAACCCCACAGACCTGAACACATTTATTAGTAAGTTATGTTGCTTTATTCTGAACTCTCAGCTTAGAATGGATAGATTTCAGCATCTTATACTTGAAAACAAATGTTGGCTGTTTCCTTTTGATCATTTTAAAAAATGGATTATTGGACTATTAGGGTAATCTGTTTCTTCTTGGGTCACTTTCGGTAAGTCACATTTTTCTAAGAATATGTCCATTTCATCTAAGTTTTCAAACTTACTGGCATAAAGGTTTTTATAGTTTTTAAGACCTAATATTATTTGTACATTTAAATCTTTTTTCCTCTGATCAGTCTCGCCAGAGGTTTGTCAGTTTTATTAATCTTTTCAAGGGTCTGTGAATTAGAGCTCGTGGACCAAATCTGACCTGCCTCCTGATTGTGCGGATAAGCTTGTTTATGTCTGTGACTGCTTTTGAGCTTTGATGTCAGAGTTCGGTAGTTGTAACATAGACTGTTTGGCCTGTAAAACCAAAATATTTACTATCTGACCTTTTATAGAAAAAGGTTCACAACTCATCTTTTTGAAGAAGCAACTTTTGACAGTTATATTCTTAGTTGTGTGTATGTGTTTTCTACTTTCTTACAGTTGATTTTATTTTTTATTTTTTGTTCTTTTCTAATTTAAGTTGGGTGCTTAGTTCATTAATGTCCAGCTGTTCTTCTTTTCTACTGTAAGCAATTAAGACTATAAATTCTTACTATGTATTGAATTAGCATTATTCCTCAAGTCTTGTTATGAGGTTATCTTATTATTTTTCAATTCTGATTATTTCTTTTTGTTTATAATTTATTTTCTGACCCATGAGTTATTTAAAAGTTTTTTTTCCACTTTTCAAATGTGAGGATTTTTTCCTTAATTATTTTTCCTAGTGATTCCTAACTGAATTGCATTGTGGTCAAGAGAATATGGTTTGCATGTTGCCAACTCTTTAAAGTTTAAAATTTTCGTTATTGCCCATTATGTGGTGGTCAGTGTTTTTTGTGTGTTTCTGCTATTGTGTTAGAGTGTTCAATATGTGTCTGCTTCAACAAGCTTATTAACTCTGTTATTCAAACTCTCTAGTCTTACTTTTTTTTTCTTCGCTTGCTCTGTCACTGAGAGTTGTGTGTTAAAATCACCTACTCTGATGTGGAGTTGTCTATTTCTCTTTGTATTATGCAGTAACCTTATTAATCTTTAATAATGCATTTTGTTTTATAAACCTGTTTTCTTTGATATTATTATAGATACATGTTCTTTCTTTTTGTTAGTAATTGCTTGTTAGATCTTTCTTCCATCCTTTTACTTTCAGTCTTTGCTAATCCATGTTTTAGATAGATCTCTTATAAATACCAACAGTTGGATTTTCTAAAATCCATTCTTATATCTTTGTATTTTAACTGGAACGTTTGGTCCATTTACATTTATTATAATGACTAATATTTTTATTTTATTTTCATTATTTTATTTTGTATTTCTTCCCCTTCCCAACTCTTTATATCTGCAAGTTGACCATCTAGAGTTAGTTTACTTTAGCCAGAAGTGCATCATGTAGAATTTTCTTAATGAAGGTCTACTGATGACAAAATGTCTTTCCCCACCCTACTAGAAAATATCTTTATTTTGCTCTGGTTCTTTTTTCTATTTATTCTGGGTATAAAATTCTGTATTGTCAGTCATTGTCCTGTAGTAATTAAAGGTGTCATTTACTTGGCTTTTGGCTTTCACTGTTGTATTTACAAGACAATGGTTATCTGATTATTGTCTGCTTTTGAAATCTGTTTGCCTCTGCTCTAATTTCTTCTCTCCTCATTTCTGAAATTTTTCCTGTTTTTTTTTTCTTTTTTTACTGTGTTACTCTTTAGTCATATTTTCAACTTTTATTTCTTTTGTTGAAGTCTTCGAGAGTCTGATTTTTTCTCTTTGTTATTTCCGCTGGTTGTTACTTCTGATACTTTGTTTCTTTGGATGTTTTATGATTTCTGTCTATATAACTCATTTTTTTTGCAACTGTGGAACTGTTTTGAAGCCTAAGAAGGAAATGGATTCTCCTAGAGGTTATTTGCTTTTGCTTCTACTGGGCACCTATACTCAGTACAACTCTAGGATCTCATGAAAATAAAATCTCAGCCCACTTAGTTTTAATTAGGGCTGAAAATCTAAATGAGGATTGATTTGGGGTTATGAAACCTCAAGGGTATCTTCTACTCTCTCCTACTCATTAACAAGGTTCAAGATAGGGAAGGTAATTTCCCTTGCATTCCCCTGCAGGGTACAGGTGTTTTTCTAATTCAGCCTTACATTGGGCGTGTAATGCTTTAGGATTTCAGCTTTATGGAGGAGAGATCTTAGACTCCTCACTTTTGGTGGATCCTGGGTGTTTCTTTTCACCACTCTCACCATTTTTCCTCCAAACACACTTTTCTTTTCACCATTCTCCTTCCACACTCACCAGCCCCATGAGGCTGTGAAGATTGAAGTTCAAGTTCATTTGGTTTAGCAGCTGTCTTCAACTTATTCCTTTGAGATACTGTCTTCATTCAGTTTGGCCTGAGTACTTACTGTTTTGCTAGCTCATCGATGTAGTTAAGATAATGTCTGTCTTCTCTATTTTATACAAAATTTTTAGTTATTATCTCTGAGAGAGGCCAGTCATGGTACCTAGACCTCCCTTTGCTGGAAATGAAAGTTGATTGCTTTTTGAGCCTCTTTATGATAGAATTCATATTCATATTTTTATGCTAATAACATTTAACTGAAAGTCGTAATCATTTGATTGTTAAAGATTATAATTTTAACTACTAGTACAGAAAGTTTTTAAGTCTAGTTATGATGATAGAAAGCTAACTTTAAGAAATCTTTTGCATGAAGCTCTGAATGGAATTTTGGTATTTTTAGCCACGAAAAAAGGAAGTGGAGGAAATCAACCAATTAGGGAAAATATCTTATTTTATACTTTTAACAAAATTAGAAACTTGGAATTTTTTTAAAAGCTAGCATGGTGATGCAGTGATTGAATACTGTTTTGGAGTGTTTGTACCGTTCTAAAAAATATATCATCATAGCTTTTGATTTAATTATTAGTGACTAGTAACATGAAATCTAGAAAACACTATGAGAAAATACATTTTTGATTGGGAAATTTGATGAAGTGGCTTCTTACTACAACTTGGGGGTGAGCTATAGTTACTTCTCCAGCCTCAGTTTTTCTACCAGAAGGCTTCCTGAAGGCCTGGAGAGTTGAGTCTACTTTCTTGGTCTGTTGCATCCTGAATTCAGTAACAAAGAATGTGTTATGTTCTTCTTCTTGATTTCTGGTAGGATGGTGGAAGGAATACTAGAACATTGTTTTCAGTTTATGTTGAAAAGTTATTTTCTGTGATTGTGCATAAGCTCATACTTGTGAAATGTTGTCAATTAGTATTTTAATTAACCTCATTCTGGACATTAAACTACGCTCAGTTTTTCTTACATATATTTAGCATCTAATCCATGCCAGATGCTGATGTAAACAAGGCAAGTCTCTGCCTTAATACATGATAAAAGTAAAGAGTACAGCATATGTCAGTGAACAAAAGATTACTGATATGTATTCACATGTATATGTGTTTCTATATACAAAGATATTAGAATAATAGACATTAAAATATTAATAGTCATTCTGGATGGAAGGATTCCATGCTGCATTTATTATCTTTTTTTGCTTCTCTGTATTTTTAAAATTTTTAAATAAAAATTATTGTGAATAAAGTGGGATGCCTAAGTAGGGAGAAAGAGTAAATGCCTGATTTCTTATGAAAGGAAAACAAAAACTGATATTAACAACTTTGAAATAACAACAATTTCATTTACTTCTTGTTAGAGTGTTTTGAGGTAGTGATATTATTTCATTTTGGCCCTGAGAAAACTGAGGCTCTTGAATGTTTACATGTCCAAAGACACATAGCTGGTAATGATGGAGAAAGACTCAGTTCAGGTGTGTCTGTCTTAAAAACCCATTCTCTTTTTGCCATCGATCATGCTTTGAATGAGTACGTTTCTCGCTTTTTCAAAAGTTGGATATACTTCTTGGCAATTCCCTACATCTATGTAAATTGACAAAATTATGTGAAAAAAATTTTTTCTAACCTATTGAACAATTACAGGTTTCGAGTTTAGGATAGCATTTGCTATTTTAAATTTTAATACATGGTGTTTGGTCAACTAGCAATATTTAAATATTGGCAATATTTAACACTCTAAAGATTAAAATTAGATTTTACTTTTTTACACTTAAGAGATTCAGTAACTGTAAGACTTGATTTTTCTTTATAGCCCTAATTTATGATAAACATTTTTACTAAGTGATTTGATAAATATCTAATTAAAATTATTTATTTTTTATTTCTTCAAGAATTTCACGTCAGTTTACATTGAAAAAAATATCTGTCAGACCATGTATACTCACTTTTAGTTAGGGAAATATCACCATGTCATATGTATATGGTGATAAATATTTTTATCAAACTTTTTTTACTTTTATTTTAATTTCACTTATTTTCTGTAAACTCATACCTAAACAAAAATAAATGATATAAATAAATAAAACAGATGACTATTTTGACTAGTTTGAGTTCTGAGAGATGGTAGATGACTTATTTTTCTTTTGAAATTAGTCATTAGGACTAATTAAGAATAAAGACCATCCTGATTTTTATAAATTATGATTTCATTATCTAATGATGTGACATTTTTCTATTCTTAAGTGGAATGTTTTATATATGTAGATGAAGTTAAAATATTTATAATTTTTAAAACTTTATTTTGGATATGCAGCTCACTGTCAATGAAGCGGCTGCTCAGCTCTGTGTGAAGGATAATGCCCTGCTGACAAGAAGAGATGAACTTTTTGCTCTGGCTAGGCAGATTTCACGAGAAGTCACCTATAAATATACTTACAGAACCACCAAGTAAGTGTTTAATTGACAATGTTTAATTTTTGCATTGCTTGATAGAAATAGAACTTGAAATACTATCCATTGATAGTATATGATAAGCATTTCTGAAAAAGAAGAAGTGTGATTATAGTTCTGTAAAATTAAGCAGTGAAGTGACTTTTCAAAACATGATTCCTAAGGTGGTTTTTGCTGTTTTGTTAATTTTCTTTTGTGTGTCTTTTGAAAGATCGTCCTAGCACTAAAACATTGTTCTGGCAGTGGTTTTAGACATTCTCTCATGCAGATGCTTTGGTTTTGAGTGCGATGATAGGTTTAGTTACTCAGCATTTATAGTTTTATTTGTACACCACTAACTACATGAACTTGAACTCTGAGAAAACAAATTAGTTCCTTTTGCAAGGTGTTTGCAATCTTATGAATAGATAAAAAGATTCCACTGATCAGTATTTAAAGAAAAATTGGAAGATACTTTTATTACCAATAAGTGGAATATGGAACATGTGTTTGAAATTTAAAAAATGTTGAAAAATATGGTTTTACAATTTAATGTAAACAACATATTGTTCTTCATTTTCTCCTCACTTGAACCCTAAGTTTTGCCTATAAGTATAGGACTATTTTGATTTTGTTCCCTTGGTTCCACGTGGACCTTGATTTCCCGTGCACCATCATTTGTGCATGCTGCTGCTTGTCAGAGTAGATGCAGGTGATCACTTGCATTCGAATAACTGAGTATGTGTTGAAAAGCCACATCCCGAGCATCCTCCACAACTCAAATAAATCACAGTCTCTGGGGATAGAACCTTGGAATTCACACTTTCCCAAGCATCCCAGATGATTCTTGTGTATATTCAAGTTTGAAAGCAACCCTTTTAGTAATTTGCTGTCATCACCATTATTTTTCCTAACTCATAGCTGCTTCATTTTCTACCCTACCCCAAGAGCTCATGTATTTACAAACTGACAAGTAAAATGATACAGACTAAATGATCAGGTCAGAACATACAGCAATATTATAGGATTATTTACAAGATTTTTTTTTTAAGAGTTGAATAATCAAGAGCTGATTTAGTGATTTTTCATTTTCTTCACTGTATCATACAAAAGTTTCCTTTCAAGAGTGTTATTTAATTTTCTTTAATCAAAGTAATACATGTGTATGATTTAAGAAGTCATATAGTACAAAGGCTTATAATGAAATTCAGCAGTTCTCCTACTCTGCTTCCTTCCCCCTTTTTAATACCATGCCCTAGAAGCAACTACTTTCAACAAATTTTAGCTGTTTCTTGTAGTATTTACATTTCTTTTTTACGTTAAATATGTTTTAAAATACATAACAATTTCACATAATTTAGAACTATGTAAATATGTAATAAGAAGTTGTGCTCTCATTCCTGTCTTGTTTTACCCTGTTCCTCTCTTCAGTGTAGGTAGCTTTATTACTTTTTTATCTTTGTAGCATTTGTTTATGTGCAGGCATAGAAATATAAATATAATTTCTCATTTTCACCCGTTTTTCAAAAAACAATAGGTTGCATGTGTCTACATCATTCTATATTTCGTTTTTATTTTAATATGTCTTAGAGATCTCTCTGTATTAGTACATATACATCATCTTCATTATTTTTTACAGGTTCATTGATGTACCATGATTCATTTAACCAGCTCCCTATTAATGGGTACTTGAGTTGTTTCTAGTCTTTTGTCATAAATAATACAATAATAAATAACACCATATCTTAGTTTGTCGATTCTGAGATGTACTTTTTTTCACATTTTAACATCTTTTAAATGAAGGTATAACTTTCAGTTGATGGGTTGTCATAATTTATTTGGCCAGTGGTATTTCATATGTTTGTAGGTACCTCTGTGGGATAGATTCCCAGCAGAGGGATCTGAAGATTAAGGGAAAATGCGTCTGTAGTTTCAGTAGAGAGATAAAATGCATTTTATCTTAAATGGCCATTTTTGACATTTTGTCCCAAAATGTTTTTACTGATCCATAAAGGGATATCATGAAATATAATCCTCCTTGATTTTTTCCCCTTTTTTTATTATGTGATGATTGTTACATATTAGTGGGTACTTCCTGGGCAGGGAGTTCTAGATAATGGTCTTTTAGAATGTATAATGTAATTGTGTCTGCGTGTTTTTTTAATGTTAATTTAGAAATGAAAAGTTTCTATCGTTATTGCAATGTTCATTATGAATGTCTTATTTTTGATGTCAGAGTTTCAGGATTATACGTTTTGGTGAAAGTATAGGTTGAGATGCCTTTCAAATAAAATTTGTTACCTTATCAAGTTTTTCTATCTTCCATTCCCCTCAGGTCAAAATGTGGAGAAAGAGATGAATTATCCCCAAAGAGAATTAAAGTAGAGGTATGATTATGTATTATATTTTCTTATGCTAATAATATTTTCCTTTTTTTTTTTTTTTAGTATTTCAAACTAAAAAAAAAAAAAAAGATGGTCTCATGAACTAGTGAAAAATATGTATTATAAAATCTTAAAAACAATGTAGAATTTCATTGCTTTGATATACCCATAATAATTTGAATTAGGATTCTAAGGAAGTCTTTAGAAGGAAACAGCAACGATGAGATTTATATCCAGTCAATTTATCAAAGGTAGATTTATAAATAGATGTTTTTTACAGATTTAAAACTTCACTGGTTAAAACTATACCTTTTATAATCATATTTACATCATTTGTCATCATATTAAATTTAGAGGAACTAGGACTTAATTTCTTTATATTAGCTATCTGAGAGAAATTACAATTTAGTAGGTGCAAATTATGGAGACTTTACTATAATTAAAGCCTTTTTTTGAGAGTCACGATTAAGTCTGTCCTTTTGATTTTAGACCTGCCAGTGGTGAGGTAGGAGTTTGAGCAAGAAAAATGTGCGTTTCTTAGGGCTCTCAGAACTATAGAGTGGTTTCAGAACTACTGGTTCTTAGTTTGGATTGGATACAGCAGTCCCCCCTTATCTGTGGTTTCACTTCCCACAGTTTCAGTTACCTGCAGTCTCAGTTACCCATGGTCAACTGCAGTCAGAAAATATGAAATGGAAAATTCTGGAAATAAACAATTTGTAAATTTTAAATTGTGCGCCATTCTTAGTAGTGTGATGAAACTTTGCATGGTCCCACTCTTTTCCACCCAGGATGTGAAACATCTCTTTGTCCAGTGTATCCATACTGTGTATACTACCTTTAGTAGCCATCTCGGTTATCAGATTGTCACAGTGTTGCAGTGCTTGTGTTCATAGTAACTCTCCTTTTACTTAATAGTGGCCCCAAAGCCCAAGGGTAGTGATGCTGGCAGTTAATATATGTCCAAGAGAAGCTGTAAAGTGCTTTCTCTAGGTGAAAAGGCAAAAGTTCTCAACTTTATAAAGAAAAAAAAAAAAATTATGCCGAGGTTGCTGAGATCTAGATTAAGAACCAGTCTTCTTATCCATGAAATTATGAGGAAGGAAAAAGAAGTTTGTGCTAATTTTGCTGTCATGCCTTAAATTACGAAAGTTATGACCACAGTGTGTGATAAGTACTTAAGATGGAAAAAGCATTAAATTTGTGGGTGGAAGACATGAACAGAAAACGTGTTTCAATTGACAGCAGTGTGTTGCACCAGAAAGCATTGAGCCTATAGGAAGACATCAGCAAGGGATCTCCAGAAATGAACGACACCAAACCATTTATTGCAAGTAAGGGATGGTTACACAGATCCAAGAATGGGTTTGGGCAGAAAAATATAAAAATTACTGGAGAGAGAGACAGATCGACTGACCGACCACACTCACATAACAGTATATTGCTATAGTAGTTCTATTTTATTAATTATTATGTTAATCTCTTACTGTGCCTAATTTACAAATTAAACATTATCATAGGTATGTATGTATAGGAAAAAACAGTATATATAGAGTTTGTTACTATCTGCAATTTCAAGCATCTGCTAGGGGTCTTAGAGTGTATTCCCCATTAATATGGGGAGACTACTGTGCTTTTTCTGAGGCCAGACTGCAGCAGAGTAGAAATTCGAAGTCAGGTGGCACCTTCTTTTTTTGTCTTTGGATAGCTGGGGGTCAGTACTCTCTTAGCCTTCTGTTTTTTAATTTCAAGTTAAAGCAAATAAGCTATGTTTGACTACCATACATTTCCATCATGAAATTATTTTTACGAAGCATTTGTTTGTACGGAATAGTCTTTCATTTTTACCAAAGCCACAGTTATCTTTTAAAAACATAAATCCCTTTCTTACTTAAATCTTTCCAATGGCCTTCTACGGTACCTAGAATAAAATTTTCCGAAGGTACCTAAGACCCTACGTGATCTAACTCTGGCTTGCATCTTTAACCTCATCTGCTGCCACACTTCCCCATTCTTACTGTTTCCCAGCTACACAGACCAACTTTCCGTTCCGGGAACATGCCAGACTCATTTGTGCCTCGCTACTCACGGTTCCCCCTACCTAGATCTCTAGATCGTCACATGGCTTCAGCTCATAGCAGAGAGATTCCTCTGACTTCCCTGCCTCCCTTTCTAAAGCAAAGCAACATCCATACCCCCAAATCACGTGTAGATTCATTCTCTTGGTTTGTTTGGTTTGTTTCTCTAGCATTTACCATATCTGAAGCTATTATGTATTTGTTTTTAATTTATTATCAGTCTGTCCCATTAAACAAGAATAGAACTCTTATCTGCCTATTTACTACTTTATACTGAGTTTTACAGAGCCTTGCGCTTAATAGGCACTTAATAAAATCTGTTAGATGAAATAACGAATGGCTATGGATAAGCATCTTTGACTTTTAAAATCTTTAGCCTAAAGCAGTTGTTGTCAAAGAAAAGAATTTTATTCGAAAACGGGCACATTTTTAAGATTTTGCTTATATTTATAATCTACCTCACTTAGCTCTGAATAATGTTTGATGGGTTAGCCTCAGATACCACTCAAAAAATGTGTTGAAATTATCTAAAAGGCCACTGAAAGATGATCTAACCCGTGAAATAGTTTTATCCTATTGCATCCCAAGATAACAAGTAAGAAAGGAGCCCAAGTAAATGACTCTGCCACTGAAAGGGAAGGCCAAGTAAACACAGAAACTGCCGAGAAGACATGTGCCATTGGAAGATTTAGAGCAAAGAAGATACAGAATCTGCCAAGTGGCCAGGAAAAGTAGTCAGTTGCTAGGCTAGAAATTAATTCACCTCTCTTTCTCGCCCTTGGCCTTCCATGTGATCATGATTCAGGCTGCTCTCACATTTAAGCCCCGCTTTCCTTTTTGTCTAGCTTCGGAGAACACTCATGAACACTGAAGTTTGAGATTTTGAATCTCATGGACTTTCTGAGCTGTGGTTTTTCTTCTTAGGCTGTATTCATGTCTTTCTGGCTCTCTCAGTGGCCCTGATTCTGAAATTTAAGCACATTGCTTCTTCTATCCAATTACAGTGTTCTGGTTTCTTTTTAGTGGCTCTCAGTGTTGAGTTATAGCATTAGATGTGGCCCTTCTGTTCCTTTAAAAATATTCCTTTAAATATACTAGAGATGGTTGAATATGGTTAGTTTTTTGCTTTACTGGAGTTTACAAAGCCATTTGAGCAGTTATGAATTTAGATTTAGGACAATTGGTGTTTCCTTTTCTGTGAATAACAATTCTAAACCTTCCTAAATAAAACAAGTGACTAATCAACCCCAAGCTTCTATAAAAGCTCTTATATACACAATAAACTCTTGATTTTCATTTCCCACAAATAAAGAGGGACTTTAGCTTTGAATTTAGGACAGTATATCTACTCATGTATATAATTCTTTGTAAAATGTACAATATTGGTATAAATCCTTGTCTGCATTCTCTTGTGGTGTACTCTTAAGTTAAATTTGAGATGCTAGAGCTATTCATTTGGTTCTGGAAGCTGATAATGAAGTAGTTAGTATTGGCTGTATAGGATTACTACTACTCCCTTAAGACTTTTCATCAGGTATTAGTGCTTTGCTTATGTCTACCTTCTGTGTGGCTACTGGTGGCGGGGGTGAGAATTTTTAGCATGAGAAGAGATTAGGGGAGGCTCTGTAGAGGAGATGTCATTTGAGCTGGGTTTTAAAAGAAAGGATTTCAGAAGGTAGGGATATGGAATGGAGGGTGAAAGGGCATTGTAAAGATAGACTAGCATGAGCAAAGAAAGACACAGACATAAGAAAATACTATACGTGTTTAGAGAACAATGAGACCAGTTTGTCCAGAATATGTGACTGACACAAAGGACTTCATAAGTAAAACTAGAAGGAGTTTAGAATTTTTTGCACATACTCGTTTCTCCTATTTCATTTGAATATTTCTTTTGTGATTCTTAGCTCACTAATTCTCTATTAAAAGAAAGTAATAAAAAGATAAGTTTAGCCTGTTGTAGAGTATAACAGATTTCTAATTACTAAGCCCAAATTAATAAGACCATTTTTTCTCTTCCTTTTCATCTTTAGTTTTCCAAAATCATTGACAATGACAAATGAGCATACATACCAAGTTGCTGACTTCTTTTTCTCTTGAAAAGATAATTTTTACAGTTAACAAAAATAATTGTAATGTCCAGTAGGTAAAATAGACATGACATCAAGATAGACATGTAAGGGAAAGAAAAACATTTTCTTGCATGCCATTATCAGTACATTATGATACACTGATAAAACTAGTGCTCTGTTCAAGCTCAGTAAGATCTTTTCTTGTTGCTAAATGCTGTATTTTCCTGATCTTTTTATGAAGGTTTGAGTGGAATGCAGTTTTAAAATCCTTGTCTGATTATTCTTATTATGTAGTAAGTTGTTTCCCCTTAAGGATAATTAGCTATTTATTTGATTGTTTTTGTTTTTGTTGGTGTTGTTTGATAATCAGTATATACATATTGTAATAACCTGTCCCAAAATACTGCTCTTTCCTACACATTTTAAAAACATAGAGATGTTGAACTTTATCTCTGTAATTCCTAAAGTGTATGAGATGGACACAGAGGAAAAAGTCTCCTAGCTTGGGGAGGTCTTAGGGTAACCCATCACTTGGAATGAAGCCTCTAGTGAAAGCACCTCTTCAACCCTCTGTTTTAGTAATCAAGGTTTGGGAATACTTCTCCTTCCCAGGCTAGATGAAAAGCTCATCCACCTGGGATTACAACCCTGCGTGTGAATCTGCTTACAGCTAAAATGAGCATGTATTTTATTTTCCTTTTCATCAGATACCCCAAATCTAGCTCTAGAGCCATTGCAAAAATAACTACTTTTTATTGAATCTGTTACGTGCCTCTTCCTGCTAGGCATTTGAAATTATCACAAGCCTTCTTGTCTACCTGTATGGAGAGCTTATGATTCCCATTTTATAGCCAAGTAGAGACCCAGAAAGGCTCAGTGACTTGCCCCAGTTGCCAAATCACTATCTAATGGCAGAACCAGGGCTTCAAATCCAGGTATGGCTTCTAAACTTCAAAGCAATACCAACTTTCTGGGTGCCAGCGGACATTCACAAAGCACTTTAGAGGTGAAAAACACTATTGGGATTATACTTTTTCTCTCACTGGTGTGGTATGAAGGGCAAGGTGTTCACAGGACTGGTAGTCTTTGAAGAAGGGGGAAAGGGTGGCAGTTACCATTTTCTAATCCAAGGAAGCTTATCCAATAAAAACTTTTGAGTAGAAAACTTAATGTAAATTTAAAAATATTTAAATGTTAAGACGTTATTATTTGGCATACTAATTGTTTTGAATGAGGAAAAAAGCATGTTGGGAAAATAAACAAATCAAGAAAAAATATTTATATTGTACCTATGACAGGAAGTATTTAAGACAGCTTGACAACTCGTTAAAAGAGATGAAAAATTGAGAGCCAGTGGCCCTGACATTCTTGTCTTTCCCTCATTTTTTTGAAACATTAGTTAAAAGTAGATTCAGTTGATAGCCTTTTTCATTAAGAACATACTATGTTCCATGGACAGACCCTGTCATTACCTCCACTGTTAGAAGTAATATCTTAGAAGGAGAGGAAGAACATGTAAAACAACCAGTCTCAGGACTGGCAATAGTAGCTGACCAAATAAGCTTTTACTGTTCAGATCCCATCTGTAAGTTTTCTTCTTTTACTGATATTACTGGAGACTAGGCAAAGATATAGGAGGTGACAGCATTCTTGATCCTGTGTGGGCTGGGAGTGCAAAGCAATCAGATATAACTGGATGAAAGAATTGAAGTTTGTTAATAGAGACCAGAAAGTCAGAGAATTGGGGCTCGAAGAAGGGCTTAGAGGAAACATCTGCTAGCAGTTCCAGGGAGGTGGGAGTGGAGAGTGAGGAGGGAGGTGGGGAAGAGGGTCAGAATAGCCACCTACGCTGTTTCTAAGCTTGTTGAAAAGAAAGCTGGTCTAATTTGATGTAGACTCTTCCCCTCTGGATCAGAAAAACAGAAGCATTACAATCTGCTATTCATATAGAAAGTGTGAGTAGAAAAAAGGAAAATGCACGTGTGAGGCTGAGAACATCTGTTGGAACAAGTCATTTTAAAGACAGCTAAGCAATGGCTTTAAAGCAACTTGATAGTATTTGGTGGGAAGGTTGAGGAGGAAAGGGGATAGAGAGCAATGGCATGAGAATAATTAGGTCGTGAACAGCATCCCCCTCTGTATCTTTTATTTTCTCAGTGCTCAGTCTCACCAGTAAGGGAACACTGTGATTAATGGCAGCAGCCAAGAATATGACATGAAGATAAATTGCTCATAGCGTGGTACAGCTGGTTCCTGGGAAAAAAGCTTGAGAGACATAACGAAAGTCCTGCACCAAACATAATGTGAAAGAGACCAGTTTCTTGGGACTGTTCTCACTTTTATTTCTAAGTCATATCTCGCTTTTATTTCTAAGTCATATCTACTTTATAATATCATAAAGTGATAGCTACGCAATCTGTAGTTTTCTGATCTACAATGAGCTGTCAAGTCTGTGGGAGAAAATTAGAATGACTAATGTGCTCAGCTGCAGAGATCACTGATTACCTGGATACTGTTATTTATTGCTTATTGTGTGCCTTTATTTCTCTTTATTAATTAGAGAGCAGTGTCCGTTTTTCAAAAACTTTCACATATAAAGTTTGAAATTCCCCCTTACAGATTTTCCATATCCTCATCGTCGAATAATCCTGACAGTGGTGCCACCATATATTTGTATAGCAATGTGTATTTTTCCAAGATTTACTATTTGCATTACTTCATTTAATCCCCACAAATTTCCATCAGGCACATAAAGCAGATGGTTTAATCTCCATTAAAAATTGGGAACACTGGAAATAATGAGGTTAACTCTCTTGCCTGAGATCACACATCTGGTTCCCTTCTCCTTCTATAAGCTCTTTTAGAAACGGTACTGAGATAATGCGGGTACTGGCCTGGGCACACTCCACTCAGGGCCTGTTGATGAGCTGGAATTCTCCCTTATCGTGCCCCAGGCTCACAACTCGGTGTACCTGCCTACCGAGTTTATCTACAGAGTCTCACCAGCAGATCACATGTCCCTCGCTGAATTCATCCCCTTTGTGCTCCCTCCCCAAACCTCCTTCCTGGGCCTGAGTTCCTTACTGTAGTGAATATTACCGCTAGACTGCTGGTTGCCAAAGCCATAGCTCTGGAATTCATCTGTTTCTTTGTTGCATCTGTCACTGTCCGGAGCTAGGCCACTATGTCTTCATCACAACCGTCTGACCAGTTCCTCACCACTATCCTTGAGACCACCCTGCACCCCAATCCATTGTCCCCATTGCATTCAAATTGGGCTTTGTAAAACACAGATCTGATTAGGCTCTTCCTAATCAGAGTCTTCACTTTGAATTTAAGATAAACTCAAATTCTTAACGTGGCTTACAAGGCCTCACAGACTGTCTCACCACTTCCTTTTTCTCAGTGTATTCCCTGTGTTACCTGCAGTAATTTCCAGCTTGTCGAGTGTATCCTGTTCTTTTTGCCTCCAGGCCTCTGTATAAGCTGCTCTCTTACCCTGGAGAACTCTCTTCTTTCAAGTCTTAGCCCAGAGGGCGCACCTTCTAGCCTTCCCTGACACAGTGTCCTCTACTGTGTCCTGGATCTCTGTGTCCATTTCTCTCTCTAAAATTTCTTTGTCAGCAGGGCAGGAGTCAGTGTATCCTCAGCCTTGAGTATAGAATGTAGAACTTGTTAGGTAAACAGGGTATTTTTGTTGAATGAATAAATAAATAGATGTTTCTAGTTTTCCTTTTTTTTTCCCCCATTAAAACAGTTTCCCACCAACATAGTCAATATTTTCTTGCTGGTTTTGGTGTTAAATGCTCATTCCTTAAGATGTCTATACGTAAATATCCCTAAAATTTATTCCACCAGTATCATAGAGATACATAAGTCACTTATAGCATGCTATCTATTTTACTCTGACTATATCTGGTGGTGTTTCTTTTTTGGGGGTGGGGGGAGACTTAATAAATATTAATAGTAAATATTTACTGGGTAATTTCTACATGCCAAAGCATTGTGCTAAGTGTTTTTCATGAATTTTTTGTTTCCTTAAAGTGGTTTTAAAGTTAGCTAAGCACTGGTGTTATCCCCATTTTTAAAGTTGGAGAGACAGACACAGAGAATTGAAATAATCTGTCTAGTATCACAGCAAATAAGTAGTAGAATTGTATTTTAAATTCAGTATAAATCATAGAGTTAAACCAGTTGAACTTGTAAAAAACAGAGCTGTAAGAGAAATGCCTCTATTTACTATTGTGTTTCATAAAGGATGGTAACTAGGAATTTATGGTTTGAACATAGGCTTTGAAGCCCATGTCTAACTGTAAAACGAGGGAAACCCAGTGTTGTTTGTGGTGGGGCTTGAATAAGACAGTAAGTATGTGTGTGTATGTGTGTGTGTGTATATATATGAAATCTACAGAACATAGTCAGGAACTGATACCACGTAGGCACCTGAAAAAATGATAGCTGCTTTTATTGTTTTCTAACAATAACTTACCTCATTAAACTTTAGAACTTAAAAGAGAGTTTGCTAAAGAGATAGTTAGGTTTTTAGGTCTAAATAAGTTCTTAGGAGAAAATTTGAATAAGAAAAAGTACATTTTTCATTTAGATTTAGACCATATGCAGTGGTATAAAGTTCATTCTAGCTCAGTCAATGATTATATTTTATACATTCTTCTAAGCCAAATTAACTTGATCGCATGTAGCCACCTAGAAAGGTGGCTATTTTCAGTCTTTGAAAATGCTGATTGTGATTGGCTAAAGAAGCTGTGGTACATATATACAATGGAATATTACTCAGCCATAAGAAGAGATGAAATACTGTCATTTGCAATAGCATGGATGGGTCTTGAAATAATCATACTAAAGCAAAATAAGAGAGACAGAAAAGGTTGAAAATCACATATATCACTTATATGTGAGATGTAAATCTAGAAGCAACAGATGAACAGGACAAACAAACAGAGACTCATGGACATGGACAATGGACTAGTGGTTACCAGAGGGAAGGGTGGAGGGGGGAAAATTAAAAAAATAAAATGTTAAAAACATAAAAACAATAACAAAAATAACAGCAATAAACAAAATAAAAAATTTTAATATTTTTTACAAATTTTAATCATACTAAATTGTAAAAAATATTAAAAATTTTTAAAAATGCTGATTGTGTATCAGCTAACCATTAAAGCTACTACATATGGCTATCTCAAGATGTCAAATTTATTTGCTCTTGTCTCTTTCATTTCATGGCTTTGAATTTAAAAAATAGCAAATTAATTATTACTTAGGAAATAAATTTTGGTAGATGCAATATTTGAAAACATTAAATCTGCAGTGGGGAAATAATTTTTCCTGATGTGGAAAATTTTTTGAACCAATATTATATTTCAAAGAAGGTAAAGTGTTTTATTATTACATTTTTTTCTATTATTGTAAGAACTTTGGTTTTTAATGATCCACCCTTTGCTACAAGTATAGCTTATCAAATAAGGGAAGAAATGTTTTGGAGGTTAATGACAATTTCTGTGAGGAATGCTTTAGTAGTATTTAGTAAAGTTACTAAAACCATGCTACCATGATTTGTAGTTATAAATTTCATGTGGCGCAACAAATGGTAAAAAAAAAAAAAAAAAAGCTGGAAAAAAGCAGTAGATGGACTGGCACCAATACTTATAAAGTATAAAACGGAAATAGTTTAAGTTGAAATGGTGTCCTCGAGAAGAGTGCCCAAAATAGGCTCTATTTAATATAAAAATTTTATATATATTGATATATTTACTTAACAGTTACTGCATACTAAAAGCGGGGTCTCATTTACTTTATCTCATTTGTTCTTCACAACAACCCTAATAGATAGATTATTTTATTCTTGTTTTTCATGAGGAAACTAAAATTCAGAAAGGTTAAGTTACTCATCCTGTGTCAGGTAGTTAGTAAGTGGTGGAATTGGAACATGAGTGCAGATCTTTCTAATTCAAGCGCCCCATTGCCTGTCACATGAATGGTAAAGTAGTAATCACAAGTCAACATGGAAGAAGAATTCAGAAATTCAAGTTGATTACTGGGTAGCATCTTAAAAGAAAATTTACTTTGGATCTTTACCACATTTGACAAAATAAATTACAGATAGGTTAGAGTTCAATTTAAAAAATAAATAAAGGCTTAGAAAAACTAGAGGGTAGATTTGAATACTTATCAAATCTCTAAAGCAGAATGCTTTTCTAAACTTTATAGCAATAAAATAAATCACAAAATAAAATCATATACAACTACAGTATTTAAAATTAAATTTTTTTGTAATATCTAAACAAAAATATAAACTGGCAGAAATGAAAGAAACACCAACACCCAGTGCTGGCCAGGAAAACTCACGTATAGCTTATGGTATCACAAACCAGTAAAGGCCCTTGGCGAAAGTATAAATGACATAAAAATGTCCATCTCTATGCAATAATTCTGCTCTGGGGATCTGTTATATTGACTAAACTATGTGAAATGTTATTTCTATGGAAATATTTTTTGCAGTATTTTTCAAGGCAAAAATAAGGGGGAAAAATCTAAATGTCCCATATGAGGATAGTGATTAAATAGTTGAACCACTAGTTGACATGTCATATGAAATGTTCTATAACCATTATTATCAATGATCTTGAAGTCTGCAGTCCAGCGTAAAACAATGTGGGTGCATAAATCTTTTACCAAGGCTACAACTGTAGAATAGGGTAGTTTTATTGTAAAAGACTAAAATGAAATATTGTACATTAAAGTCTTAATTATGGTAGTAGGACTAAGGTGGTTTTCTTTAATATCTGAGTTTTTGATAATAT
Source organism: Pteropus alecto (assembly GCF_000325575.1). Classification (NCBI taxonomy): domain Eukaryota; kingdom Metazoa; phylum Chordata; class Mammalia; order Chiroptera; family Pteropodidae; genus Pteropus; species Pteropus alecto. The sequence goes on from NW_006442484.1 coordinate 56,206,881, forward strand.
ATTTGTCTTATTTACAAATCTAAAGTAAAAAGGACTTCTTCTTTGATCCACAGGATGGATTTCCAGATTTTCAGGATTCCATGCACAC
>NW_006442484.1:56206990-56257318 GCF_000325575.1 Pteropus alecto
AAGCTCGCTGCTCTTACTTCACAGGTAATATAAACCACCAGTTAATATTTCGTAATAATACTTGTAGGTTGAAAAACAAATGGCTGCTTCAATCAGCTTCAGTTTTAAGCATCCAAGGACTGAATGTATTTCTGGTTGTTCTTAAAATGTCATCTGATCCATAGCTGTATCAACAGGATAGTAAAAACAACTTGGTTTGATTCTGTTTATGAGCAGAATCTTCTAAGCAGAATTTGATGCAGTGATACTTACGTATTCTTTATAATTTTGTAGGAAGTTAAGAGAGATTGTGTAAGAAAACTCAAAAGAAGCAATTTGATACCAGGAAAACAGCGATGTTGACCTGTGTGTAATACAACTCTGAGATAAAATAGTACTAGTTTTCACTAAAATATTAATAGTCAACATTGTAGCTTTTGTTAAATCATTTCAATTCATGTATAATGAAAAACCATTAATATGTAGCTTTAGGTACTTTTGCTATTAAAGTATTTAATCATGTACACTGAAATAACATTTAAAAGTCATTTCTGCAAAAATCACCTGTTAAAAAGCATTGTAAGTTTTATTCCCATTGATCTTCTCCCTACTGACTGCTTTTGGTCAAATTAATAGTGCTAAATTGTTTTTTTTATGTTAAGTGGATGAAAAATATATTTCCCCCTCAAAAGACTTACTGAAATTTTATCAAATTAGTAACAAGTTCAAATGAATTGAAGATCTGATTTGTTACACTCAGAAAAATCTTATAAACTTTTATCCAGTTCCGTGAATTAATATATTTCACCTATTGATTTTTACTATTGTGAATCGAGACTGTTTATAACTAATTTTATATAGCAGCTTCCTTGTATTATTCTTCTATTCAGCACTGTAGTGATTCATGACTGCATTTTGACTATTACTCCTTGTTAAAATATTCACCAGTACACTGCTTTGAATATCACACATAAGTAATTTAGGGCAGTACATAGAAAAGGAACTTATAAAACACACAGAGATAAATTTATATTTTAGCCAACTAATTGTGTATTTTAAAACATGTCTTTTTACGATTGGTTTGGAAATAGTGCCATTTCTTTCCACGTTGAAGGTGAAGATCCCTGTTGGCACTGATGTTTTTCTGCATAATTTGCATTGTTTAATTTTAGTAGGAGGTGTGTTTGTCGTCTTCTTCTAGACAGCCATTTTACACCTTTTCTCCCCCAAACATACTGTCATCATGTCAGAGTCTGTATTGTGCCAAATCCTAAAATAAAAATGCCAAGATTTCACCCTATGTGTTGAAAGCAGTTTATAGCAGATGTTGCTGTTGCTCTGAGGTTCCTTTTAAAAAAAATCTTTGAAAGGACTCAGTGCTTTGGAAAACAAAACTAAGGTGATTTTGCTCTTGAGCTGAAATGGAATTCTCTCTATAAGGTTGAGCAGAAAGATTTTTTTTCTTTTGCACAAAATCCAACGTTTTATGGTTTAACGTGATAATATAGACATCTAAGCATATTTGTGGAATGTGTATACCATGTGAAGTGTGAACTAATTTTAATGAATACTAAATATATTTTCTGTAGTCTGAAATTGGCATCTTTAAACCATTAAAAACTCTAGAATGTTTTACTTACTGATTTTATTTTTGCTTTACTTACTAGCAGCCTGAAAAGGTGATGGCAAAGCAGATGGAGTTCCTTTGCACCCAAGCTGGCTATGAGAGACTGCAGCATGCTGAAAGAAGACTGTCTGCAGGACTTTACAGGCAAAGCTCAGAAGAGCACAGCCCTAATGGCTTGACTTCTGATAACTCTGATGGACAAGGTACATCTCTTAGAAGGACCTACACCTTTAGAGCCAGCTACTATGTACACTTCAAAGAGAATCAAAAATTTGCTGATTTTTAAATCTTGATATATTTCAGAGACCATTTTATAGGTTATCAGAATTAATTTTCAAATTGTCCCTTTTTCACAAAGGGAAATAATTTATCCTGCAAACTTAAAAGTTTTTCTTATAAACTTACTATCCCTAAACAACAGCTAGCACATACAGTTGACATGTATTTTATAAAGAGTGGGTGGGAATGGAAGATGTAAATAGTATAGTTGTTACTTGGTATCTGGGGGGGATTGGTTCCCGCCCATCCCCCCTCCCCCCCACAGATAACAAAACTGGATGCTTAAGTCCCTTGTATAAAATGGCATAGTATTTGCATATAACCAACACACGTCATCCTGTATACTTCAAATCATCTCTAGATGACTTATGATACCAAATATAATATAAACGCTATATAAATAGTTGTTTATTGTTTAGGGAATAATGACAAGAAAAAAAGGTCCATGCATATTCAACACAGATGTAACCAGGCCTAACTACATAGTACATGTCAGCAACATTGTAACTTTTTTCTCAAATACTTTTTAACTATAGTTGGCTGAATCTGTAGATGTGGAACCCTCAGATATGGCAGGCTGACCATACAGATTATTTTTCTCAAAGAAATGGATTCCATGGAGATGTTTATCTATTTTTTAAAAACTTTCTATTTTTTCATCTTCAATAACAGATTTGTCTTTGAAATTTATATTTGGTTCCTAAGAGAATATGGTAACAGCTTCTAAAGTATTAATGACAGAGCACAGAGATTTGAAGAGAAAGTATAAGAGTAGAGCTACTCAAAGAAATTTTACCTACTTTCAGTCTTCACATTGGTCTACATTTGCTATGAAGATATTTTGTGCGATGTACACTTTGGAAATTGTTCTCTTAAAATCTTAGGGTTAGAAAGCTATGATTCATGAGTATTTTTACCATTTAAAAAATTATGTCATTTTTTTCTTATTCACACATAAAGAAAATCTCAAGTCATTGTCATTTACTCATTCAGCAAATTTTTTTTAATATCTCTTACATGCCAGGCACACTTCTGGGCATTGAAGATGCAGCGGTGAATAAGATATCCCTGAGGCTCACTTGGAGCTCACACTCTAGTGGAGGGAGATGTACAGTATAGAAGTATAGAAATACGTCTTCTACTTTCAAATAGCAATAAGTGTTTGAAGAAGAACAATTTTATGGCACCTTTCTTAATATATTATTGTTATACTTTTATAGAGAGTAAAATATTATACATGTAAGCAGATCAGAGTACTGGAGGAGAACGTTCTTCCTTTTTTAAATGTTAAGAAACTTTTTAGTTGAGTTCTTGTTTAACTTCTTCAGTCATCCTTGACAGTTAAGACTTAAGAGTTAAGAAGCTATGGCATTAGTGAAAGATTTGGTGACTAATTTGTGACACCAGAAATATGTAAAGCAATTATTTGTGGGGTGGCAGTTTGTTAAGTGTGATGGATTTTAGGTTTATCACAGAAAATATGCTTTGGTGTATAAAGCATTTTTACCACATCTGTGCTAATTTTGTTTATTCGTGGATTTGCCATAGGTTTTGTTGCTGTTACTGATGTTAGTAATAGGCACTTGGCTTGAAGCCATCTCTTATTTGTTATTATGTGGTTAATGACATGCCTTGGCAAAATGGTTGCACTAGTAAGAAAATGCCTTACAGAGGGGATGTATTATATGCCACAGTTACTTACTGGAAATCTGTCTTTTGCTTAGTTCATGTCCTGGCAGAATTGTAAACCTTGGGACTAGCACAAATTGCAAACCTTGGGACTAACATGAATTGCCATTTTCTTCCTAAATTATGAAATATTTTTCCAACTGTTATTTAAAAATTTCAGTGCCTGTTGACTTTCCTTATTCCTTTCCTAAGGAATGTTGAGGCTATTTGTGAAAACTTATTTTTTTCATACTGCTTTTTTTTTCTTTTCAATTAGGAGAGAGACCTTTGAATCTCCGAATATCTAATTTGCAGAACAGACAACCCCATCATTTTGTAGTGGATGGGGAGCTGAGTAGACTTTATTCCAGTGAGACAAAGTCCCACTCATCAGGTGAGAATGTGGGATATGATTAAAGAGAAAACCACTTGAATAAAGCATCTTTAAATTCTATCCTCCTACCTCTCACTGTCCCTCTGCCCCCAGGTAAAGGTCATTATTAATAGGGCTCACTAATTAGTTTTTCTCCCCTTGGAAATAGTAGATTGCCATAATAATAGGCAGTTTTTTTGAGAACATGGTATTCCAGAGAGTTGACAGAGAACTCAGCAAGGTTGAGATTGTTGATTAGCTATTACAGGAATGGTGACTTCTATAAATTTTTAAACCAAGTAATAAATGTCTGGCTCAAGTTATGTAATTGCCTTTTTCTGGCCTTTCATAATATGAAATTGATGGATTACATGTTTGCTGTCATGCTGAGAAAATCTTGTGTACTAGAGATGCATTTTGGAGATATTTATATTTCAGAAGTAAATTGAACTCCATAAAAGGATAAGCTGTTCCTTATTATAGTTAGGTGTTTACATATTTTTATCCAAGTAAGGTGAGTTAGACCAGGTTAAAGTGATAAAGGCCAACACCATTTGAAAGAAACTGGTATCATTCAGTCTTTGAGTTAAGGTAACATTAGGAGTCACTCGAAGTCAGTTGTTTCATCTCCAAAATAGAAATAATTTCAACCTCACAGAGTAGTTACAAGGATTAAACAAAACAGCATATATGAATTGCTTGGCTGATAGGAATTCAATAAATGGTAGCTACTCTTTTTATTACTCCTTTTGACTGAATTTAAAATCCACTTTTGTGTAGGGAGGGTAAATTCATTAATTGAACTGCCTACTTTCAGATAAGCTATTAGTATCGGTTACCTTCCTAGAATCCGTTTTAAAGTGTTCTGTGCACGCACACGTGTGCATGTATGCGTGTATATGTATCCCCCAGTATTAGTACTTCACCTAAGTATTACATTTTATTGCCATTCTATAGTGTTTGAGGTTGAAATAGCTATACACACATAACTCCAAGGAGTGATTCCTTAAAGTAGGGTTTTCATTCTTTTATTCCTGTGTCACCCACCTTAATATTTCATGGCTAGAGAAACTTTAAAAAAAGAATAGTTCCATGTTTAAACATGGAAGATGTTTTTCTGTCTCATTTTCTTTATTCAATAGTAAACATTTTACCTAGTAATTTTGTTGTATATGAGTGACCAGTTTTATTTTATATATTTTATCACATTGAACCAAGCATTAAATAGAAACTGATATGTTCTGTATGCGAAGTATTTTATGTGCATTTCATGATTTAACTCTCATGCCACCCCATGTCGATACCATCCCCATTTTATAGAAAAAGACACTAAGGCTTAGAGAGGTGTGTGATTTGCCCAGAGGTGTATACCTAGTAATTGGTGGAGATGGAATTTAAATACAGAATCCTTTATCACAGCTCTATAAAGTTTTTCTGTGGAATTATAGAATCATGAATAGTTGATACTATTTGCTGTGGATTTTGGGGGTTTGTTTTATAAGTTTGTTTGAGTTTGATTTTTTGCGATCCATTAATTTAAAAAGTTTTTTTTGTGATCCATTGATTTAAACTCTTGGTTTCCATTTTTATGCAGAGAGCCTTGGGATTTTAAAAGACTATCCTCACTCAGCTTTCACTTTAGAAAAGAAAGTCATCAAAACAGAGCCTGAAGATTCAAGATAGCTGTGATTCTCCCACTGTTCTCTGGAAATGGCATCAGTTTTAAGGATAATGCTCCATCATAGAAATAAGCCTTAATAACCAATGTTGCCTCATTCAGCTCAAACATATTTCATAGCCAAAGCATAAAGACTAATACAGTAGTCTGTGGAAACCTTTCTAGATGAAACAGCCACAAAGGAAAAAAATTGAGAGAATGTTGTAACAAAAATATTGATCCATTCACATTCCTGTGTAAGTCGTTTTATGTGGAAAAGCTTACAAATTAATATTGTAAGCTTTGATTATTTAAGAATGTACAACATATTTGTGTAACTTATAGAAGTAAAATCTAGATGTTGGGACCTGTTCGGTCCAATAGATGTGGATAAAGTTTATTTTACTTGAAATTTCATTGTCTACTTTAAGTGTATTTAGCACAAATATTATGTTAGAGTTTAGAAACTTTGCAGTCATAAAAAAAGTTTAAGTGATATAGTTATTGCCAAGGTTGCAATGACTTTAGAAAAATGGAAAGCAAATACTCAATTTAAACAGGAAAATATTGTGGATTTTAATATTTGATGAAACTGATTTTGATTAATAGAAAATGTATCATTTCTAGTTGTAAAATATCATTTCACTGGCTTAATCAGGCATGTGTAAACAACTAATAAATACTAGAGTAAAGTTAAAAAGATGAGAAACAGTAGAAAATCTTTCTTACCTAATTGACCCAGATTGTATTATATGATATCTACTTAAGATATAACAAAACTAGGAAGCTATTACTTGGGCAAAGAACTTGAAACAAGTGAACTGGTGTGTAAAAGCTTTGACTTAAACATTGCTATTTCAGAATTGTTAAATAGATTAAGACATAGTAAGTTAACCCTAAATGTGATGAAGATAGTGACTCTTAACAAAAGTCGTAATATAATAAACACTGTTTTACATCTAGAAATTCTCTATGTGCTGGAGTCAGAGAAATTAGATGGTTCTCCCTGGGGGATGTCTTCCCACCCAAACCTTCATAAGTGTGGAAAATCATTGCATCCACATTTGCAGGGGTGTTTCTGTGGAAGTTTAGTTGATACTTATATTCATTATTTATTTTATAATTCCATTTTTGTACACCTTTCAGATTTGTGAATGCAGTTTTTTCTTAAAATTCATTTTCACTTAAAAGTATATTTTAATTCCCCCTATTTAATTAATGGGCTGTATGCATATATATGGGAGTGCTTAAATGTTAATAATGTACTCGTGTACTTATGAAAATTTGACATCGGAATCCATAGTAAAAAAAAAACAAATACTACTACAACCAATTTATATTTCTTCTGTTAGTTTAAGAGAATATATTTGACAGCTTTACCTACTTCCTCCAGATTCACCTAAACCCAGATATTGCTGAGAAGAGCATATTGATTTGGATATATGGGTTTTTTTGTTTTCAGTTCTGCTCTAGGTCATAACTGTAAAAAATATTAAGTCATAATCTGTTATACTAAAATTCATCAGCCAGACGTTAGATGAAATGTTTGTACTGTAGTCTCTGATCACTGTAACATATATAATTACTTTTTCATTTTGATTTGTAGAGTAGCTTTATAGTATAAACACCAGTGAACAACTTTTATACTATTAAAAGGCTTTTTTCCCCTTCCTAAATGTTTTAATTGTACCGTAGTGTTTGCCCATTAAAGAAGCTTTTTATGGGCCTTGCATTTCTGTTGCTAGCTTGAGGTTGATTATTATGGTTGTACTGTTCACTGTGTGTAGAAATAGTGTGAGTACAATTTAAATAGATTGTTGTTTTAATATTAGCCATAGAACTGGTTAGTATCTCAGTAGTTTCATGAAACGTTTCCTGTATTCTAATCTATTTTGAGAAATTTTGTGGGTTTTTTTAAAATTGTGTCTTACAGTTCAAGTTTGTAGATTTTAATAAGCAACAATTTTTAAAGATGTGGTAATCTTCCAATTAATATATATCCATCTTTCATGGCCCCAAAACTGCATCTTTAAATCCATAAACATGTTTCCTTAAGTATCGTACTTTTTTGGTCTTTCAAGCTTAATGATAAGGGGGAAGCACAAGAAAAATTTCAGTAGAATACAGTTTTTATTTTGTAAACACTAATGTATTAAACTTGCTATACATTGAAACAAATAATATATATTTTTATTTGAATTGTATATATGAATTGGATGTTATAAGTAGTTGATTTTTTCATTGTGTTAGAGGTATTTTCACTGAACAAAGTTGATTGGTTACCTCAGTATTACAACCAATATAGTCCAAGGGACCATTTTCCCCTCAGTCTGTGTTGTACTTTATTATGTGAAGTCTACGTTTCTGTGACTCTCAAAGCTGTTGGTGAGGTGGGATGAGTGCACTTGCTTCCTGTGGCAATAAAGATTTTCTGTGCCTCACACGTTTATGTTTGTAGAACTTTCTGCATAGTACTTTCTGCAGGAGGTAATATTAGCTACTCTGCCTGCCTTCTCTGATTTTTTGGTCTGGGCTTAGGAATTAGGGGTCAGGAGCTTCTCTCTTCAGTCGAGACTAAATGTCATGGTCAGCTACCTTTATTTCTAGAAAGTTATTTGTCAAACAGGTTGACTCTGGTCTATCAGAGAAAGAGTTTGTTTTATACTGTTTGTTTAGGAGAGGTTTACAAAGACATTTTAAAAACTCCTGTCATATCTCACTGATTAAATGTTTAAAAAAATAAAAGGATCATTAGGATTTAACATATATAATATACTGATTTTTTAAGTGTTAATATGATTGAGCCAACCTGTGGTAGAATATTAGGAAAAGATTTACAGTGAAGTCTTAATTGATAAGCTCGGTAGATTAATAAAGAGCTTCAAGGTGTCCAGCACTGTGCTAGATTCTGTGGTGAGGCTGGAGGCCACAGAAGAAATGTAAGATGTGAATATAAGAAATACAAGATCCTTGTCTTTTGGGAACCTAATACCACTCAGATAAAAATGGAGATTTTTGTGTGTTACAGACATGTGATGAATAAGCTGATATTTAAGTGCATTCTGTGTTCAGTAGGCATTACGGTAATAGGTACTTTACAGGTGAAAGAAAGCACATTTAGTGAGTGACACTCAGATCAGCCAGGACTGGAATAGTTAAAACGGTAAGATGTGATACACAGCCATAGTGGTAGACCATTTCACTTTGAGGCCACTTTTTTAAAAAAAAATTACAGTTTTATTTTAAAGCTGAATACCAGGTAGATCTGCTTATCAGGATAATAATTTTTGACAGTCCTGCTGACCCTGACAAAAGGCAGGGGGAAAAATGTGCTTTTTCATATCCTTAATTAGTAAAACCACTTTGGTAAGAGATTTAGGATTTGGTGATTATGAGGCTACTAGCTCCTGCAATCATAGTGTATGGTATTTAAGGCTTAAAACCTAAATAAGCATGCACAAAATTTCCACATATAAGGTCTGCTCAATTGGCTACTCAAACGTTTAAGTATTATTGACACAATTTCCATTTTGTCTGACCTCACTTAATACTGCACTGACTCTTCAGAAGAAAATGAACCAAGGTTTTAATCTTTAATGAAATTAGGTCTATCTTATAGGAGATAATGAATTCAGTTAGTAAATAGCTGAAGTTAGAATTGAGCAAACGTGTTTTTAAGAGTTCGAAGCATAAGACCAAATATGGTCGCTGTTATTTAACTAAAAACCACCTTATGGTTCAGCTGCGTGCATGGGTGGGGTTTCAGGGAGGCCAAGTTTATGTATTCATTATTACCTGTGGGTGTCCTCATAATTGAAATTTTCAGGGGGGCCTCTAAAGTTAAAAGAATGATCATGTGTCCAGAAATTTTGTTTTTATTGTAAGTATGTTTAATCTCACAAACCTTACTGTTAACCATAGCACCCTGTAAGATGAGTCTTATTTTACAAAGAAGTGATCAAAAGCTAAATGGTAGGACTAGAATTTCCATTTTTTTTTTCTTTTTTTTTTTTATCTTTTTGACAATGTTTTCCTTAAAGCTTTAAAACCTCTTTGGCTTCTGTTTCTAGTTACCTATGAAAAAATATTTTTTTAATCACCTCAAAGGTATTTTTATTTTTTTATTCAGAAAAAGCTAGTCGGATATTCTTTTCTTATCTATATAAGTTTAGCAAATTTTAACCACTTTTGAGGGAACTATGAATAATGATTGGTTCCATTTTTAAAACTGGTTAATTCAGCTCCTTTATCTTTATTCTTTCATATTCTTCCTGTCTTTTAAGAGCCATAAAATTTTTAAGTATTAAAACAATATCCTGTTGAGTCCTGGGTCTTCTGGTTGTATCTCTTTGGTCACAATTGCCAAGGTTATTTTTCAAACAGCTAAATGATCTACTCCCAAAGTATTACTTTCATGATGTTAAAGGTCTCATCTTTACCAGTTCATCTTCAGTTAAAGGAAATTTTTGTGACACTTTTATAGCAATTGAATAAAACTCTCAAAGAACATTAGAAATGAATCATAAAATACTTTTATTTCAACACCCATATGAAATGTTTATGATCCTTTTTTGTTTTTTTGCCTGATTAATGACACTTCAAGTGAGAAAGTGCCTCTTTAATTTTTTTACTTCATTATACAATTGCCATCTAAGTTCTTCCATATTGTCTAAAGAATTTTTCAGTCTCAGAGAAAGTTAATTGAATGCTGCCATCAAACATAATGCCGCAGAATGCAGGTTACGTACATATAACACTGCTTCAAGAACGTAGTGCTACACAATGTTAACATCGACCTAAGAATTTTTCTCATCAACTTATTAAGAGTCGCAAATTTTGTGAATTTCCTAACAGTCCAAACAATCTGGTAACCAACCCAGATTAGTTTCGCTGTGGGTGAGCACCAGTGACAGTATAAGTTAGATTGTGCTTCATATTTGCACATACTGAAACCTTATGAGTCATCTTTGCATTAAAAGTTTGCGCCTCATAAATTTATGTTGAAGTGCCATGTTCAACACCCACACACAATCCTAAGCAAGTAAGGCCATTCTCTTATAACTGTCACAGATACCCTCTGCTGACAGGTCACTTAGGCTCGAGTATGTAGGAAGATATTTAAGTAGTGCATACGTAGGTGGAACCTTACCGGTAACTGGCTCAGCAGTGGCATTTTATAATTTTCTGAGACTACCTACCATCCCCAACTGTGAACTGTTAAACCAAACATCTGTGGTCTAGCCCTGTACCCTGCTATTTATTATCCTTCCCAGAAGACTGGTTTCTTCAGTATCATATTCTCATACTGTAGGCCTGCCAGATGTCATCGTTTTAGTTGTTTCCAAAACGGGTATAAGCTGACCCTTGAACAACACAGGTTGGAACTACATGGGTCCAATTATATGCAGATTTTGTTTATATACTGTAAATATGTTTTCATTGTGATTTTCTTAACATTTTCTCTAGCTTTATTGTAAGAATGCAGTACATGTGTAACACAAAATGGGTGTTAATCGACTTATGTTGTCAGCAAGACTTCTGGTCAACAGTAGGCCCTGGGTAGTTGAGTTTTTGAGGGTTTATAAAAGTTATATGTGGGTTTTTGACTGTGAGGTAGGGTCAGCACCCCTAACCCCCATGTTTAAGGGTCAACTGTCCACACATTCCACCCTTAAGTCCCTGACAATATACTGTAAGGATGTTTTCCATCAACAGTTAAAATGGACTAGGTCCTTTTAACTTTTCCTTTCTGAATCCAGCCAGTTGACTCATCAGAAAGAACATGCCCATATATTGATCAAGTGAATTTCTTTAGCACGCATCAGCTCTCAAATTAGACCACATCTTTCTAATTTTTACTGATGAGAAGACAATAAGACAACTTGTATAATGAGACAAATACAGCAGATATAGCCAGGTACTGAACTCCAATCCTTAGAATATTAAAAGGATTTTTTACACTTTGAAAAAATTTAGCATTGCCAGGTTTAGGGTTCAGATCCAAACTGAGAGGAAGGACAGATATTTCCTATGTATTCCCTGCCCTCAGACATGCATAGAAGCCAAAGCTTTTTATTTGAATGAGGTAGGTTTTTAACAGGAAAAAAGGATTGAAAAAATTGAAAAGAAAGGTTTTAAAGGAAGCAGGGCATAGAATCCGTGTCTTAAAAAATAATACACTGAAGAGGCTGGAAGAAGTCTGTGATTGTAACTGTCCTTCCCCAGGGAGAAAGAAGGTAAGGTCAGTGATTCTGGGATAAGTGACCAGGACCTTGGATGGAGGCAGAGTTGGCCTAGAGAGACTGTGAGTACCCTTTTCACTAGGGCTGAGAGCCACATGGGAGAGCCCAGCCAGGCCCGAAGACCATGGGTCATCACCAGAGTGAGCACATACTTACCCTGGTCCTTCATGCCAAGGATCTGCAATTACCTATGCTTTGTTGCTTTGCTACCTGTAGATTCCCTTCCACTGATAGCAGCTAGCACAAAATATCATCTTGGCCCATTCAACAGAAGGGGGCCTCTTGGACTCAGGAGTTTGAGGATCCTTACCTGATCTGCCCCATGTGAGTAATAAGCTTTTTCAACAGAGCTTATATTATCTTCCTATCTAGTTGGAAGAATTTTCCAATTAGGAAAAAGTTTCATTCTTTCTCTTACCCTGCTCATATTACCTGATGCAAGTATTTTTAGCTTATCAACTTCCATAAATTGTGCTGTTTGCACCAATGTATGCTCAGGGAAAACTTGAAGAGGAGACAATTACATGGCCAACTACTCTTACTCCTGATTGGTGCCAACATTTTTCTCTTCACTTAGATTCGAAACCTGAGTCATCTTTGAAACTTCTTGTTCTCTATTTTTCATATTCAGTCAGATACCGATACCAAGTCCTGTTGATTCTTCATTTGTATCATCTCACACATACATCCATTTCTACCTAGTCACACTTTAGTTCAGTCCCTAGCTCATGTAATTTCAACCTTTATTCTTCCTATCCTCCAATTCATTCTGTATATTGTTTCCAGAGTAATTCCCCTCAATAGTGCTTTTCTTATTCCTTGCCCAACTTAAGAAAAGCAAACATAACACAATAAACAATTTCCATGACTCTCCATTGCTAATAGAATAAAATCCGAATTCCCTAGGCAAGCATTTTTTCAGGCCAAATCAGTACCAGGAAGAGTTTTCTCCCTATCCAGGTCGGTGCCCCTGGCTCACTAGAAAAGCAGAGTACACGGTTTGGCTCAGAGGCCCCTCCTGTTCAGCACTTCAGACCTCCCGTCCTGCACCCCATCACCAGATTTCTCATTGCCCCCTCTGATTGATAGTGAGTTTGGACACCTGCTTGGCTTTGGATTGAGCTTCTTCCCAAAAGGTGTCTCTGGGATCCTGCTCCGTACAGTACAGCCAACGATATCCTCTGACAAATTTGATTCAGCTGAAGAGCAACACTGCCATTTGCCAGCTGGAAAAGCCAGATCAGATAGCCTTTAATGCTCTCTTCTATATGGCCTCCATATACATATTTTTTGTGTTTTTTCCCTATGCAAATGATTTATTTCAGCAAAGAGTCCGCCTATGGCACCCTAAATCTCTACTCACCCACCTTAAGCCCCCAACAATGGGATTCCAAAGGAAAATTTCCCTTATTAGAGTCCCTATCGCTTCTCACCAGAGAATGAGGCCACTCCTGTTCATTGTTAGGATGTTCTCTGCTAACATGGACACAATCATCCAGGAATTCAGTGTGACAATCTCTGTGCCTCTGTGCCTCTGTGCCTCTTACAGAAGTTCTCCTTGCTTCTGTGGACAGCAAGTCTCATCACTGCCATTAACCAGGTATGACCACTCCTTGTAATCCACTTGGGGGCAAAGTCCACTCCAGCAGTCTCTGCCTGAACCCTTGGTCTGCCAGTGTCTACCTGACTAAACAAAATAGAACCTAGTCAAAGTATGTGAATTGTGGTGGTGGGTTTTTTTTCCCCCATTGGAGTACCAAAGGACAGTAGGGCAGTGTGAGAGGCTCTATCCAAGCCTTTCCTTTGTCTCATCCAAGGAAAGGCCCTTCCTAGCATGTCCTTTAAAGGGAAAATGTCTTCTGTAGATCCTCCTTCTGTCCTTTTTTTCCTTCCATCTTCCCCTACCCACCTTTAAAGGGCCCATCTTCTCTCTGGGGAAATTCCTTCCACAGGAGAAAGAGGAGGAAGCTCTGTCCAGAGAAACCTTTTTGGATCTTGAAAACTTGAGGTCCTCAGGCTTTGGCAAGGTATTTTGGGGAGCACTGATGCTGATGCAGTCAGCTTGAGAAAAGGGACAGGTTCTAGACTCCTAAATGAGGGAGAAAGTGGATGCTCTGATCCGAGTTCAGTGTCCTAACCATGAAAACTGAAATAGATTTCCCTACTGGTACCTAGCAAGTAATCCCATCCCACCAATGCAAGCATTACTTTTTGTCTAAGACAATACAGTCTAAATTCTTATCAAGAAAAGAATAGCTCCCCTGTTAGCATGGCTTTTTTCTTATTATTTTCCAAAAACAAAAAACAAAAACAAAAAACAAAAAAATGGGACCTATTGTTTTTTATGCCAAAAAACACTTGTTTCTTTATTGAATTGGCTTGAAGACTTGAGCCACCATACCAGCTGTCCAAAAGGGGTGGTTCAGGCTTCCATCAGATTCTTTAGATCCCAAGGGTCCTCTTGACAGAACTGGGACAATGAGGGAGATATTCTAGTTTCTCCCACCTCTCAGTATTAAGCTCATATGGCAATTACATAACTTGTCCTTCACAACTTATATGCAGAAGATACATGTGGACTTTGTGGGATATACACAGATAAATGAGACAATCTGAATTCCGGGAATGTAGACACTAATGGCTAATAAAAGTACATCAGCAACTAATCACAACATACACAATTAAATAACTACTTTAAAAGGTTGCAAGTAGGGTGGAGAGGTGTCAATTTTAACTGGGGAAGGTTGATTTTCATCAGAAAAGTTTTCTTCAATGTAAGATTTTGTTACATGGTTAATGGTATTAGGGTCAGATGAAATAACACATAAAGACTTAGAATGTTAGAAAATATGGCATTGTTAAGGTAACCGCATGGGTAAAGAATCCAGTTAGGAATTTCTAACTTTATTATATTAGCAACGAAAATGCATTTCTAATTTTTGAGAAGAATATTCTCCTTTAACTTTTGGTTAAGAAATATAACTATGTCAATGAGAAGGCGGCTGGATTAGAAAGATACATATCAAGTACTTGAGAGGATCTATGAGCTTTGCTTGGATATATTATGCTTTTTAAGTCTGTTTGCAGCTAGCAGAAATTCAGCCTTACCATTTCTTATGTCTTATATGTGTTGCTTGAGACCTGTGTCTCACCATCAGTGCCATTAAAAAAAAAGTAATCCATAGAGACTGTCAAAGTCCCTCTTTGTATTATGTTACAGTAGAAATACCGTTAGAAGTATATAGTAGAAACACAGGTAACTGTTTATAGATAGAAAAGAAAAACTAGTAAAACAAATGTAAAATATGCAGTCAGCTCTGGAGAAGAGGTAACTACCACTTAATTCTTAACTTTATTATTTATGATGGTTATATATGTTTGGAGATCAATAAAATTGATTTCCTACCCACTGGGGAATAAATGGACTACTTAAAATCATAGGCCCACAAACAAATTCCTTGAGGTGCATGAGAGCACATTTCCCTCTCGACAATCACTCACAATTAGAGCAGATTCTTTCAAATACATAAATTAAAGCAATAAAACAAGATAACTATAAATAGTAGTGCCTGTTCACACTGAAGGAATTGAGCTATAAACTACAAACTCTTGCCCAAAATAACTTAGTTCTATAGTTGACGCGCTGATAAGAACAGGATATAGAATCACCAGATGGGAAGAAATCCTAGTCTATTGCAAACTTTTTTTTTTCCCCCCAAACTAGGTTGGATCAAACTTCCCAGAGGGACAAGAATCTATCTTGCTTTGATCATCCATGTCAATGAGTATCCACAGATTAGGCTGAAAAAGAATTGAGAGTTCTTGTGGATGTTCCTTACATACTAGTCACACCTATACAGTATCCCTCCCCTAAGAGGTGAGAAGTGGGCAAAGGCTGGTAAATCTCACATGCTGTGGCCAGTGCTCTGGGACAGAGCATCTCTTCTTATCTATGCTTGGGATGGTTGAGGCCAGGTGGTAGTATTTGAGAACTCAGTGTCCTGACATGTTTTCTGAGATGCTAAATCTGAAATTAAGATGCCAGTCTGGTGGGGAGACAGAGGATGAAGGTATGGAACAAAGGACAAGAGTCAAAATCAGGGATTCAGAAGGGCTTGGGAGGATAGGCTGGTTCCCTTATTAAGATCTGAAATGAGATGGACCACACCTCCATCATGAATGTTAAGTACAGCTATTTCTTCCTCAGAGCAAGTTTTCTTAACAGGAATTGCTTGAAAGACAATCGATTAATTAGAGAACATGGTTTGCATGACACAGATTTCTCTTGATTATAACAATTACAATGAACAAGTACCAAAATAAGAAAAATGAAAATGCTGTATGGCCCACACAGGCTAGGAATACATCACTGCTTTGCTTTGTGTGGCTGGCTGCTCATTCAATTTTGGTTTCTTTTATTTAGCTCATACCAATTTTGCGTTTTGTTTGTAATAACAATGAAGGTGATAAGAATTGTGTATGAGATCCTCCATCTCCCACGGAAACAATTATGTTTATAACAATTTTTTTGATAATGTGAGCTTTCCATAAGAGTACAATTTTTGCACTGTAGCAAAATAGATATTTTCATTTACATTTCTTTGCTTTGAATTTAATACTTTTCATTTCAAAAATACAGAAAGTGACAAGAAGTGTATTTGGAAAGACATACCCTCAAGGACTTTATCATCCAGTTTAGATGAGACCTGTTCATTTCTCCAGCTATTTTAATCAACCACACTTTTCTCAAGTTAACTTTTTAAAAAATTTGTGTTTTGGAATTATCAAGTCTTAGAGGTGAAAACCAACTCAGAAATTATCTGGTTCCAACTATCCTATAAGGTATCTTTGGAATAATAATATCAACCAGAGAGAAACGAACATAGGAACTATGAGAAATCGTGAGCGAAGGGAATGCTGGGGCTGCTGAGAGCCTGGGCAGGAGTTGCTAACACTGGGCAAGAGTTGGGCAAGAAGATTCCCCAGGGTACTTTGGAGGTGGCCCAGAATGGGGAGGAGCCTCCTGGCTTGTTTCATCTGGTGCTATAGAGAAGCTAATCTTTCCTATACTAAAAATTTGATTACACTGAAGGTAGGGTTCTCAGAAGTAATATTTTCACCAACTACTTCATATGTAAATGCTATTTCCTTCAATGACCTGTTTTTGCAACCTAGAGTACTGTACATTTCTTGGAGAAATGTGTCGATACAATTCTGATGGCTTAAATATTTGGTGTGGAAGTACAGCATACAAGTCTGTATGGTATGTGCTAAAAGGGTTTTATATCAGTGAACTGTGCTAGAAAATTAGAAGAATATTAGATTATGATCTCAGAATCTCAACTGTAATGAACTATATTCAGGCATATTTTTTATATAAGACAGTTGATGCTTTTATACATATTTCTTTCCACCAAGTGCAACAGGCTTGCAAGATAGAGATTATTTTAGAGATGAGGACATGGAAGTCCAGAGTGGGTATAATCTTCCTGTAGTGAAATAGAGCAGACAGAGGTTAAGCAAGGATTCAAACCGGTCCTGACTCACTAAAAAGTCAATAAAGAATTATAGGAGAAACAGTTGTTTCTTCAACATTTATACTTATGTTATTTTAAGAGAAAATCTTTTTTTTATTTACTTATTTTTTAAGCTCTTCAGTAACGTCTTCAGGATTCTTATAATGAACCCCTACCCAACTAACCTATTAATTCCTTATAAGTTGAAATTCAGTATTCCTGTGTCTCAATGTCACCCAGAGAGTATTTTATAAAAACCCTTCAAAGATAGCACAGCTATAAAAAAGTAATTTGTTTTCTTTTATCAGTGTAATCTGTCTCCTTTTAAAAGATAAAACTAATTTTATTAATTTAATCTTCTGACATTTCAAAACATGAATTATCAAATTTTTCATTACAAAATAATATATCTACATTATATTTTTAAAATGTAGAAACTAGAAATAAAGAAAATCAATTCTAAACCCACCACCTAAGAAAGCAACTGCTTGCATGTTGGTGTGACCTTTAAATTTCATATTTTTTTCTTATGCATATTTTTTAAAAGCTGACTATATTATGAATATTATGAATACAGAATGTCCCCCCTTTCACCTCTTAATATATAAGAATTTAGAATTTAATCATGACTCTTCTGTTAAAGAAAGACCAGAAAGAGATGTATAGAAAAGAAATGAATAAAAAGGATGGATAAAAGCTTCCTTCACCCTAAATTTGTTAAATTCTATTTTTTTTCTAAAGGTCTTATCTCATTCTCAAATATTGTGTAAGTGGGCATAAATATCTTAGTTTGGGCAGTAATCACAAAATGCCATAGACTGGGTGGCTTAAGCAACGAACATTTATTTCTCACAGTTCTAGAGGCTGGAAGTCCAAATCAAGATGCCAGCAGATTCTACATCTGGTGAGAGCCCACTCCCAGAGTTGCAAACTGCTACCGCTCTCAATGTGCTCACATGGCCTTCCCTTGCTGCATGCACATGGAGAGAGGGCTCTCTGTCTTCCTCTTCTTAGAAGGCCACTAATCTCATCATGGGGCCCTACCTTCACAACCTCATCTAAACCTAATTACACTCAAAGGCCCCATCTCCAAACACCATCACTTGGGAGTTAGGGATTCAGCATATGAATTGGGTGGGGAAAGGGGCATATTCGCCTCTAAACAACATGCAAACTACAGCTTAACACAGAGTAAAACTCCATCATTATGTTACAAACGGAGTCCAAAAAGTTTAATCAAGTAAAATGAAGGCCAGTGTTATTGCAAGATTAGTGAATGACCTGGGTGGTGGGGAACAGTCACTAGTGGCAACACATCTAAACTCAAGTTATCAAGGGCATGTTATCCATCTGTTTTGAGGGCCCCCTTACAAGGTTGATGTAAAAATAAGATCTGAGCTAGTGAGGATGATGCTCTACCTTTTCTCTTAATGGATAATATTACAACCATTTTCATTGTGAGTTTAAGACTGACAGATTTCATTTTCAATGCCAATTCTAATTGGTTGATAGTGGCCACTTGGAGCACTGCCTTGAGGAGAATGCTAAGGAGAATATGGTGCCAGATTGATTAGTACTGTCTAGAATGATTGTGAGTAGGAAGTATGGAGATAGTGAATATTGCAAATTGGCTTTCCTGGTTATTAGATGTTAGTCTTATTACTAATGAGGACATTCAGAGAGACTTTTCCAGAGAGACAGAAGCAGGGGTTAAAAGTTGCCTGAAAGGATCACCAAAGTATCTGGGAGAGTGAACAAAGCCGGTAAACTTTAGGAAGAACTTGATTATTCTACAGATTCAGAGTAAGCCAGTCACTAATGTCCTGAAAATAAATGCAGAACTAGGCTCTCTCTCCAACTGGAAATTGGTGAGCAGTTGAAGAGGAGGCTGGAAGAAAAAATGCTTGAAGTCCACTGTGGTGATTTGTAAGAGCGGACAAGCTTGCAGAATTAATAGCTATTATCAGTGCAACATATCCGCAGGTGGGCAAAGCTAGAAAGCTAGGCTTTACCTAAAGCAGTAGTTCTTTTATTTTAATTAAAATTTTTTATTAAAATATAGTTGACATACCATATTCTATTAGTTTCAGATGCACAACATAGTGATTAGACCAATATGATGTCTAGTCACTGTACACAAAGCTATTACGATATTATTGACTATATTCCCTGTGCTGTACACTATATCCTTATGGTTTATTTATTTTATAACTAGAAGTTTTTACCTCTTATTCT
This sequence comes from Pteropus alecto, assembly GCF_000325575.1. Taxonomy (NCBI): domain Eukaryota; kingdom Metazoa; phylum Chordata; class Mammalia; order Chiroptera; family Pteropodidae; genus Pteropus; species Pteropus alecto. Next base: position 56,226,567 of record NW_006442484.1, read on the forward strand.
CCTTCACCCTTTTCATCCATCCACCACTTCCCTCTCCTTTGTCAACCATCGGCTTGTTCTTTGTATCTATGAATCTGTTTCTGTTTTGTTTTGTTTGTTCATTTGTTTTGTTTTTTAGATTCCATGTATAAGTAAAATAATATGGTATTTGTCTTTCTCTGTCTGACTTATTTCACTTAGCATAATACCCTCTGGGTCCATCTGTGCTGTCACAAATGGCAGAATTTCAGTCTTTTTTTTTTTATTGCCAAGTAATATTTCGTTACACACACACACACACACACACACACAAACATGCTACTTCTTTATTCATCAATTGATGGACACCTAGGTTGCTTCATATCTTGGCTATTGTAAATAATGCTGCAGTGAACATAGGGGTGCATATATATTTTTGAATTAGTGCTCTAGTTTTCTTTGGGTAAATACCCAGAAGTGGAATTACTGGGTCATATGGTACTTCTTTTTTTAAATTGTTTTGAGAAATCTCCATATTGTTTTCAATAGTGGCTGCACCGATTTACAATCCCACCAACAGTGCACAAAGGTTCTCTTTTCTCTACATCCTCACCAACACTTATTATTTCTTGACTTTTTGATAATAGCCATTCTGATAGGTGTGAGGTGATAACTCATTGTGGTTTTTATTTTCATTTCCCTGATAATTAGTGATGTTGAGCATCTTTTCATATGTCTGTTGCTATCTGTATGTCTTCTTTGGAGAAATGTCTACTCAGGTCCTTCACCCATTTTTAAATCATATCGTTTGTTTTTTTGGTGTTGAGTTGTATAAGTTCTTCATATATTTTGGATACTAACCCTGTATCGAATATATCATTTGCAAATATCTTTTCCCATGCAGTAAGTTGTCTTTTCCTTTTGTCGATGGTTTCCTTCGTATTAGGGCCTTTATATATATTCTCATGTGAGCCTTGAACGTGACAACACAATGTTCATGTGAAGTTTTCCTGGAATCCAAAGCTCAGGGCAAAGTGTCAAGGATCACACAATAAACAATAAATGAACAAGGATCAGACATTTCTTTCAGGGCTTATCAAAAAGTGCCTTGAACTGGCTCTGTTTCCCCAAACTTCATTTCTGCCACCTGCTTCCAGGCTCTATAAGCAGACAAGAGCCAAGAGGAAAGAATTCCAGGAAGTCATCTGCATCCTTGGGGTGCTGCATTGTGATGAGATGCTTTTCCTGCTCCCTCTTCATTCACCAGTTGAATGTTTTCTTATACCACAAATGGGCAAATCTACCTCTGTCCAATAAGTGGAGGAGAACTGGAAGGCGAAGACAGAACAGAGAGAAGGGGTAGAGTGGAGTAGCTTCCATGCCCAACATTTAGCTTTTGGTGATGGATATGTGATTTTACTGTGAGTCAAAGGGCCACTGTGAGCCCTTTTTATCATGATGCCTCGGAGGCGGTCGGCTGCTTCAGGATGAAGCCGAACATCTCTTTTCCAACCACTAGCTGCCAGAAGCACATTGAAGTCGACTATGAATGCAAACTTTGTACCTTTTATGAGAAGAGTATGGCCACAGAAGCTGCTGCTGACGCTCCGGGTGAAGAGTGGAAGGGTTATGTGGCTTAAATCGGTGGCGGGAACGACAAACAGTGTCCCCAGGAAGCAGGGTGTCTTGACCCACAGGCGTGTCCGCCTGCTACTGAGTAAGGAGGACTGGAGAAAGAAAGCTTAAAACTGTTCCGGGTTGCATTGTGGATGCCAATCTGAGTGTTCTCAACTCAGTCATTATAAAAAAGGGGAGAAGGACATTCCTGGTCTCACTGATACTACTGTACCTCGTCGCCTGGGGCCCAAAAGAGCTAGCTGAATCCACAAACTTTTCAGTCTCTCTAAGGAAGATGATGTCCGCCAATATGTTGTGAGAAAAGCCCCTAAACAAAAAAGGTAAGAAACCTAGGACCAAAGCACCCAAGATCCAGCTCTTGTTGCTCCACATGTCCTGCAACGCAAACGTCGGAGTATTGCTGTGAAGAAACAGCGTACTAAGAAAAATAAGGAGAAACCACGGAATATGCTAAACTTTTGGCCAAGAGAATGAAGGAGGCCAAAGGAAAATACCAGGAACAGATTGCTAAGGAATGTAGGCTGTCCTCGCTGCGAGCTTCTACCTCTAAGTCTGAGTCCAGTCAAAAAGGAGATTTTCAAAGAGAAATGAATAAGATCAGACACACACACACACACACACACACACACACACACACACACACACACACAAGCAAAGGGACACTGTGGCAGACAGCTAGGCTTGAGGTTGTCTCACCAGTGTTCCACTCAAGTATCCCACCCAAGAGAACTTGATGCCAGGAGAGTGGACCCTGGTAACAAGAAACACTGGGGTGAATCACCAAGGGTAGGAGCAGATGGTAGAAACGATGATGTGGGAGGCTCCCTTTGGGGGCCTCTGGATATTCACATAAGCACCAGTGAGGGAGCCTGATTTGATGTCTGCCATAGAGACAGAGCCCATAGCCAGCCAGCACTGGCCAGAGGGGCCTTTGACACGCCAGTCATGTAAGAAACACTTGTCTGTCTCTCCCGTCTGTCTTCTCTGTGTCCACACAGAGGAAGAGAGGAGGCAGTAGAGGAGGGTTTCCCAGGAGCAGGTAAGTCCCTATACATTCCAAGTCCCTTCACTGCGGGGACGGCCAGAGTGGGGAGAGGAGACATGGCCATTGTATTGAAATGAGACTGAAGTTTTAAAGTGGACTAGACTAGATTAGGCTTTTTATCCCCTGAAGCGATGGGAACTCTAGAGATCAGCCCAAGATGTTGTCAGGGGACACAATAGGGAGATTGTGAACACTGCAGAGTTATAGGCAGCGAGCGTAGAAAAATAAAATCATTTCGTGTTTGACCCTCCTGTGAACTAGGATTGTTTGATAAACCAGATGCGGTAACGACTATTTTCATTAACAACAAAGTGGCAACAGGCAAGACTGAATGATACTGCTTTGGAGAAATGCACTGGAGATGAGTCACTGTGTGATTATGTGGGTGGGGTTTCCCCTGAAGGAACTGGAATTGCTCTCTGCCTCTGTCCTCAGAGGAGGTCAGTGGTGGGGCAGGAAATTGGAACTCTGGGCCTTGGAGTTAGACTTACCCCAGGAAGGGTGCCCCTGAGGCCCTGAGGCACCCCCTAGGGGCACGTGGGCTGCCAGGAATGGCAAGCTTCCTCCTGGAGGGGCTTATGCTTGGGCCTGGACTCATTCTGTGTTCTCTTTCCCATTCATTGTCCCTGAAGCTTCATTAAGATTTGATCGATGTCTTGTGTATTTTGCCTTCTGATGTCTGAGGGGAATTATGGGGACAAGTCCTCACCACACTTGGAGTAAAGCAGTACAGAGCGAGGTTGTGATTGCCATCCTGAGGCCACGGTGCTGGTGGCAACAGCCAGCCTTGGGCACTAGTGAGAAGAGATTTGCCCAAGAGTGATCATCTCACAACAGCCAATTACATCAGAAGTAGTGGCCAAAATAGGGACACTTGAGGGCCTGGTTGCTGATACACGTGACAGAGGACCAGGGAGAGTCTCAAGATTCTCAAGCATAGCAGGGGACACTGGGGATGGGGCAGGGGGCGCTAATTTATGTCAGTAAAACTAGTGTGAGTCGAGCCATATAGTTTGAGTTATCCAACAATAGAGTGAGGTTCTTGTTACTATAAGTGTTTAAAGGATAAATATTTTCCATTTAGGGAGTCTTTGAAAGGTGTTCTTATGACATTTATTTATTCGACATGTATTTATTTTGCATTTACTGCATATAAAACATTGTGCTAAGTGCTTACCATACAACCAACCCATAATAATAACCAGTTTTATAGATGAAGAAACTGAGGCTTAGAAGATAAATTAGTTGCTTAAGGTCTTAACAGCTAATAAGCAGTAGAGATAGGGTGTGACGATGGGTTGTCTAACTTCAACCACTACCTTGTTCTCACTCCAAAGGTGAGTACAGTAGGTAGAGAGCACTAGTCTAGTGGGGGAGGTTGAAACAATTATAGAATGATTCATTGAAGCGGATATACACAAATTGTTACGGGACACATGACTGAGCATAACGGAAGGAAAGTGGAATGGGGGGGACAGTCAGGAGACACTCCTTAGAGGACACAGTCTCCAAGACTGTGTCTTGGAGTTACAAGAAGGAGGGAACACCATGGGGGTGGCTGAGAAAAGGCTGACATTCTAGACAGAGGGACCAGCAAAGTGATTCTTACAGAGGAGAAGTCCAATAAATATTTGTTGAGTACTTGAATGACAGCATGGGCAAAGTCACCTCATCAAGGCACACAGCTTTGGGGTGACAGGAGTGGAGAGACTACAAGCATGTCAGCATGGAACGCAAAGGGCAGGCAAAGAGTGCCAGTGAGGCCGCAGATACCATGGAAGGCCATGAGCCGAATGGTAAAAAATAAAAATAAAAAATTAAAGGAGCTCTGGAGACAGTGGAAATGTGTGGGGTTGTTTTCTGAGATTAGATTTTGGAATCTAAGATTCTGATGTTGAGTACTTCCAGATGATGAGAAGATGCATGGGCTCACCCTAGGAGTGCTAGCTGAAATGAACAGGTGGTGGAGGTCGTTCGAGTTCAAAGAATGTCCCAACACTTGAGGCTCAGTAAATTCCTTACAACGCTAAACATCTATAATTCTATTAATTACCTGGCTTTTCTTGAAATGAATGAGTTTGTAAAATGCTTTAGCATCATTATACAAAAGCTGGTTGCCTAATTAAAAGTTGCTATTTCACTCAGCGTTCACAAACATGCTGCCAGGGTACTATGATCAAAGCTTGTGATTTTTGTAATAGTACCCGATTCAGCATTTCAGTTTTGTGATGTGTGGACAGAGTGTTTATTTGTGACTCTAACACCCCATAACCTAGTGCAATGAAAACATATAGGTCCAGTCGTTGCTTTACAAGCAACTGATCAAGCTCATATATGTGTTCCCGTAAGAAATATATGATACACCTAGCTTTAAGGATATAGGCAAACAGCTTGGCTAGAAGGCTCTGCAAAGCCCTATCATAAAGACATCTTTGATGTTTGTAGAAATCTTGAGAAGCTTCCACCAGTCTCACACACTCTCTCCTTAGACATCTGCCTGGAGTGTGAGGCACAGGTAACAACTACCAATATAAAAAGGCACATCTGGACATGGTTAGGTAAACAGAACACATCTGAGCACGTTAGTACATTTTTACCTTTGAACAAATGACCTTGTGGAGGGCATGACTTCTTGCCACATGAGTCCTTATTGCACCTTGCTATTCTTTTGTTCAAAAAAGCAGCGAAGATTCCAACAGTGTCTAAGAAACTTGCTTAAAAGGATTCACTGCCAAATGTAATCATTATAGCTTGAACTTTTGCCTTCTCCCCACAAAGAATATAGCATGTAAATACAAATAGATAATTCGAGTCAAAATGAGATTAATTTTGATCATAAGCAAAAGCAATGCGACAGAAATTGGAGATTCTTTGACGACTAAATTGAAGATTGTCTTTGTCGGCTGCTACCTGCTTCTGTATAGCTCCAAGACTTCTGGAGAAAAGAGTGTTCTGGGATCTACAGAATCCCTATAATTTTCTATATCTTCTGGGTGAAACTCAAAAAAATGATCCTTGAGGGACACAATCCCTACCCAATTTTTATTCTTGGAGCCAGAACCCTTTATTGTGTTGTATGTCTCACAGCCACACTCCTTCCTTGCTCCTCATGAGGAAAGGTCACATCGATCTCAACTCTATCATTTGAGAAAAACATTCCTAGCTTTTTAGAAAAAAAAAATGACCTCAAGTTTCAGCTTGTGGTGAGTTTTTATGGTTGACTTACAAAGGGCTAAAGACTGAGAGGGAACATGAGAAGCTGAGAATGGAAATGCTGACGGCTTTCTGACTTTACTGGTGCTGACAGGCATCTACTTCACTTAAATCTCACAGACGCAAACACAAATCTTGCACCTCTGAGTTTCTTGTGGGGTTATCAGTAAGGGAGACAACAGATGTGCTGACTTCACTGGAAATTCCCTGGTAAAAAGACCCTTACTAATATTTTGCAAATTGTGTTTCTAGGCTCTGACGACGTTCATTGACTATCAAAGTGGTGCATTCCTGACCAATGTAACCTGTCAGACCAAAAAGAAACAAATCTTTTGTCTTAACCACATGACCCCTTGGGAGGAAGAAGCTTTTGCCAGTGAGTAGGTGCTTCTCAAACGCTTGGCCAATGTTTAAGAGGAAGGGTCGAATCCTGACCAGGGCACAGCAAAGGCCTCTACACGTGACCCGGTGTTCCCTAGTGTCTTCTGCCTTTAGATGAAACTTCTTGGAAATTTGGGGTGAAAAGCTTCCATTATTTTGCTCTTTTCAGAAAATGATTCACAATATTTCCAAAACCAAGAGAATCTCTCTTAAACAGTAGAATATTTAAATTCTCAAAGCAGGCATTGATATTTGCAGACCTCCACAATCTCCTTGTTCATTAAGTTTGTGTCTGTTAGTCTCTTATTTGCTAGTGATTCTGGCATTTTTGTCTCAAATAAAACAAAATAGAATTTTTTAATGTTAATTTTTTTTTAACATTAAAACAAAGTTTCCAGTCTCCATGAAGCACATTCAGGGCTCTAGATCTGTCTTCTAGGAGAAAGATTTGACAATGATGCAGAGGAGACATGTGTGAGGTAGTGGAAAGATGCTGGAGATCAGACTCATGAGATCTCAGGCCTGTATCTGTTTCTGGCTGTGGAACTCTGGGCTCATCCTATAACCCTGAAGCCTCACTTACCTCAATTATAAGAACCGTATGTGGCATGCTGAAGTTACATGAGATCAGAGTCCTAAGATCTGTTAAGAGATCTGAAAGATGTCAAACAAAATAATGTCTGAAAAATCATTGAGTGTAATTCTTTGGAAAGTGGGCACTTTCTCATTTAATAGATAGGATGTTTTTACTGTCTGCTACTGGGGCAGATTCCTTGGTCCTGGGCCAAGCAGTCCAATGCAGAATTCCTCTAAATGGCTGCAGGGTTGGTAATAGGATTTAGGCAGGGTCAGTGGCTTATCAGTAAAGTTCCCCATATGGTCTTATGGAGAAAAGTCAGGGCTGTTCTGAGGGCCCTTATGTGCCAAGATGCTTTAGAAATATTCTGTTCTGTAAATCCCACATACTCTTATAGCTTGTCTTATATGCCTATATACCATTATTACTTGAGTTTAGACCCCCTGGAACTGAATTTCTGCTATTAGAGTTCTAATATATTCAAGGTGGTTCAATCCCATTAGCAAAGAAGCAATGGTGCCATTTATACAACCAACAGTGCTCGATTCATCATGCCCTCTGAGGTGTATGCTGGGATGTGCTGATCACAGGACTGAAATACTCATCGATCCAGCTTTCTTGGAGGTTGCCTGTGGAGGGCTTAATTGCTTCCTTCCCTAGGAATTACTCTCAGCTGAATGCCTGGTCAGTGTGAGGGGAGGACATCTTTGAAGGGCATCCAGCTCTGGAGCTCTCTGTGATATTGGCTGAGGCCTTTGTTGCAACTGTTTCATGGTTCAACTTTTCCCTTAATCCAGTCTTTCTTCCTTTCCTTCTACATAGGTGATGTTCCACCTATGCAGAAAACAGCAGAGCAGCCTGAGACTGCTATCCTTCCAAACACTTGCTTATAAGTTTGGCCTTTGGCTGGTATCTGGGAACTTAAATTTCAGTCAGGTTTATACCATTTCCAAAACTGGTAAGAGCAACTCACAGTGCCTAAACTGCTTGTAAAAACAATGTGATTTATGCTAAACATTTGCTTTCCTTCTGGTAGTCTGGAATTCTGGTATGTGGTAGACCAAGGATACCTGTGTAGCCAGCTTCCAATAAAAACCCTGGACACTGAGTCTCTCATGAGCTTCCCTGGTTGACAGCATTTCATATGTGTTGCCACACAAGTCCTGTGTGACTCTACTGGGAGAGGACTCTTGGAGCTTGAACCTGATTTCCTCCAGACCTTGTCCCATGCACCATTTTCTCTTTGCTGATCTTTAAAATATTCTCTTGCTGTAATGCATTATATTTGTGAGTACAACTATATGCTGAATCCTGTCATTCCTCCTAGTAAATCACAGAACTTCCTAACACACTTCCTGCATGCAAATCTTGATCATCTTGGAAAACCTGACCTAAGTCACCCCCCACCTCTGTGCTAACCCAAGACCCACTCTTCCCTGCAGCTCTCTTTCAGTTCATTGTACCACCATTCTTCCAGTTCCCTAATTTTATAATCTCAGAAGCAAAACTCTCCCATCCGACTGGCTAATAGTCCTTCCAAATATATCTCTATGTCTCCTAAATGTGTCCTCTACATTCTCACCACCATCATTGCTGTAATTCAGGCCATTATATTTTCCATCTGGACAATGACATCAGTTCCCTAACTGTTCTCTTCCCAGTCACAGTGATATACAGTGCTGCCAAGTTAATCTTCCTAATGTAAATCTTGGAATAAGTGAGTTTCTAGTATGCCTTTAAAACCAACCAAGCCAAAATGACTTTAGTTTTTTTCCACTGATTTCAGATTGATGTTAAACTTCTTAGCAAGACATTCAAGGCATCCATGAACTGGCCTTGACCATGATGCCAGTCTTATTCTTTTCCACTCATTGTACTACACCTTTTAGCCATATGGAATCTCACACTGCTCACTGAACAAATCTTATTTCTCCCCCTTTTACTTCTTTTTATGCTATTGGTTCCTTCTCAAAAGGTTCTTTACTCATCTTTTCTTATCAAGAGCCTATCACCATTTCAATGACAAACTTCTTTTGAGAAGTCTCTTTAATAAAACCTTTCCAATCTGCCTTCTCAAGGCAGAATTAAAGTCTTGTCCTCTGCTCTTCTACAGTAAAAATAGATTATTGTGACACCTACCCTGATGTGTGTTTCTGAAAATAATAACAAGACTTCTCTTCCTTTCTCTTTTGAGCTAGATCAATAGATTTGTCTAGACAAAAGCAAGAAGAAATTCTTGAGCAAGAATTTTTATTCCTTCTTGGATAGAGAACCATCCATAGTTTATAAACTGTGTGCTCTAGACCAGTGGCCTCCAAATTTTCTAGATTATGTGCCCCAAAACAAATTTGAACACATATATTCAACTTTATATGTGCTTATTTATACATGATATACAAGTACATTATACTGACATTTTCTGAACATCATAGAACATATACATAAATAATGTTCAAAAGATAACATAAAAAATAGACGTAGAACATTCTGATGTTTTCATGCCATGCTCCAATGAACCCCCTTACACTGAGGTGTGTGTACTCCTCTCTAGAGAACCCTGCTTCCCACTCCCAGGACTGTGTGTTTCCCCCATGTGACTTCCCTTCCTTGACTCAAAGCTGTGCTCTGAGCAAGGTTAGGAAATATTAACTTCTTTCTGTGTGGCCAGAGAGCGAAAAGGTCGTCTTTCAAAAAGGTGAACTTTATGAACAATGCCAGGCCCCAGTAGTTCAGAGATTGTCCAAAGGGACTCGGTCTTATTTTTAGTAAAGAAGGCAGCATATTCAGACAGGCCCCAAAGACTTCTGTTATTGTCGTCATTGCTGTTGGGTTTGTTCAAAGCACAGCTTCTGACAACCTACATGATTAGGAAGATTTTTCAGAATCTGTGCTGGGCTGGAGGCAGATTGAGGCAAAATATTTTTCCCCTAGTAATGACAGACCCAGCTTGGTGATACAGAATTTAAGTGGTGGTGACCTTAAATATGTGAAGCTCTGAGCTCACCTCTGCTGTCACAACAGACTCTTGAGCAATCTGAGCAGAAAACAACGTGAGTGTAAGAAATATGTAAAGGGGTAAGGGGCGCATAAAAATAAATATAGAAAGCTTTTCAGGAAATATGGTCGAATGCATGTTAGCATTAAGCATAAATCTGAAAATATGACAAAGAGTAAGGCTCAGAAAAAAAAGCATATTTCAAAAGAACATTTATATAATTTTGGATTAAATAAGATTTTTGAACTTGAATTTTTATGGAAAGAGTACCCAGAAAGACAAAAAATTGCTATTGTACAATAAATTTGGGGGCTATTGTTCTGAAATGCTTTCCCCACATAACTTTAATGGAATTACATTAACATCATTTGGGACCTTTGTGCTTACAAATGGACTCTCTTTCTACTTTTGCAAACAAGGCTTACTGGAAATCACTACATCGAAAGTCACTAAAATATATAGATACCACAATGACTCCAAAAGGCAAGCACAAAATCAAGAATTGCCATTTCACAATCATCCCACGCACCCCACACAGCTGGGCTGCAGTTTACTCTCTGGCTCTGAGTATAATGTTTCATATCCAATCACCAGCCCACTCCTAGGAATGGCCAGTTCGGGGTTTAAAGCAAAATGCACCTTTCCCTAGGGAAATTTCAAGGTCAAAATAAATAGGGCAGAAAAGATACATAATGAATTGCTTTATTCTTCTCATCTGTGCTGGTATATTCTATATCTACCAGGTTCTTGAAGCATAAGCCTTTGCCTTGTATACCACTCCATTCTCACATGGCTCCAGAGGAGGTAAGACAGAGGAAGTGGAGAAAAGCTTGTCATATTCTAACAATCACTCCAGTGCATTATGAAGCAGATGCAGACCATAAGGGTGCAGTTGGAGGCTGCCGGGTTGTGCTATTTTTACACAAAAAAGCTTGGGTGCACATAAGCAAATGTACATCAAGTTGTGCAGGTAATTAATACTAGTGTTTGCTTTTTCTGCAAGTATTTGAGGAATTTAAGAATGAAATATAATTCACATGGTATTTTGTCCAATAGTTGACATTTCTGAAAATGCTACAGATATCTTGGAATTCAACTAGTCAGTTAATACAGAAAAAGTCTTAAAATGAAGTGATTTTCATGTCTCTCTCTATATAGAGTTATAGTGTGCATTTTAAGATCTTTTGTTCTATCGATCTTAGATCAAAAAAGAATGAAGAAAGCACCTCACTTATTCAATAGCTGGTGAGTAAAGAGAAGAGATATACCAAGATATAGAAGTTTTTCTCTAATTCTATGGAAATAGTAATATTTGATATTTATAATTCAGGCTGTCAGGATAAATGGATTCAACATGAGGTTTAGATGTAGTAATTTTCTAATGAGATACAAAGTCGCTAATAATACAAAGCAAGGAAACACAAAAGAGAAGTATAGATTGTAACTAAAGGGTGAGATTGCAACTAAGAGAGATCAGCATTATGAGAATAATTTTTCTGTCACTAAGATAAATTTTGAAGCAAGTGTCCTCATCCAGCCAATTAGGACTTGCCAGTGGCTTTTAAGGGCCCACTCAGTAGATCTGTAAGACATTTGCTGCTACTGTGCTTTTTTCTTCATCTACTGTCCATCCTCAGTGCCCCCTCTCTATGCCTTAGGAAAGAGAGGATGACCTGGAGTGACGCCTCTCCAAATACTTCCCGTGGTTGGGTTGACTGAACTCAATCTTCATGTCTACTTTACCAGGGTCTGCCAGGGCCTTTGAGAAAAGTAATTCCTCCTCACATAAAACTCAGCATACTACTCTATATTCAGTTAAGAAAACAGAAATCATGGTCAATATTTCAAACACAAGGGATTTAATACAAGGAACTATTTACAAAGTGTTGGAAAGGCTGAAGGAGCAAAAGGAAGAAGAAGTGATACACAAATAGCTGAAAGCTCCTGATGCTTCTAAGCTAGTACCCATGAGGCTGTTCCTGCCACTGGGCAGCTATGAATGCTGCCACTTTAGGGACTGGAATGGTCAATATTGCCTTCTACCCTCAACACCACCATGGCTAGGGCTATAACTAACAAATTTTGCTGTCGCCTGGGCTGCTGGAGTCTGCAGCCACAGCACCCCCTCTTCTGCTACAGTAGCTGCTATTGAATTTAGAAGTGAAAAACTTCTCTTCCTCCAACCTTCTGATCTTTTCCAATGCCTGCCATTGGCAGATACTAATAGGAAGCCACTAGCAAGGAGTCTAAGGAATGCGATTTGCAGACTTCTAGGCCCACGGAATATAGAGCAGATTATAAAAGGTTAAGTAAAAGCTAAGAAACAACAGATAAATAACCAACACAGTCAGGCAACTTGCTCTAAAACAACGCTTCCTAAACTTTTTGTTTATTTCATAGCATGTATAGAGATAGGGATAAATTGGAGGAGATTTGGAGACCTCCACATAGGATATGGTAAAATCATCTATTATGTTTTATTTATATTATAATTATAATGAATAAGTACAATAAAAGTATAAGAGAATATATTAGAATTGAATTTGTCTGAAATTTCCAAATAAAATATTTTGAAGTTTAATGATAAACTTGAGCTTGCTTCCACAAACATGACATTTTATGTTGTCATTTATCCTTGAAATGGCTACATGTAATTCCTATCAATGCTTTTCAATAAAGAGCTCTTCAAATTCTTGATAGTCACTATTAATGAGAAGCTGTTCATAAACGGATGATATAAAAAAGTAAAAACTTTTTAAAATAGCAATTCAAAATTCACTGCTGTCGAAAACATAAAGACTAGCAGCTCTTCCTTTTTTCTTCACTGACAAACATAATGTTGACATTTCTTGTGATTCTGAATGGTTTTTGAATTCTATCAAAAATTTTCAAATCCATTTTTTGTTCCTACCGTACATATTGTCAGTGTAGTCACTCTGCAGCTAGCTTGGATGTCCCTAAAAGGACACATCAGCTGCAAAGAGAAGGGAGCATTGAATTAATGTCAAAATAGAGGTAGATTGGGAGCTACACTGATCAGAAGCCCCCAGCCAAGTTCCCCAATCCTACTATCTCAGCTCCTGGAAGACCAGGGCACACACTTCCACAGCAGGAACAGAGCCTCCTTATTCACGCTGCGTCTATGTTGGCGTGCTCTAAGTGGCCTGTTGAAGGAGGTACTAGGTGATAAAGGACCTCCTTGACTGCAATCTTTGGCAGAATGGGGTAAAGAACATTATTCTGTTAACCATCTGTAGGAGTAGTAGGGCCACTGTCACACCCCACTCCACTAAAGAATTAGTATCTACAACACAATAACAATTTGCAGCACACAAATTGGGCAGCTCTACACTCAGGACCAGGAAGAACCACACAATTTTGCCTGCTGTGAGTTTCAAAAGTTTATTTGTCTAGTTCTACTTGGAGCTCCTTTCACTGATTTTTAAAAGCCTACACTTATCCCCAATACACAGACATACATGGACAAAATTTCTGAACAGATTTCTATATCTTTATAGTAGAACTTTGCATTGCAGCTTTAAAATATAAATGCCGGAAAACTATTGTTTGGTTAGTGTGGTTGTCAGCTTTAAGATGACTCCCAATGATCCCTCCTCTTGATATTTACACTCATGAGCGTGGGTTGGACCTAGTGATTTACTTCTAATGAACAGAATATGGCAAACAGTGATGGGATGTCACTGTCAAGATGAGTAAACAACAGGACACATCTTGCATCTTGCTTACTATCTCTTGGTCTCTGACTTGCTCACTCTAATTGAAGCTAGTTTCCATATTATGAACTGCCCTAGGTGAGGCCCTCATGTCAAGAAACCGAGAGAGATCTCTAGCCAACAACAAACAGATTAGAACTGAGGCCCTTACGAACCAAATCCTGCCAACATTCATTTGAGTGAGTTTGAGAGCAGATTTTACCCAGTGAACCTTGAAATAAATGCAGTCCTGTCTGACCTTGATTGCAGCTTTGTAAGAAACCTGAGCCAGAGGACCCAGATTCCTGACCATAGAAATTGTGAGATAATGTTTGTTGCTTTAAGTTGCTAAATTTGGGGCTAATTTGTTCCTCAGTGATAACTAATACAACCAATTTTCTTCAATGGGCAGAATCAAGTTCATAAAGTATTTGATAGATTTTCATAGTATACCAGGAGCTTATTAATCACACAAATAATGAGATATTTAAAGAATACCAATTTTGAATGTTAGGAAGGAAACCAGTAGTAACTCTCACAACATTCTATTTCATTCATAGATGTAAGACTGTGTTTGATAATTCATAAATATAAATGCCTTGCTATAGATTTAGTGACAAATAACCAAACAAATGCAGTCTTAAAAAAATGGCCAGAAACTTCATATTGGTTTGCTGCAAAAAAAGATAGCTAAGCTTTATCTTAGAATATTCTCTTATTTAAAGGGAGCTAACAATTTTAAAATACAGTTTAAGGCATTATCTTACCCAAAACAAAACTAATAGTTATCCTACCTCCTAAAGATAATAGCTGCCAAGATTTTGGTGTACATTTCCAGTTTTTTTTCCTATGCGTATGTGTGTGTTTATAAAATACCTTTGTAACATATATTTTTTGAAAATAAGATTATACCTAGAAGCTAATTTTGTTCATTTAATATAAGATGAATTATTTTATATGTCATTAAATGTATTTTGCCAAATTTCTACAACTACGTAATATTCCATTGTATGGATGGACAATGATTTATTTAGCTGCTTCTATTAATTATTACATTCTATTTATTTTTGTATATTATAAAAGTAAAAAAGAAGAAGCATACTTCTTTTTTTTTATTGCTCAAGAGTCAAAAGCAAATATAGAGGTAACTATGTTGTAGTTAGCTGTGAGAATGAATAAATTGGTTCACAATAGAGACTGCTTTTTTTTTTTTAAATTCACTATCCCTTCCTCTAATCATTCTTGCTCCCAGAACCTTGATTTTATTGGAAGTAGAAAAGTTCTTGGCTAAAACAAAACAAAACAAAACAAAACAAACCAACATGTTAAGCTTTGATTTCCCATATAAGGAGAGTGATGTGATCCAGTTCTAGGCAATGAGAAGTCAGCAGAGGGGTTGGGAAGGACATCCAGGAGAGTACTTTTTTTGGGGAAGAAGGGCAAAATAAGTTGGTAGGTGCATTTTTTCTCTTTGTGTTTTCCCTTGTTCCTCTCTGAAAAGTATGCGGACCTGATGGCTAGAGATCTTGCAACCATCTCAAGAGAATGAAGATAAAGATCTCATTGTAAGAATGATATGAAAGCCATGTCTTATATCATGATCACTCTAATTCCTAAGCATATGGAGTAGAATAGAAAGCAGAATCAGTCTCATTGTGTAAACTGTTCTTTCTCTCTTTCTTATATGGCTAAATTTTGCGTAAGTTAAATGTGCATATTATATACCCTCTCTGTATTTATATCTGTCTTAATCTGATACCACTTCAGAAAGTCAACAGTTACTGTTATATACCTACATGACCAAAGACTTCTTTAAAAGGGTTAAAAATTCAAGAAGGCCAAGGGTAATTTGCATGGCAGACCTATGAGTTAAGTGTATCTTTTGCATTTTGTGGAGTATGTGTGCTTATGTGGGCTAGGTGGTGAAAGATAAGAGGAGGGGAGAGGGATTGCCTCACTACCAGCGGCCCTATCCATCCTTGAACTCCTTAACTATCAGCTTAGATCCATGAGTTTGCCAGGTTAGTTCAACTAGGTGAGCCAGATAACCCAGGTACATTTTGACTCCAAGGTTAAATTTAGGAGGTATAGAAAGTTATTTAAGCATAAGGTGACTGTTAGGTGGGACAAGAATAGCTCCTAAAGCATGAGACTATAAAGAAAGATAACCCAGTCTTGGGCCAACGTTGGAATAGAGCCACACAATGTTAGAACTCAAAGGCATCTGTGAGAGAGAGCACTCATCCAGAGGTAAGCAATCTTTACTTGCCAGTTCAAGGAACAAAATAAATGTTTATAGATTTCAGCTTGCCCCCTTCCAAATTGGAAATTGTTTTTTGAGTTTTTTTTAGGTGTCATGGGAAAATGTAGTCTTAGAATTTACATTACCCAATTCATGGAATTAAAAAACATCAATGAGAGAATGACACTGTTTTTAGCCACTAAAATGGTAATATATGGGCATACTAATGAAGCCCCTCACAGCAGGCAGCTTTATCATTTTTTATCTTGAAATTATATTTCAAGCTATATTCCAAAGGTAGGTAGTGGTTCCTGGACTGGGAATGATTATCATTGATCACTGTCATTTTATAAGTGGGAAAACTGAGGATAAGAAAGGAACAGAGATCTTTCCAAAGTCACAGTGCTGATGATATTTCTAGGTCTGGAACCCAAGTTTCTTGACTCCCAATTCAAGGCTTCCCTGAACCATTTTAGGAAATTCAGGAGGTGGGGGAAAGGTGGGTAGAGTGGTTTGGGACTTGAGAGACTATTATTTGGATATAAAATGTTTTGTACTGGACAACTGTTTTTACTTGTTACAGTTAATTCCCTTTTTTAAAAATTAAATTAAAATTAATTAAGTGAGTTTGGGTTTTATAGGTTTTGATCTTGATGGTGAGTTATTTTTTAATAACCATTAGTTCTAGATATTTGGGGGACTATATCATTCAATGTTGTAATATCAAAATAACATAATTCTGCATTGTTTTGTCCCTTGCAGTCTAAGCTGGCATTGTTTTAGCAGATAAAATCCTCTCAAAAATTTGTGGACCTCTTATGAATCTCACTGTGTAGTTCACCCCGCTAGACAAAAACCACACCTGCAACATCCTTTCTTTACCTGTGTCCCTGCAGAGACTGCTGAGAAACAAGTTGTTAAACTTCTTGCAGGCCCTAGTGTTCGACTAAGAGGACAGGTGAGACACACTCTTAATCTTTTTTAAGAGTCTATTGTGTGATTGAATAATACCCTGAGGAGCCACTTTTGATTTTTGAAAATCTTCACAAAAGGTTTTACAGTCACTCTTGGTCTTTAGACTTTTTCTCCTGGCAGTGCCTTAGATTTGAACTTCATAATCATTTCTTAATTTTATCAACTTTTGCTGTCTGAAGAGGCTAAGAATTTTCAAAATCAACAGTGTAACAGTCTTCTCAACATATTTCTTTCCTTTCCCATCTTGCTATAAGTAGGCTGTGACTTCAACATTTTGTATTGAAAGCTTCTAACCTAGATCATCAAGTTCATTAGGCATATTCTTTGCTCTCCATGTAACTGAAGACAAGAGTGTTATTAATCTTCTGCCACTACATGAAAAGAATCTCCTTCCTTCAGTGTTCTTTACTTCCTTTTGAGTCTTTACCAAGAGCATCCTCTAAGTTCAGATTTCTACTAACGGTCTATTTAAAGAAACTGAGGTTTTCTTGAACATGCTTCTCAAAATCCTTCTTGCTTCCACCCACTGCTTGGTTCCAAAGTCATTTCCACATTTTTAGGCATTTGTTATGGCAGCACTCCACTCTCAGTACAGGATTTAATCACAGAAGAACTACTAAGATGGATGGAGATTACACACACACACACACACACACACACGAGGTTTTCTTGAACATGCTTCTCAAAATCCTTCTTGCTTCCACCCACTGCTTGGTTCCAAAGTCATTTCCACATTTTTAGGCATTTGTTATGGCAGCACTCCACTCTCAGTACAGGATTTAATCATAGAAGAACTACTAAGATGGATGGAGATTATACACACACACACGCGCGCACACACGCACACACACACACATACACACACACACACAGAATTTGATCTTCCTGAATTATGGGAGCTGGTTATTGTGGGAGCAGTCTCTGTAAGGCTGTTGTCTTCACATCTGAACCTGGAGCTTAAAGTCCACTAGGAGGGAAGAGTATGGAATGGATGCTAAAGATCAAAAACAAGCAAAACCCCACAAACATGAAGTTTTAGCCCTGTAATGACATATTGAAACCCATGCCAATTCTTACTGCCTCTACCCTTGGTGCTATGAGTACACCTAGCCCAGTAGTTAGATGCTGAAAGAGAACCCAAGGGAAGATGGAGATGTTGCTGCCTCACACCCAGCTGCTGCCTCACATCAGTGAGGTGTGAATTCTCAGGCCAGTGACAAGGTGTGAGAACTACAAAAGCTGAAGCTCTGTAGATCTCCCACAAGAATCTCCAGTGCCCTATTCTAAATGGAAACATATAGGGAAGAGAATTCTGTTCGAAGCAGTTCATGTTGGCTAAACTGACACATTCTCTGTCACCATAACCCACATCTGCAGTCCAACCAGTGGAAAGCAGGAAGGACATGAAGACCTCATTCCACTCTATTTAAGGACATTGCATCAAAGGAATACCTAACCCCATAGGCTAAAACCCAGGCAGTTGACTAAGCAACAACGGGGGTGGGAAATGTAATATTTATTCCAGGAATTCTGTTCATGGAGAAGGAAGAAAAATGAATATTGAAGACAACTGAGTTTCTGCCACAATATATTTGGCTGTGCCTGGAATGTCTTTACCTCCTTTTCTCCTTGAAAAACTCTAGTTCACCCTTATAGGCTTAGCTCAATTTTTATCCTCCCTGCAAAGCCTTCACTCTGTTTTCCCACTGGATTTTAGAAATCCTTCCACCTTGGCACTTTCTTATTCATTTAGCAAATTTTATGCCCTCCAAACGTCAGGCATTGTTCTGGAAACTGGAGATTTAGCAGTGACCAAAACAAAGTCCTGACCTTTGCAAAGCTTATTTCATCATTATTATTTAGTATACTTTGTACTCTAAGGCTGTTTCCAATTGAGATAAGAAGGGTAAGATTCATGGGTAACTATAAGCATTTTTTTATTCCTAACTAAATATATAAATCTGTTATCCACAATTAAGATAAAATAATTGGGTAAAGCTTCAAAAATACTTAAGGTTATGGCCTATTAATCACAAAGTAATATTTATGACTTGTAAATCATGTCTCTTTTAGGGAGTCATGGACTTGGAAAGGACATAGGAGATTATCTAAAGAAACCATCTCAGTTTAGATGAGAAGTCTGAGTCTTGGATCACGTGTCAAGTGATTGTCAAGTTAGTGTCAGGCTAGAAACAGAATCCAAGATTATTGATTATTAAAAAATACCCTTGATGCATTGCATTATTGTAAAAAAAAAAAAAAAAAGCACTAAAAGTATACTTCAGTTGTTTATAAAATCAGTCTTTCCAAAAATTATAGCATCAAAATTCAAATTTAAAAAACCTATTATTGAATTCATCAATTAGCTTTAATAGTTTTTTTTTGGTGGAATCTTTAGGGTTTTCTATATATATAGTATCATGTCATCTGCAAATAATGACAATTTTACTTCTTCGTTTTCAATCTAAATGCCTTTTACTTCTTTTTCTTGTCTGATTGCTGTAGTTAGGACTTCCAGTACTATGTTGATTAAGAGTGGTGAGAGTAGACATCCTTATCTTGTTCCTAATCTTAGAGAAAAAGGTTTCAGCTTTTTACCGTTGAGCATGATGTTAACTGTGGGTTTGTCATATACGGACTTTATTAAGTTGAGGTATATTTCTTCTATACTCACTTTGCTGAGTGTTTTGTCATAAATATATGTCAGATTTTGTCATATGCTTTTTTTTTGCATCTATTGAGGTGATCATATGACTTTTATCCTTTATTTTGTCTATGTGGTGTATTATGTTGATTTGCAGATATGAATGATCCTTGCATTCTGGAATAAATTCCATTGATCATGATGTATGATCTTTTTAATGTATTGCTGAATTTGGTTTGCCAATATTTTGTTGAGAATTTGTACATTTATGCTCATCATAAATATTGGCTTATAATTTTCTTTTATTGTAGTATCCTTGATTTTTGTATCAGGATAATGCTGGCCTTGTATGAATTTGAAAGCTTTCTCTCCTCTTCAATTTCTTGGAATAGTTTAAGAAGGATAGGTATTAATTCTCTTTTGAAAGCCTGGTGGAATTCACCTGTGAAACTGTCTGGTCCTAGGCTTTTGTTTGTTGGGAGTTTTTGGATTACTGATTTAATTTTGTTTCTAGTAATTAGTCTTTTTAGATTTCCTGCTTCTTCCCAATTCCATCTTGGAAGATTATATGTTTCTAGGAATTTATCCATTTCTTCTAGGTTGTCCAATTTGTTGGAATTATCCATAGTATCTTCTTATAATCCTTTGTATGTCTGTGGTGAAGGTTGTCACTTCTCCTCTTTCATTTCTGATTTTATTTATTTGGGCCCTCTCTTTTTTTGATGAACTTGGCTAAAGGTTTAACTATTTTGTTCATATTTTCAAAGATCCAGCTCTTAGTTTCATTGGTCTTTTCATTTCTTTTCTATTGTTTTTGATTTTTCAATTCGTTTATTCCTGCCCTGATCTTTATTTTTCTCTTTCTTCTACTCGCTGTAGGCTTTGTTATTCTTTTTCTAGTTCCTTTAGTTATAAGTTTAGATTGTTTATTTGAGATTTTTCATGTTTCTTGAGGTAGGTCTGTACTGCTATGAATTTCCCTCTCAGAATTGCTTTTTCTATGTCCCAAAGATTTTGGATCATTTTGTTTCCATTTTCATTTGTCAAGATATTTTTCAATTTCCTCTTTGATTTCTTCATTAATCCATTTATCATGTAGTAGCATGTGGTTTAATAAATTCAATAATGAATAATGTTTAATAAATGAATTCAACAAAGTTGCAGAATACAAAATTAATATTCAGAAATCCATTGCATTTCTATGCACAAATAAACTATCAAGAAGGGAAATTAAGAAAACAATCCCATTTACAATTGCATCAAAAAGAATAAAACACCCAGAAATAAATTTAAGGAGGCAGAAGACCTGACCTATACTCTGAAAACTATAAGATATTGATGAAAGAAGTTGAAGAAGACACAAATAAATGGAAGGATATATCGTGCTCATGAACTGGATAAATTAACATCATTAAAATGTCCATGTTACTCAAATCAACCTACAGATTCAAGGCAATCTCTATTAAAATACCAATGACATTTTTCACAGAACTAGAACAAATAATTGTAAAATTTATATGGAACCACAAAAGAGCCTGAATAGCCAAAGAAATCCTGAGGAAGAAGAACAAAGCTAAATGTAGCTCCCTGATTTCAAACTATGCTATGAAGTTATAGTAACCAAAACAGTAGGGTTTTGGACTAAAAATAGACACATAGACCAATGGAACAGAATAGAGAGCCCAGAAATAAACCTATATTTATTTGATCAATTAATTTACAACAAAGGAGGCAAGAATACACAATGGGGAAAAGACAGATTCTTCAATAAATGGTTTTGGAAAAACTGGACAGATATATGCAAAAAAAATTAAAAAATAAAAATAGACCGCTTTCTTACACCATATACAAAAACAAACTCAAAATGGATTAAAGACTTAAATGTAAGACCTGAAACCATAAAACACAGGCTGTGAACTCTTTGAAATTTGTCTTAGCAATATCTTTTTGGATACTTCTCCAATATCTTTTGGATACTTTATTTTTGCTTTTCTAGCCTTCTACAGCAAAGGCTAGAAAAGCAAAAATAAACAAATGAGACTACATCAAACTATAAATCTTTTGCATAGGAAAGGAAACCATCAACAAATTGAAAAGACAGCTTACTGAATGGGAGAAGATGTTTGCAAATGATATATCTGATAAGGGGTTAATATTCAAAATATTAATGAAACTCAAAACTACGAGTTATCACCTCTCACCTATCAGAATGGCTATTATAAAAAAATCAACAAATAACAAGTGTTGGTGAAGGTATAGAGAAAAAGAAACCTTTGTGCACTGTTGGTGGGTTTGTAAATTGGTGCAGTTGCTATTGAAAACAGTATGGAGAATCCTCAAAAAATTAAAAATAGAACTACCATATGACTCAGCAATTCCACTTTTGGGTGTTTATCCAAAGAAAATGTAAACAATAATTCAAAAAGATATATGTACTCCCATGTTCACTGTAGCATTGTTTACAATAGCAAAGATATGGAAGCAACCTAGGTGTCCATTGATAGATGCATGAATAAAGAAGAAATGGTATATATAAACAATGGAATATTAATCAGCCATAAAAAAAAATGAACCTTGTCATTTATAACAACATAGATGGACCTACAGAGTATTATGTTAATTAAAATAAGTTGGACAAAGAAAGATAAATACTGTATAATTTTATTTATATATGGAATCTAAAAAAACAAAAGAAACAAACAAACAAAATGAAACAGAAACAAACTCATAGATACAGAGAACAAACTGATGGTTGCCAGAGGGGAGGGGAGGGTAGTTGAATAGAAAAGGGGAAGGGAATAAAGAAGCACAAATTTCCAGTTATAAAATAAAATTTCTTCTTAAAAAAGAAACCCTTTTAGAAGAATAGGAGTATGTTGGTGTGTTTGTGTGTGATAGTGTTAAGAACATTTTCTAGTTCCAATATGTAAAAAAAAAGATGTAAGTAATTTTAATATAAACATATTAGAGAGTGGTAATATAGAATTGTAAAATGTCAAGTTAAATTTAAAGGTGACAGACGATTCTTCTCTTCAAGTTCTATATAGCACTTCCCTAAAATTTCATAGATTCTATTAGAGATCTGCTTTATGTTAATTTGAGACCTGTCATAGTGCATGCACACAAAAACTGAAAATCAGAGTTTTAATTGAAAACAGATATAAAAAATAAAGCCATTGTGCACAGCTTTGAGCAGCCACTAAATTCTTACACACATCCTTGCTCTTTGAAGCTTTGCTCCCACACACCAACAGACACAGTCTAAAACACACACCCCACGTTCACACCATTCACCTGCCCCTCTCATACGGTTCTGACACATTTGTTCCACCTCTTTCATCACTATGGGAGACAGCGTGAAGGAGGAATGAAAGTCAGGAGCACAGATGCAGGGCGTTTAAATGTGTGTACTACACAAAGCCTGTGGAAAGAGCTTTCAATGAAATAAATAATATTAATTTATTTTAGAAATATTAGCTTTCAGTAGAATCAATGAAAATTGAGCCAGCTCCTCCAGACCAAGTTAATGAGAATACAAGGGAAGATTGTGATTCAGAGCTTAATCTAAACCATTTTTGAAAACAATATACCTGAACAAATACAATAAATTGATGATTTCCTGAGAAAAGGGTTTAAAACAGTACTATTAAATTAGCTCTTGAAGTCCTAAAAAAAAAATTAACTTTTTTCTGATGGTAAAGAATCTAAATTTAATTCACTAGGGGTTTTGCGTTGGAGCCTGAAGTCTTTCTGGTTGTACACTATATTTATATTGAGGATATGATTGGTCAAATAACAGACTTTTAAATTACACAAATATGAAAATCATCAATGCTATTGCTAAACTGTGGCAAATTCAAAATTGCGAAGTTAAGATAGATGTTATGAAGTCTCTCTGAAAGCGGTGGCCATTGACTAGATATTACTGTTGCTGACAAAACATTTTGTATTTTACATAATACATTTTTTTATCAAGAATCTTGGCAGTTCTGGTAAGCAATAAAATTATGAACAACAGGATAGAAAGATGCATATTTTTTTCCACTAGTGCATAGAAATAGCTCACCTTTGGCACAGGCTAAGACTCTAGGGAATAAGTGGAATTCTTTCAGTTACAAGTGGCAGAAAACCTGACCCAATCTGGCTTAAAAGGAAATTTATTGTCTCATGTAACTGAAAAACCCAAGTGTAGGTCCCGGACTTCAAGCATAGCTGGACTCAGGCTAAAACAATTCACTAGTGCTTGGTTGGTCTCCACTCTTTAACTTGGTTTTCCGTATGGTTTCAGTGTCAGGTTCCCCACAGTAATGTTCCTGTCCTTCCATCCTTTCAGGTTCAAGACAAAAGGCAAGAGCAACCTGGCTTCCCCAGGAACTGAGAGCTACTGACTTGAGTTTCATGCTTATCCCTGAACCAAACACGATGGCTAAGGAAATATGATGTCATAACTGTCTTAGGCCTAAGGAGTATGTTTCACCTCTGAGTGATGACAGAGGTGTAATCTTGCTCCAGCATGGACTGAAGTGGTAGGAGAGTGAAGAAAGAGTAAAACTCAGTATGAAAATTGGGTACTGTTCCTGAAAGATGAAATGAATGGGATTCTGTAATACAAACCACACATGCCAGTTATAGGGGGAATCTCAATTGTGGCTATGGAGATATAGTTTTACTGGCTGTCAGGACCGATAACAAATAGTTTTAGATCAAAGGTGAAGATAAAAATGCATAGTAAATCCACCGTTTATAAGGTAAATATGATCATTAGTTTCCTTGGCTATACAATGACAGTTATATCACTTATGATTTTTTTCAGTCAGGATTAAATAAACCATGCATCTGAAAACATAGGTGGTTAATAAGTGTCGATTATCTTCCCATTTTCCTTTGAGTCAAATTTTCCTTCCTTAGATTTGGGAACTCTTTAGAATAGAAAGTATTTCCGATTCAGTCTTTTTTAAATTTCCAGAACCTACGACAGAACCTAATACATAGTAGAAATTTAATGTGTGCTGAACAAACAGATGTTGGGTATTTTAGTTAGGTTATAGGATAAGCTGCTGTAACAAAGAGACCTCAATATATAATAGCTAAAACAAGGTACATGTTCATTTCTCTCTCATGAAACAGTCTGGAGCCTCTGGGTGGTTTTCAGTAGAAAGGCAACTCTGTTCCTATAGATCACGCAGCTTCTTTCTGTCTTATTCTTCCACATTTCCCTGTTTTCCTCGTGGGCATGATTGAAGCTGGCTGACCACCACCACCACTGTGTTCCAGCCCATGGGAAGTGAGAAGAAGATATGAAGGACAAATAACTTCCTTTTAAGAATGTGATACAGATGTTGTGTACATCTCTACTCATATCCCCTCAGGCAACACTTAGTCATGTGGCAACAACAACCTACATGGGATGTTGAGGAAGATAGCCTCTAGCAAGGTAGTCACATGCCAGCTCAAACTCAGGGGGGTCCATTATAAAAAAAAAAAATGATGAGGGAGACAGAGATAGGAGATCGATTAGTGGTCTCTGTTACATGCAGCCACGTGGAGGTCAGAAAAACTAGAGTAGTGGGTACCAATTTTCTCAGTGTCACTGCCAGTGAAAAAGCAAAGGAAGGACTACATGGAAGGGACTGTGGATCATAGTTTCAGAGTGTTATGTGTAAACGTGCCTCTATGTTAAAGCTAAAGATGGAAGTTAGACTAAGAGGACTTGATGCTTAGCAGATTGACTCAATACAAGGCACTCTAAAAAGCACCTATTTCTTTTAACTCAGTTCACTTAGTTTTATTATGCCAGAACTATGAACTTGGATTTTATTTATTGAATTTTATTCTTAAAGGGCTGCTTTCTAGAAATGATGTACCCTCATTCGATCATTTCTCCATATGAAAGTTCTTAGGCATGCAGGAAGCATTATTTGAGCTAAGAATTATATTTTCAGCTAAAGATATATAAAAGAATCTTAATTGATGAATATACTTACAGTCTGTTCCATGTTGAAGGGAGTTGTCCTAAATCAAATGGCAATTAGATGTCCCAGAAAATCTGGAGCAGTCTAATTTTAGATATCTGGTGTTGTCACCAATCTCATAAAACATTTTTGAGCATGCACCACCAATAGATGTATACTTTTTATTTATACATATATATATATACTAACATATATATGAACTAAATTATTGTATACATTACAAAACATATACCAAAATAGAAAATTTTAAAAGATGAGCTAAAATAATTGTAAATAGAAGTTCTAATAATCACTTCTCATATTTTTCTAGGGCTCAAGCACACACAAAATAAAAATCACTGTAGTAGTCAATAATAGAATCTGGACCAGAACCCAGGTCTTCAGACTTCTAGTACAGTGATCTTTCCTATTAATCTGACTGCCTTTCATCTTTCTAGTATCTAATGGAGCAGTATCTAGTATGAGGCAGACTGTTGTTCCCAACAAGATGGATTAAATGCATCCCACTTTACACCTTCTGCTGACAACAACAATAACAAAAAACCCTGAACAAAGTACATAAATCACTTACCAGAAGATCTGAAAAGTGGAAAGAGAGAGAGAGAGAGAGAGAGAGAGAGAGAGAGAGAGAGAGAGAAAAGACGTCTTTCACAAAGAAGAGCCCTAGGCTGTAGGGCTCAAAGCTTCATATGTCTAGATGTAATTTTTGTTAAAGAGAGAGGGAGAGGGAGAGGGAGAGAGAGAGAGAAAGAAAGAGAAAGAAAGAAAGAAAGAAAGAAAGAAAGAAAGAAAGAAAAAGAAAGAAAGAAAGTAAATTAGCTAGAAAACTTGAGACTTGAGTGAGACTTGAGGAATGACCTGGCAGTGAGTTTCTGTTTTTTTGTTTTTTTGTTTTTAACCTCTATACTATAGTCCCCCCTTAACCATGGGGAATATGTCCCAAGACCCCCAGTGAATATTTGAAACTGCAGAGAGTCCGACCCCTATATATACTATGTTTTTCCTATACATACATGCCTATGATAAAGTTTCATTTAGAAATTAGGCACACTAAGAGATTAACAACCACTAATAATAAAATAGAATTATAACAATAAAATAAAGGTTACTTGAACACAAGTGCTGTGATACCATCACAGATGATCTGATAACCTAGACGGCTACTAAGTGACTAAGCCGTGGGTAGAGTACACAGCGTGGATACTCTGGACGAAGGGATGATTCATGTCCTGGGTGGAATGGAGCATGAAGGTATGAGATTTCATCACAATACTCAAAATGACAGGCAATTCAAAACTTATGAATTGTTTATATCTGAAATTTTCCATTTAATATTTTAGAACTGTGGTTGACTGTGGGTAACTGAAACTATAGAAAGTGAAACTGTGGATTGGGAGTGATTATTGTACATCCAGGCCTGTGTGCTAGAAAAGTTTGCAACCTGGGAACAGCAGTGGGGAGAGACAAGAAAAGTCTCAAGAAAATCCTGCTCTCTCTAGCCAAAATACCAGTGAAGGGGCAGCCTGGCAGAACAGAAACCTCTTATATGTTTGTGGTAAGGAGAATTTTAAGATGTCCCCCCAAATTTCCTGCCACTGATGTACATGCCCTGACCTGGAACTGTGAATTTGATGGACATTACCTCTGTGATTAGGTTATGTTATATGGCATGATTGACCTTAAGATAAGATTATATAGGTAGTCCTGGCCTAATAACTGGAGCCCTTTAAAAATGAAAATTTTTCTCTGGCTGATAGTATAAGGGGAAGTCAGAGAGATTCAAAGCATGAGAAGGGTTCGACATGAGGAAGGTTTTTCTGTTGCTAAGATGGAGGGGTCCACAAGGCAAAGACCTGAGAATGGCCTTTAGGAGCTAGACATGGTTGCCAGTTGACAGCTAACAACACACAGGAATCTCAGTCTTACAACTGCAAGGAAATGAATTCTGCCAACAATGTGAAGGTGTTGGAAGTGGATCTTTCCTCAGTTGAATCTCCAGGTGGGGAAGTAACCAGCCCAGATATTGATTTTAGCCTTATCAGACCCTGAGCTATAGGACTCTTGACTCAGGGAAATTGGAGATATAAATGTATTGTTACTGGCCATTTGCTCGTTCTCGAGACAAGCACTAAGTTACTAGCCATTTGCTCATTCTAGAGACAAGCACCATGAAAAACCCATGTTTACCCTCATCCCAATGGCACTACAGTAGTGGAGCTACTTGGCAGAACTCTTGACTTCCACCCCTGTATTAGTTACCTGTTACTGTTGTAACAAATTGCCACAAACTTAGAACAACACAACTATAATTCTGGAGATCAGAAGGCCAAAATGTGTCTTATGGGACAATGATTTTACAATGTGTCCACAAAGCCGCATTCTTTCTGGAGGCTCTGGGGAGAATGTTTCCTGGCCTTTTCCAGCTCTAAAGTCTACCACCCTGCCTTGGCTCATGGCCCCTTCCCTCATCTTTAAAGTACATCATTTCAATGTCTACTTCTGTGATCACATTTCCCTTCTTTTTTTGACCCTTCTGCCTTCCTCTTATAAAGACACTTGTGATTACATTGGGCCCATCTCGATAATTCAAGATATTCTTCCCATATCAAGATCCATAACTTAATCACATTTACAAAGTCTCTTTTACCATGTAAGATAACATATTCATAGCTTCTGAGGATTAGGATGTAAACACCAGAGGTGGGGGGCATTATTTTTTCTACCACAACCCCCTATGGAATAACACTGCAGATGCCTTTATAAACCGACTTGACATTTGAACCACAGCCCACAAAAGTGGGTTAGAACATATATCCTGAACATAAACTGGTTAACTACATGCTGAATTAGGAAATCTAAATAGAAACAAAAGTTTCTGTTTAGTTATATTATAACATAATATCCAAATGTCCAGGATATAGTCCAAAATTACTCACCACTACCATAAAAATTTCAACTTAAATGAGAAAAAGCAATCAATAGATGCCAACACCAAGATGGCATAGATATTGGAATTATGAAACAGAGATTTTAAAGCAGCTATTATAAAAATGTTCCAATAAGCAATTATACTCTTAAACCAAAGGAAAAAATGGAAAATCTTAGCAAAGATTTATAGAAGATATAAAGAGCCAAACAGAAATTTTAGACATAAAAAAAAAAAAAGGAACTGGAGTAAAAAACTCATTATATAGGTGTTTTGATTGTACCCAGGATTTAATTTATAGAGGTGACTGAGTGAAGACACTGAGAGGTCAAAGTCATAGAAAAAAGAATTTATTAAGGGCTATGCTATGCCATGCAGGGCTACATGAGGAAGTACCAGGATCAGCCAAGAGGCAGGAAGAGTGAGGGGAAAGCACAGGCGCAAGTCTTTATTGTAGTTTCTGAAAGAAAGAATGGGTGAGGCAGGGTAGGCAAGTTTGAGCAAGCTTAGAATTGCATAGTTTGAATAGTTTCACCAGGCTCTGGGCTACAGTAGTGGTCTTAGTCGTCCAGTACCTGACTCTGGAAGTGATTTAGGGCAAGAGAAATATTGGCTTGGTGTATGAAAGTTAGATAAAGAAGGTGGTTGGCAGTATGGGCTCTGGATTGGTTGGTTTGCATATGAAAAGCATGTAGTAGGGAGAGACATGTGCTATCTCTAGGAATTACTTACCTATGGAAAGGGAAGTCTCTCCCTGACCAGCAAAGCCCGTAAGATATGAAAGAAATATAGAATATAAAAGATATCATTAAAGCAACGGTCTCAATATTAAAATGGGGATGCCTTAAGAATCAGTGAACTTGAGGATTCTAGGAAACATGGAGGAGTGAGAGATGTCCTCAGATCTCTATTATTGAAACAACAATAAGCTAAACATCTAAAACTCAACAAAGAACACCCAACCTGCACACCAGCATGTCTGAGCGTGGGATCTGCATATAAGAGCTACCACAGGTCAGAACCTTGGGTATCAGGCGGTGGACTGGGAGAAATAAAGATGCTGCCTCTCGCAGCCGCTGGAGCTCCCTGCAGGAGGAGAGGAAGGGGAAAAGGAGCAGCGAGTTCCCTGAACAGCCCTGCCTGGGAGTGCTGTGAGCTCCCCACGCGGCAGGACCCAGTCATCAAGGCAGAAGGCAGAAGGCAGAGAAGCAGGATTGCAGAAAAGCAACAGTTGATTTTTACCGGCCGTGGTTGCAAGACAGAGGCTGAGCTGCAGCCTCCAACTCCCAACCCAGAGGGCCCCTCCCCCCATACCCGCAGAGACCGATCACTGCCGAGCCCCAGGGGAATCTGAGCAAATGCTGCTGAGACTATTGCTGACACTGACAGGGACTGAAACTGAGGGTAGAGAGCGTGATTAAATATCTACAAGAAAATTAAAAAGGCTTTTGCTGCTTTCACACCCTTCTCTAGTGCACATGGAACATTCTCAAGAATCGACCACATACTGGGACACAGAAATAGCCTCAACAAATATAAGAGGGTTGAAATCATACCAACCATATTCTCTGATCATAATGCTTTAAAACTAGAGATCAACTGCAAAAAGAAAGCAGGAAAAACCACAAATACATGGAGATTAAACAACATTAACTGGGTCAGAGAAGGAATAAAAAGAAAGATCAAGAGATACATAGAAACAAATGATAATGATAGTACAACATATCAAAATTTTTGGGACACAGCAAAAGCGGTCATAAGAGGAAAGTTCATATCATTACAGGTCTACCTCCAAAAACAAGAACGAGCCCAAATAAATAATCTAACGCTTCATCTTAAAAAACTAGAAAAGGAAGAACAAATGAAGCCTTAAGTCAGCAGAAGGAAAGAAATCATCAAAATTAGAGCACAAATAAATGAAATTGAAAACAAACAAAAAAAAATAGAAAAAATAAATACAACAAAGAGCTGGTTCTTTGAGAAGTTTAATACAATTGACAAACCCTTGGCTATACTCACTAAAGAAAAAAGAGAAAGGACACAAATAAACAAAATCAGAGATGAAAGAGGGAAAATTAAGACTGACATCGCAGAAATACAAAGGATCATGCAAGAATACTATGAAAAAATATATAATACAAAATTTAATAACCTAGAAGAAATGGACCAGTACTTAGAAAAATACAATCTTCCTAGACTGAATCGAGAAGATCTGGAAAATCTAAATAGACCGATCAGCAGTGTGGAAATTGAAACGATCATCAAAAACCTACCAAAAAGTAAAAGTCCAGGACCAGCTGGCTTCACCAGTGAATTCTACCAAACATTCAAAGAAGATTTAATACCTATTCTCCTCAAACTCTTCAAAAAAATTGAAGAGGAGGCAATACTTCCTAACACATTGTATGAAGCCAGTATTACTTTGATACCAAAACCTGGTAAAGATAACACAAAAAAAGAAAACTACAGACCA
>NW_006442484.1:56259251-56262500 GCF_000325575.1 Pteropus alecto
GCTGTGACACAGATAAACAATGGAATATTATTCAGCCATAAGAAAAGATGAAATACTGTCATTTGCGACAACATGAATGGACCTCGAGATAATCAAGCTAAGCAAAGTAAGCCAGATAGAAAAAGTTGAAAATCACATGATGTCATTTACATGTGGGATATAAACCTAAAAGCAACAAATGAACAGGACAAACAAACAGAGACTCATGGACATGGACAATGGACTAGTGGTTACCAGAGGGTATGGGTTGGGGGAGAAGGGGGAAGGTAGACAGGGTAAAGGTAGTCAAATATAGGGGAATAGGGGGAGGGTGAAGTGAGTAAAAGGGATCAAATATATGGTAGCTGAAGGCAACTGGACTTTGGATGGTAAACACACAAGAGAATATACAGTTGTCAAATGATAATGTACACCTGAAAATTATTTGTATTAACCAATGTTACCCCAATAAACTTAATTTTAAAAAAAAGGAAAAAAAGAATTAGTGAACTTAAAGACAGAGCAATAGAAATTATCAATATAAACAACAGAGGAAAAAAGATTTTTTAAAAATGAATAAATTCTCAGGGACTTGTGGGATAGCAGCAAAACTTTTAACATTCGCGTTATCAAAGTTTCAGAAGGAAAAGAACACTGAGCTAAAAAATATTTGAAAAAATAGTGGCTCCAACTCTCAAATTTGGTAAAAGACATAAATCTACAGATTTAAGAAACTGAGTATACCCTAAACGAACAAACTAAGGATTTCACACCAAGACACACAATCCAGCTTCTGAAAGTGAAAGAAAAACTTTTGAAAGTAGCCATAGCCAAAGAGAAACAATGAATTATCGATTGGGAAATAATGATGCAAATGACAGCAGATTTTGCCTCAGAAACTTGAAGGATAGAAGAGGCAAATATTTTCCAAGTCCTGAAAGAAAAGTATTGTCAACCCAGAATTCTTCATCCAGTAAAAAATATACTTCAGGAAAGAGGTATATAAGAGAATCTGTCACTAGTAGATCTGCTCTGAGAGAATGTCTAAACGAAGTTCTTCATACAGAAAGAAAATAATGAGAGGACACTTGGAACATCATGAATGAGGTGGGGAAAAAGCAGTGGAATTATATTATATAACATTCTCAATGCTAAAAAATTATAGTGATGGAAAATAGATCAGTGGTTGCAAGGGGGTTAGTGTTGGGAGGAGTGTGATTATTACAATGTAGCACAAAGGAGTTTCTGATGATGGAAAAGTTCTGGATTCTGATTGTAGTGACAGTTACAAGAATCCACATATGTGATAAGATTTCAAATTTTACTCTGTAAAAAGAGTGTATGTAAAGAAAAACTGGTGAAATCCAAATAGGCTTTGTACCCGAGTGATCAGTGTTGTACCACCGTGAATTTCCTGGTTTTGACATTTTACTATGGTTATAGAGGATATTATCATTGGGGCAGTACTGGGTACAGAGAAACTCTCTAATATTTTTTGCAATGTCTTGTCTTAAACCATTTACAAATATAGATGGAACACATTTTGGTTTTAAAAAATAATTTATAAAGGCAGAATAAGAGCAAGTGAAAGCAGGGTTCAAAGAAAATCAGCTGAATTGGCAACTGGCACAGGAATAATTTTGGTCGGTTCAATGAGATCACTCTGTGCACATCCCCCTCAAATCTATACACACCTATGTGCATATGCACACACACACACACACACGCACACACACACACACAGAGGAACATAATTATACTTGCCTGGGTTTCAGTATTTCCTTGTTGTCTTTCTAGTATTCACTTTCCAGCCATCTATCTTAGATTTTTCTGTACTTAGCATTAAGAAAGTTTTCTCAGATCATTCCTCTTTTTCTGTTAGTGGTCTGACCCCCTTAATGCCTCTCCCCATTCCCCCTTCTGCTTCATCACCTAACCCTTTTGAAACCCTTATTGCTCATGGTGTCATAAAATTCTAGCTTCCATTTCTAATAATTACTTTGTTAGTACCTTATTTAACATCCCAGAAGTTACTGTAGCCTTATTAGATATGATGGGGTGAGAGGGTACACGCTTAAGCCTGACTAGGCACTAAGGGATGTCTGACAAAAGGAGTCACCGTTGAAGTGTCTGCAATCTCACTGTCACATTTCTGAGGCTCATATGTCCTCTGGACAGTGATGGGGGGAGAATAGCTCCAGAAAAGTCTGAGGAAATCACACAAGTAACTAGGAAGTTGGAGGAGAGAGAGGGAGTGGGCGAGAGTTATCCCATTTATGAGAACATTACCCAGCTCAAAGCCTTTGATGATCATTCGAGCTGGAGCAGTGAAAGGATAAGAGAAGTTGAGAGAACAGAAGGAGCAGAAAACTTCTTACAGCCAAAGACTCTATTCCCATTTCATTCTGAGGCTAGAGGAAAAGGAAGGGCCAAGGATGGTGGACCAAGTTCTGAGGCTGCTGGGCGAGGGAATAAAGAGAGCTCAGTTGGTACGGATGACTTTGAGAATCCAGTCTGTATAGTGGGAAACCTTGGTGTAGTAGCCAACATCGCCTCTCAGAATACACCCATTTGACCAGGATAGGATCCCTTGCAGCTGATTTTGGCATAGGATTGGGGCAGCAGCCATTTCCTGTTGGAAAGAGGAGAGATGAGTCAGGCAGAGTAGCCAAAACAAAGATTATCTAATGCCACGTCCCTATCAGAGGTGCCCAGAATAGGAAGATTTAGGTGTAAGGGCTGGAAGAAATGTCTGTCGGCCATCTTGGGCCATTCCCACCACTCACCCTAGGCCACACCAGAGGAAGCCATAGAGGACATGCTGAGATGTTTCCACCCGGACATCCAAGGTCATTCATGATTGGTAAGAGGACACTTATTCCTTCCTAGACCACAATTTACCTTGATATCTTTTTGGATGCAGAGACAGGAAATTGGATTGGGTTAAGAATGATATGTGGCCCCCAAAACAATGTTCCAGACAAAACTTAGGAGGGACAGAGGTAAAAGAGTTACCTTACATGTGTGTATGCTCTCCAGAGACGATCCTGCACAGAACATATTCTCTGTGATTTTAACAGGAATTTGCCTTACAGAGGACTCTTGGCAGTATTCATCAGAGAACCAAAAGACATTCTGGTTTATCTGGATATCAGGATCTGCGTCTGAGTCTGAGTACACACACAGACACACACGTGCACACACACACACACACACACACAGAGATTGTTTCTCTTTGATCCTTCAGATACCCATTTCTCTTTCTTCTCT
>NW_006442484.1:56262534-56285304 GCF_000325575.1 Pteropus alecto
ACATTCAGTGAAAGAAAAAGCCAAATTGAAAAGGAACCAGAGAAGAAAACAGGTAATGAAATGAGAAAACCAAAGTCTGGTTCCAGTGTTGTAAACTGCATGCCTTGGGCTTTTATTTGTGAATGTTTGTCTCTAAGTTTCAAATGAATGAACCAAACTCATTATTGCCGGTGAGATTGCCCTCCAACCCCTTCCTTACCCAGCCACCCTTTCCCCCTCTCCTGGGTGATGAATGAGGCAGAACATAGGATTCCAGAGGCCTCTAGCCATATATAGCCACTGTTATCCCTGGGTATATCATGTCAACAATTTGGGCCTCAATTTCCACATGAATAAAACTAAAGGCTAAGATATCTAAGTTCTCAGGCCCCTCCCAGCTCTCAAGATCTATAATAAAAGTCACATGATAATTCTCATTGAGTGGGTATTCGAAGAGCACTAAGGGACTGTCTTAAGGGTCACTCACTGGAATTCTTCCATGTCCAGCCCCAGCCAGAGACAGTGCATGCATCCCCTCTTCTGTCTTCTGTAGTATTGGGCAAAACTGCCAGATTCACCTGATCACTGAGCTTTAGGGAATGGTCGAGCTTGATGAGCATGAGGTCATGCTCAGCAGAATCCCGGGTAAAATTTGGGTGTTGTACAGTGAGCACGGGTCTTAAGTTTCCCATCTCGTTTGGGGAAATGTCCTCTTTTGAAGCAACAATGTCTATCTCAAGAAATCTGGAATAGGCAATGAAGGATTAGTAAAAGAAGGAGGTATTATTCAATTGTTTATCATGCATCTTTTCCCCCTGCTAACTTGCTTTGTGACTTTGCATGAGTTCCATAGCTCGCCAAGGCCTCTGTGTCCTTGTCTGGAAAATGAACGATTTCCATTGCAATTCCATAATTCTTTGATTTGTACCACATTGTATGTAAGCTTTTATTCCTTATTGGTTTATCCCCTGGTCCTCACCTTCCCCAGTTCCCTCTGCCTGCATCATCTCACTCAGGAATCTAACTCATCACCTAGATTTACTTCCTGCCTCCTTAAAACCACTTCTCAGGTCTGAAAGTCCCCTATGCAAATCTCTTCAGGGTTGAGCCCCAGTACCTCCCGAGCAATTCCAGTGACTAAGGGGGAAAACCTCCCCCTCCAGGACCCCCACCACTCACGGTAAGAAGCAGTGGGCTGCAGTGAGAACCCACTGTTTGTGGATCAGGGTCCCCACACAAGGCTCATATTCCGAATTCAGGAAAATCAAAAAGGGTGGTGAAGTTTTGATGTTCATGGGATCAAACTGATCGAATGGTTGGACTAATTTTGCTTGTGCTGGTGTTGGTGTTATGATTACTGTTGCTATTGCTGCCAGATAGGGGGAAAGAAGGCAAAATCTTAGAGACAGGGCAGTCATTCCAGTGGACAGACGTCTGAGACATTTTATGTGGAAGTACTTTGAAATGGCTGGTGCGCTTTTGACATTTAAGGTATTATTGAACCATTTCAGGATCCCTCTATTCATTTTCCCTTGGAGTTACCTCTGTATTTGTGTCCTCCCTCCTACTCATGCCTCCTCTCCTTCTTTCCTATTGATTCTTCTCTTTTCTTCAAGCTTCCTTTCTAGCTATACAGCAAAATCACATTCTTTTGCCAACACTCATCATCAATTGTGTCAAGTCTTATCTCAGTCCAAATCTTCTCTTGTACTCAGGGAGCCGGAGGAAAATTGGTGGGCTCTGGATATGTCTGGAGTGTTCTAAGAAACTGCCAATCACTGGGGTCTTAAAATTCTTTTCTTTCTAACTAACTGATGATCTCTCCATCCCTCTTATCCATTTCCTACACTTTTCTCCAATATGACCTTTTCAGAAGTTTAAGCTGAAATAGGAACCTGTACTCACCAGTCACCATCAGAAAGGTGAAGAGTAGAAAGAGGTGGTTCATATTTGCTGTCTCCACACCCTCTCCCAGTGAGAAGACCTAGGAATGGAGTGAACCACCAACCAGCCTGATCAACTGGAAGCTTTGCAAAGGGAGAAATTACAAGGGATGAGGGGGATTCTAGGGACCAAGGTGCTCTTAACTAAGGGATAATGGCATGGAGGGAGGAAAGACATCTAGACTCTACCCCTCTAGAGTGTCTGCCCCCTCCCATTAGAGTCTGGGAAATTTATCCAAGGTGAGATGCCTGACCCCTAGTTGGATGTACTTTAAGCCATAGCTTTGCTTTCCTTTATTAGCAAAGAGAAATATCAACTGGCCAATCCTGTCTGCCTTAATCCACTGTCTCCAGTAATAATTCAGCCTCCTGGTTCACTTAGGCTTACTCACCTGCTCTCACTTAGTATGGCCGATCTCCACCTCTGTGTGTGACATTTACCAGCCCTCAACCTAAAAATAAACTCCCTCCTCTATGAACTACAGACCCCCCTCACCTAACACACTGAGCCTTCCCCTGTGTCACATTGATCCTTGTCCTCATGTCACACTGGCTCTGCCCCTATGTCATCTCCTCATGTCACACTGTCCCCATCCCATGACATCTTCCCTTTACCTCTTAAATAGCTCCCTGAAAATTTGCTAGTCAGATACAGATAGGGGATGCTCAGCATAGAGCTCCCTTGGAATGGAGTCAAAAGGATATTGAGTAGAATGTATCAATTGGCTTTTGCTGCATAGTAAATTTCCTTAAAACCTAGTGGCTTAAAATGGCAGTCAACTATTTGCTCAAAATTCTGTGGGTTGCCAATTTGGGATGAGCTCAGCAGGGCAATTCTGCTCTCAGCAGGGCTTAGTCATACATCTGTGATCAGCTGGCAGTCAATGGTCCCACCAGTACGTCTGGTGGTTAGTTGGTTGTTGGCTGGAGTGATGAGGGTAACTGGGCCATGTGTCTATCATCATCCAAAAGGCTAGCCCAAGATCAGTTCTATGATAGTAGCTGCAGGGTTCCCTAGATCAGCAGCAAAATGGTAAATCCCAATATCCAAGCACTTTTCAAGTCTCTGCATATGTCATATTTGCTAATGTCCCATTTGCCAAATCAAGTTGCCTGGCTAACCCAGACTCACAGGGTGTAAAAGAATCAGGGGATTCTTTACAGGGGAGTGGACTCAGATTGGAATCTGAGGGGCTCTGAAAACCCAGTCTAAACAAGTGGAGCTCAGTGGGTACCAGACAGAGATTGTCACAGATGGAGAGAAGAGAAGGGTCTTCCTTGGTGTTGTGAGGGGTGGAGCCAGATCAGAAGATGGATAGGAATCCTTTCTGGTGGAAAGGATCTTTCTCCCCTATGCTTCCTTGATGACACAATGTGTAAAATCATATTGCAAGGAAACAACTAGAAGAAGGGGAATAGTTTTGGGCCATTTTTCTTCTTGCTATTTTACAATGTGTAAAATCATATTGCAAGGGAACAACTAGAAGAAGGGGAATAGTTTTGGGCCATTTTTCTTCTTGCTATTTTATTGTGTAAATTTTCAAACATATAACAAATTTAAAAGCATTGTACAGTGTACACTGCCGTACCCACCACCTATTTTCTTCAACAAACATTTTACTATATTTGCCTGATCACATAGCTATCCATCTATAGTTGAGTCTGTTAGTACAATCTAAGTACAGAGGCAACCGGTTCACTCTCTTCTTAATTTCCTGCAATTTGTCTTCCTCTCCCTCCTCTCTGAGACCTCCTCCTTTTTCTCTATTTGTGATTGTTCTTCACAGCTGCCACCCTCACCATATAACTCATGAGCTGCTATAATAGCTTTCAAGCTGGCCTTCCTTGACGAGCTATCTCTTCTTCTATCCAGTTTGCCAGATCAATCCTTTTTCATTTTTTGTGCTCTTGCTTAAAAGCTTGCAGTTGTTCCTAGGGCCCATCACTTCATATCTAAATTTCTATGCATGGCCGCCAAGGCTCTTAATAATCTGGTACTAATGATGCCTGACTCTGCAAGGATATTACACAGTGGACAGAGCCAGAGCTCTTGGGCAATCTCAAAAGCAGCCTGCGCCCCTGGGAGACCTGTTGATGCACTTCTTGTGTCTTTCTGACCAACTCTAGTCCCTGTATGTCCCAATCTCTTTTTAAAAATTGGCTGTAATCTTTGGCTTTTAGCTCTCAGCCTGCCTCACCCCCATAACACACAGCTGACTGTCTCCTATCAGTACCAATTTCTGCCCTGACCTGGATACCTTTTTTTCCTAGTCTTTGTCATAAGCCCCTTGACTTTCATTCCTCTATGGTCATCTGTGTTCCTATTGGTGAGCAAAGACTGGCTCCTCCCTCTGCCATTTGCTCAAATAGTGGCCCTGATTGTTTTGAATATATTCCCTTGATTGACTGTGAATCCTTGGTTATACTACTTCCTGAGTTCATAGCCACCAGAAAGGATTCCTATCCATCTTCTGATCTGGCTCCACCCCTCACAACACCAAGGAAGACCCTTCTCTTCTCTCCATCTGTGACAGTCTCTGTCTGGTACCCACTGAGCTCCACTTGTTTAGACTGGGTTTTCAGAGCCCCTCAGATTCCAATCTGAGTCCACTCCCCTGTAAACTGTTCCCTGGTGCATTATTTTTCTCTCTTCTCCACTTCAGACTTTCCCCTTAAGGCCAGCCAACTTCTTCAGTATTCTTCAAGTCAACCATTTCAATACATGCTTCCTTTCATTCCTTGGCTCATTATACATATTTGGGAGCACCTACCCTACCCACTCCTTGTCAAGGAGTCTGCCCCTGCCCACAACCCTTGCTAAGTGGCTCAAGTTTGGACGTCAAAGGGCCAGAATCTGGATCCTTAGACATATCTTCCAGATCAGTATAGCTCTCCCTCAGTGCCACCCCCAGTTCTGCCTGATATGAGTCTGATCCTTCCACACTCATAGTTCATCCTATCAGAACTTCACATGCTTCTGGATGGTCTCGGCCTTAAGAAGTCTCATTTACTTGGTTTATGACCTTAACTTCCCTAAGGGCAGGATTTATATCTGATTCAACTCTGTGTCTCCAGATCCTAGCACCACACAGTAGATTTCACACACACACACACACACACACACACACACACACACACACACACACACACACACACACACACACACACACACACACACACAAGTTTTTTTTGGATGAATGAAAAAAAATGTTTATCTCCTGACTTAAAATTCTCAACAACCTGCCACACTAGCCTTACCTCCAGGTAAACTAAGTTTACTGGCTTGACTCAGGTCACTTCCTTGTGAGTTATAGTGAAAATAGAATTCCCAGATTATGGTCTTTGATCTCAAGGGATGGGCAGTGGCCATTATTGGCATAAGATTTAATCTTTTTTCCTTTAACAGCTTAATTGACGCATAATGACATAAAATAAATTACACATATTTAAATTGTACAATTTGGTAAATTAACAAGCATATTTCCAAAAGATTCTGTAAGCCCCTTTGTAATTCCTTCTTCTTTCCCTCCCACCCACCACTCTGTCACCAGGCAACCACTAATCTGCTTTCTGTCACTATAGGCTAATTTACATTTTGTAGGATTTTAAATAAATAGAATCATATGGTATGTTCTCTTTTTTTGATCTGGCTACTTTTACTCAGCATAACTTGAGATTCATACACGTTGCTGTGTGACTTTAGAGTTCATTTATTTTCACTGCTGAGTAGTATTCCATTTTATCAATATACAAAATTTATTTATTTACTTGTTGAGAGACATTTGGGTTGTTTCTAGTTTTGAGTTGTTACAAGTAAACCATCTATGAACAGTATATATGTGAGTCTTTATTTAGACATATATGTTTATATAAATGTCTACATTTATGCAGACATATGCTTCTTTTTCTCTTGGGTAAATAACTAAAGGTGAAATGGCTGGATTATATATAGTAGGTATATGTGTAACTTTCAGAGAAACTACCAAATTGTTTTCCAAAGTATTTCACGTTCTCACCAGAAGTGTATAAGAGTTTTAGTTCTTCTATATCTTCGCCAATACTTGATATACTTGGTCTTCTTTTTTTTTAATTGAGATATAATTGACATATAACACTGTATTAGTTTTAGGTATGTTGTGTGCTCCATCTTTTAATTTCACCTATCCTCATAATTGTGGTTTTGGTTCATTTTGGTTTTAATTTGCATTTTCCTAATGACTAATGGTGCTGAACATCTTTTCATGTGCTTATTTGCCATCCGTCCATATATCTTCTTTGATAAAGGGTCTTCTAATCTTTTGCCCATTTTAAAATTGGGTTGTTCCTTACCATTGAGATGTGAAGAGCATTTTATATATTCTGGATAGAAGTCCTGCAATACTCCCAGCAGCTGGAGGAATGGCTCCCAGAGGTCCATCTATGTACCTCTTCTCTAGACCTGCTTTTTCTCAATCTTCCAATCATTCCCCTTCCAAACCCCTGACCAAGCTGATTCACTATTCATCACTGACATGAGTACTTTATATTTTTACTTCAGGCTCCTACACTTTCTACACAAAATAGATGACTAGGTGTACTACCAAAGCTCTTCCCATTCGGAGAGTTTCCCTTCACTACTTTCCTCTAGCGCCATCCTTGAATGGGGCTATAGTATAGAGGTTCGCTTTTCATTTTACCACGTACAAACCGACTCATCTGTGTGCCAAGCACAGGTTATTTTCTTTTCCATGAGTTGATCATAATTACATCTCCCTCTTCCCTTCCCCTCCCCCTCCTCCCAAACAACCACACGTGCAAGCTGAGGGAGAGGCAACGATGCCATAGTAGTGGATGACACAGGAGTCTGAGCCACATACTGATGCAACTTGTCCTCTGGCCCTGCTCAGGACCAATCCTAGATGTATCACTTCCATCTTACTATGGACTTCTGCTGGGTTCACATGACCTTGTAACTTAGTGGATCTGACAGAACATATCTTATGATGAAGAGTTCTGGCTGCATGGGTAGTGGGTGTCCCAAGATCAGGTGTTCTGTCTTTACCAGGACCCAGTAGTATATCAGGATCTATTTTTTGAATAGTCCTGCCGTCTGCTGCAGATGGCATAACATCACTTCAGAACTTTAGAGTCTACATGGTGATTCTCTTATTAGGGCTTGCTGTAAACTTCATAAAATGCCTTTTCCTACCACAGATAACTCTAATAGCATAGATCTGCCAAGTAGCAGAGCTGCTTGTGTCATAGCCTGAGACTTCTTCAGAGCTTTTTCCTTCTCTGGACTCCACTCAAATCTAGCAGCCTTCTATGTCACTCAACAGTGGTTTGATGCAGCATTTCCAAGTGTTGAATATGCTGACGCCAGGACCCAATAAGCCCAGTAGGCATTATATTGCTTCTCAATGGTGGGATGCCTGACATGTTCCAGACCACTAGGCGCTGATGTGAGGAGTCTCTAAATCTTCTTCGAATTTATCCTTTACCCTCTAGAGCACATATGTCTTACCAAGGCCTCCAACATTCTTGCTACTTCTTTTTATTTTTTTAATAAATAGTTCACCAAGTGAACCAAAGACTTTATTTTTTAAAAGCAGATAAACACCGAATTATGATGTAGTATCCATATTCAGTGCAAAAATAATTACTGAAACTTTCAAAACAACAAATGAATAAGCTGAATCAATGGTTATGACTATAATTTTCAGCCAATGTACAGATTTTTGTTCAAGGTCTAGGCTTGATTTCTACATAATATTATTCACATGCATTCCCTGTGCCTATTTACTATCAAAATGGGGACTCTTAGAAGTTGAGTCCAGCTTTGTCTTGATTTCAAAGATGACCCAGCAGTGAACTGAGAACTCTGGCTTGCTGCTTGGGTCCTAGAAATCATGTCTTTTGATGTTATACAACATACTATATTTCTGAAAAATAAAATCAAACTTTAGATTCCTGTGAAATGGTTCGGTCCCAAGCTTTTC
This sequence comes from Pteropus alecto, assembly GCF_000325575.1. NCBI lineage: Eukaryota > Metazoa > Chordata > Mammalia > Chiroptera > Pteropodidae > Pteropus > Pteropus alecto. Next base: position 56,270,435 of record NW_006442484.1, read on the forward strand.
AGCACCGTGGTACCTAGATATGCTCTTTTGTCTTTCCAAACACACCACCGGGAACTCAAAAGGGGCCCCACTTTCAGAGTTCCATTATAGAGGTTTTTGAGAACCACACTAAACCCAAGTAAAGGCAGTGGATGCAATTACCCATTACTTTCTGCTTAAGGAAAAAGGAGTATGTGAGAGTGCCCTGGTAAATGGGAAAATGATACCAATGATATGGTTACAGAAAATGGTTCTGTAAAGCCCTCCTTTCAAAATTATGTTCGAAGGTGTTTAAGACTAAAAGGAGGTCATGAAAACGGTTAATACAAACAACTTCCTATTAAGTAAACAACCACTCGTGGAAAGTGTCTGAGGATGTGGTACAAAGAATGGACGGAAGGCAGAGCAGGGGTAAAGTCCAGCTCTCTATTTGTAGCATGCATTTATGACCTCATGGATATGTGTCTGATGGGTATGAATGGGCCTTTCATGTACTTAAAAACGAATTAAGAAATTAAAATGAATTTGTGTGCTAATGAAAAGGCTGTAGTTACAGAATCTGAGAGCCAAGGCCTTTGTCTATAAGGCAAGATTTTTGTCTCCAGAAGTGGAAACAGATGGACATGATGGCAGGTACTAAGAGCTGGCTCAGCCATACTCAGGCCAGAATGGTCCCCAAACTAAGGCAACCTGTGTCTTTTCAGTTACAGCTCATCACCTGAAAGGTCCACAAAGGCAAGAAAAGAAGATGGCAAGGCAAATCACCAGAAGATATACAGACGAGGCAACGATCACAGTTAGATGGGAAGACCTGGGGTCAAGAGTAGGTGGGAAACCCTTGACCCAGCAATCAAAGTGATGTCTTTGCATGTCCTATGCACGACTCCAAGCAGCAATTTCTGGGGTTTGGAAGTGTGTTACTTTTGCTATATTTTCCCCCAAAAGAAGACACAAAGGTGAAGCCACCAACCTGAGATCTCCACCAGGGGTGAGGCTGGGTGAGAGTCGAAAAGGACTTCTTGCCGCAACACGGAACCCTCCAGGTTTGGCCGAGTCCTACAAACGCTTGTAGGTGCCCAGGAGAGCTTTGCAGTTGGGACAGTAATGGTCCACGTCCCGCAGAGCGTCCACATAGAAAGGGATTAAACAGCAGCCTGCTACGCACCCGAGCAGGCACAGGCTCCCACAGGAGAGCCAGGTGAGAACACCGGCTTTATGGGACAGCTGAGTCACAATCATCTTGTTACAGGAAGGACAACACATCTGCGCTGGGCGGTCGGTAAAGGAGACTGGCTGCGGCATGTTGACTGTCTGCACAGCAATTGCATTGGAGTTGGAGACCGGCACTGGTTAGATGTAGTACGCAGGTGGGTTCATGCCCTTTCCATCCGGCCTGCCATGAGCCCTGTCGCTGGCCCAGGCATGGGTGCGGAGGCGTGGGGAAGTAACTGTTAACCGCTACTGTCTCTTCATAGGACGCGGGCGCTGTGGGCAGTGACGAAGGCCCAACCGCTGACTGGTCGGGTCCTGGAGCAGGTATTTTACTGCCGCCCGCGCCGCCAGTCGGGCCGGGAGGTCTCTCTTGCTGCTTCTTAATCATCTGTTCTGATTAACTTGATATAGTAGTTATCTGTTGCTCTGTTACAAATTACCTCAAAATGTAGCAGCTTAAAACAGTAAATGTTTGTTACCTCACAGTTTCTGTAGGTCAGCAATTCAGGAGCGGCTTGGCTGGGTGATTCTGGCTCAAGGTCTCCAATGAGGTTACAGGCAAGATGTTGTCCAGAGCTATAATCGTATGAAGGCTTGACTGGGGCTAGAGGATCTGCTTCCAAGATGGGTCACTTAAATGGATTTTGGAAGGAGGTTTCTCAGTTCCTTTCCACAGGAATCTCTCTGTGGGGCTGCTTCAGTGTCCTTATCACATGTTACTTGACTTCCCTCACAGCAAGTGATCCAAGAAAGAGCAAGGAGTGAAGCCATAATATCTTGGAAGTCACTTCTAAGGTATTCTGTTTTTCAGAAGTAAATCACTAAGTCTAGCCCACACTCAAAGGGAGAGGGATTAAGCTCCACCCCCTGAAGGAAGAAATATCAAAGAATCTGTGGGCGCACTTGAAAACCACCACACATGATATCATCAAGATAGGCGATCACTGTGATGATCTGCAGAATGTCCAGGCAGCCCAGATCCCTCTGAGTTATATTATGACAGAGAGCAAAAGAATTAACTCTAGTCAAGATTGTAAATGTCTGTGTCATTCACATGCATCTCTTCCCTTTCCTTGATGGGAATGGAAATGAATGTATTTGCCAATTGATGAAAAGTACTCAAGATCATTTTAATCTGTTCCAGCAGAAATTTTACATCCGGCATAGTAACTAAAATTAGGGCAACTCTTTGGTCCAATTTATTATTCCCCACGATGAGACATATTTATTAGGGCCAACCTCATTAATTAAACGGGGATATATGAGGGCTATCACCTTCCATTCTTTATGTTTTAAAGGGTAGCACTAATCTCTGCCATTTTCCCAGGATGTAATATTGTTTTTTATTTACTATCTTGGCGAGGGAGTAAATTAGATTCAGATATTCCACTTGGTTTTCCCCACTAATATAGCTTTTGGCCTACAGTACAAGGAATCGATGTGGAGGTTCCACCAGTTACCAAGTATAACCATTTCAACTGCACTTTGGGGAACCAGAGAAATAATCCATTCCTACTTTAGTTCTCTCCGTAGCATTTATCACCATCTAACTTAACATATAATATACTTATTCATTTCATTTATTATCTGTCTCCCAAATGAATATAGTTTCTACAAGGGCAGACATTATTTTCTTTTTAAAAATTGATTTATTTTTAATGCCTATAGAATTCCTAGCATAGCACAGAAATTGTATTGTTCTGGTACATAGCAGGCATTCAGTAAATATCGAGTGAAAAAATAAATAGTGCCAACTTTCAATGTAAGTTTGTTATTATTGTTGTTATAATTGCCCCTAAGAATTTCCATCTCTCCTAGCAAGTATAAATGCAAGTGTGAAGTATTCACTTTGGAGCAAATTAAGGGAAAGTTTCTATAAGGGGACCAGAAATGACCATGGACACCTCAAGTATCCCATAGAACAGCATATGTGTTGGTGGTGGGCTGAGAGGTGGAAGGCAGACGACGAGGAACACTGCTCCAAGGTTCTCAGCACTTTTCACATCTTTCTCCTCCCCCAATGTGGGTCGAAATAACATATTTAATCTTCCACATTTTCCAGTGGTAATTGTTGGTGTTTTTTGGCTTCCCAGAATGGACTTGTTTGTTATTAAAGCATTAAATTAGTCATGAAATATTTAAATACTTTCAGGTGTTCTCTTGAAAAAATGAAAGATCTGACGATTGCCATGTTTACTGGTGCTTAGAAGTGGATACTCAGTTCAGATGAAGAATGTGTTTTTTTTATTTCGTCACAGTCCTCCCCACTTCTTATTGTCTTTTTCACACTAAGGCTAAGTGATAGTTGCTATTTATTAATGCATGAATGGGACCATTTTTCTTAAGGTTAAGAAAAGAATGATATAGTTTTTATATCCAAGTCCACCTAAAAATCGAGAAGAATGAACTGTAAACAGAAAGAAGCATACATTTTAATAAAAATGGGTAGAATGTTTTGGGGCGGTAAGAGAGATCAAAGACCATTCCTAAGCATTTAATATGTAATATACAAACAGTATGACTGAGTACACAGAGTGCAATTCAGGGTACAAAGAACCTAAGTTTGCAATCCTTCCTCTAATCCAATAAAAAGAAATAAATAGCATATTTTATCTATTGCATAATTTGCAAGGTACTTATTTCTCTTTTTAAAAATCTGTAATTCACATATTATGCACAGTAATTTTTATTTCTATTTTTCATATTGACATCTTCCCCTCAAGATACATACTGTCTCACTCAACTCCCCAATTTTGCCCTTTGCAAATAGAAATACAGAGGGACTCACTGCTGGTTCACATGCTTCATAACTGTTGCTTCCTTATTTGCATAAAAAACGCTTTATGATTCTAGCTCAGAAAAGACTTAATTAAAATCTTTGAAATGCGGGAAGAGTAATTTATTGTTTTAATTGCTTTTAGTTGATGGTTTTAGTATCCATCCAGTAACTATAATTAAAACAGTTGGGCAGAGAGGTTAAAAGTAAAATTTCATATTAGTGATTTGAATTCTGGGATGTCTTTAGTGAGTAAATACACATGATCACTAGAAAATAGTAATATCATCAGATACAATTATCCAGATTTTTTTTAAAAGGTCAAACACAAATTGTCACTAAGCTGAGCTTAAATGATAATTAGGATACTGGTACATATTTGTCAAACTCTTGCAAAGAAATAAGTGTGTTCTTATATTTCTCTAAATATGTCTTTCTCCCTCCACCACATTTTCCATCTTCATTCAAGCCAGTTATAAAAATAAAGGAGTTATTGAGCCCAACATTCACCGATAGCCAAGCAGGGAGCTTTTGGGTATGAACCAGACTGGAGATGACTCATTGGAAGCCAAATGTTTGTATGAAAAGCTCCCCCTAAAATGGCACAAAAGCAAATATTAATAAACATGTTTAAAAAGCATTGTAGAACTCTTGGGCAGAGAGGTTAAAATATTGCCACTCATTCCTAATTACACTATTTTGATAAAACATTGCTTTGCTACCATGGAGGCTGGCCTTTCAGAAATGGAGTTGCTATAATTTGTAGAACTGTCCTGACTCACATTACTTATTTTGACATACTATTTTGATAATCTCAGCCTGATCTATATTTTTAATGCATCAAAAATACATGTGCTACTTGTGAACATTTAAAGTTTCCTAAAGATATGTCTCAGTTGCAATCTACACAGAGGTCACAAGAGTGATTAAAAATGAAAATTGTTTCTTGTTGAGCAAACTTTTACTTCAAATGGCATTAAACGTATATTTAAATCATGTACCTCGATGCGAGCTATTGTTCTAAACATCCTTCTTTAGCCTTCGAGCAAATAAAAATGGTTGTGCTTGTTCTGACATTTTTAGCCCTCATCAGGTTCCTCTTTAGACTTATCAGGCCCTCGAAGAACTAGAGTCCATGACTCAGACTGATTTGGGGCCTATGGAAAATCAGTTTCTTTTAGAAGTTGACTCTGAAAATAAGGTGATAGCAGTGGTGAAAGGTTGATGTTTTTCCACCTGGTCCCAATTTGAAAAGGAACCAGGGAGTTCAGGAGGTGATAGGCCAAGAGGCCAGCCCTCCTGCTAAACCAAGCTGCCCTTTTTCTGTGACCTACTACTAGGGTTCTTTGGCTTGTTAGCATATTTTAAAAAGGACATTGAAGCATTCGGGCATCAACAATTGAACTCATTATTGAACTAAGTAGCAACACTCTCAGAATTTTGTCTTGTATCCAAAAAAACCAATGGGAAGTACTTAGGACAGTGGCTATAAAGAGATCCACATACAAAGGCTAGTATCAAGGAAAGGTAAATTATGTTTGATCTCCATATTTGGGGCTGGTGTTATCTATTTTTGTAGCAAAAACTTTCTGACCAGATGAGTATACGGGGACTGTGGTTATAGATATAGCCCTGCTTCCTTTAGTCAAGATTGTGAGAAAATGGTTTTCCCTAAATAAATTAATTTCCAAGATTTCTGGGGCTTTCCTTATTAAGTACCAAAATGTCTTTTAGAAAAACAAACATTAGAAAATAGAAGGACCTCTGTGAAGTATGATCGAAGGGAAAGTGGCGAATTTTATTTCTCCCTTTATGCTCTTCTATAAAGAATGAATTTTTAAATAACTAATATGTATTATTTTTTAATACTTTACTTGAAACTATTTCCATATAAATAAACAGATTATATACTTTTGACCCCTCAAACAGAGCCAAATGAGCTTTCTTTTGATGATTCATTATCATTATAATAAAACTCAGTTCTTCTCTGTGCCACAGAGCAATGACACCTTCAAGTAGTCCTGAAGTGTACTGAATGATCTGTTCTTACACTAAGTGTCCTCAGACTTTTAATTTAGTTCTGACACATTTTCTGCTGTCTGCTGTGGTGCAAGATTGTCAGAATTCCACCTATCTTTAGCAGCCTTTCTTTTGAATTTGTTGTTTTGACTTGATGCTCCTAATCAGCTGACTGTTAAGTCAAATAAACAAACTTGTTAATAGTCCATGTAAAATAAAATTAAATGGGCATAGAGTGAATGTGCGAGGGTCACTCTTATAAGCAATGCACAAAACAAAAACAAAAACAAACAAAAACGTTTTAGTGCATTTATTTGGAAGTTTCAGTCTTATCCTTTCTATCTTGGTCCCAGCTATGTTTCAGATACTAGATGTCACTGGATACAATGTGGCGACAGAAAGAAATCTAACTATAAGAGGTGAACGCACAATGCAATATATATATATATATGTATGTGTGTATATATATGTATATATATGTGTATATATATGTATATATGTGTGTGTGTGTGTGTGTGTGTGTGTGTGTGTATATACACATATATGAAATGATGCTCTAGCACAATTTCTTCTTTCTCTCATAGAATTGCTCAATGGCGGTCCAGGTAGATGCATGAGATATTGAATTAGAGTTATTCTCATTCTTCAGGGTAATTGAAATGATAGCCCTGGACATTTTGCCAGCTTTAGAATAATATTTTAAATTAGAAATAATTGCCAGCATTTGGATAACCAAGGATTCATTTATAGTAAATGTTCCCATAGTAAATGTGATAAACATATATTTGGTCTTTGTCCACGGTTACTGACACAGAGGCTCTAAAACCTTTCTAATTTCCTGAAAGAGAAGATAAGAGCATCTTTTGTTTTTCATAAAAAGCACCTTTCAACCCCACTTTAGTTGTAGATGTTATTCAGGTGACTCTTGTTGGGCCCCTAGAGAACTTCAGGATACGGGATGGTTGCCAGAGGAATCCACCTTGTGATTAGAGCGTTAGAACTTTCAACCCCATCTTTATGACCTCCAGGGAGGGAAGAGGGACTGGAGATTGAGTTAATCACCAGTAGTGAAAGATTTAATCAGCATCATTACTCTCCCAGGTAAAAGCAGACATGCCTATGTTGTAGAACCTCCTAAAAACCTCTAACTGATGAAGTTCAGAGAGTTTCCTGGTTGGTAAACACATATTGCTATTGGGAGAATGGTATGCCTGGAGAGGGCACAGAAGTGCTTTGCACGCCCCCCCCCACCCCACCATATACCTTGCCCAATGCATCTGTTCAATTTGGTTGTTCCTGAGTTTTATCCTTTGTAATAAACTGGTAATAGCCAAGTAAATTCGTAAACTCAAGTTTGTTTATGTGACTTACCAGTCACTTGAGTTCTGTGAGCTGTTCTAATAAATTATGGAATCTGAGAAGGAAGTCATGGGAATCCTCACTTATAGCCTGTCAGTCAGAAGTATGGGTGGCCTGGGACTTGCAATTTTCATTTGAAGTGGGGGCAGTCTTGTCGGAATGAACTCTTAACATGTGGGGTCTATGCTAACTCTGATAGTTAGTGTCAGAACTGAATTGCAGGATACCCAATTGGTGTCTGGAGAGTTGGAAAATTGGTTGGTGTAAGGAAAACACCCACACCTTGGGTGTCAGAAGTGTTGTGAGTGAAAAACAGCTCACTGGGCTTTTATGATTGCAATATGCTTGAGTGTGTATCAAGTTGCCAAATCCATATTTAAAAAAACATACATGTAGGCTCTAGTCTACCCAGTAGATCAGACAAGACTCAGCTGACTCACAGATACATGGAAAGAGATCAAATAAGTAGCATGTATTTGAAAGGAACACTTTAGTTAGATAAGGAGTGGGGATTTTTTGACAATCGTTTGGAATGTGAGTCAGAATGTAGGTTTGCATGGGTGTGTGTGGGTGGATACATCTGTGGGTGTCAGAAAGAGACAGCCAGAGATAGATGATTGCAGTTCCATAGCTAGTAAAATAACTATAATAGTAAAATAAATTTAAAGGCATAGAGCTTCATGGAGCCCTTTAAAATAGTTTTAGACAAACAATGTCTACAGACAGGCTTATTTAAAATACCAATTGCTTCCCACAAAGAGTTTAAATTACCTCTCCTTACACAATACCAGGCAATTTTCATTTACTATTTACGTGAAATTAGGTAATTATCACAAATGAAACCCTCTCCTACATTCCTGGGAGTCGAAAGTTTTTAAAAATGGAAAAATAGAGATAAATTTGCTGCATTTCTTATCTAGAAAATGACCTTAGCTGTTTGCAGATCAAGAAATAACAGCAAATAACTTGCCAGGGAAAAAGGAGCTAAAATGGATAATAGGATAAGAAGATTTTATCTACAGCTATAAGATGATTTCTGATATACTTACCTACATGTAGTAATTGGGCATTACAAAGATGTAAAAAGATAGGGAATTGGTGGCACAAATGCTTGTCTGCTTTTACCTGGGAGAGTAATGATGCTAGTGAAGTGGGATCTATGCATAGATACTCCATTAAACAAGAAATTCACAGATTCTCACAGTTTTGGGCAATCACAAGATTGCATTCCTGGTCCCTGGCAAGTGTGAATTTCTGGCCAAGTCCAGAACCCACAAAGGTACTGGGAATAGCACTGGAAACTAAAGCAAATAATCCCTGAATGAAAGAGATGATGGATCAGTATGCACAAGGTAACTCACATATTTGGGCCACTATGATGTGCCTCCCTGCTGTACTTGCTTCTAAACTTACAACCCAGCATCTGCTCTCAAAAAACTCAGCTATTGAATTAAACAATTTAGGAAGCTGATAAGCAATTTTCGTGCTAAGTGCTATTACACATGTGTCAAAGGAAGAAAGTTATTAATTCTTTATTCATCAATAGGGGTTTTTTTTCCAAATTAGAAATACCTTTTTCTAATTATAAAATATGTGTTCATTACAAAAAAAATAGATACAATAGAAAAGTATCATTGTCGATGTAAGGAGAATTCATTTAAAGCCATTAGACACTAAAGGAGTGAAGGATCTGTGCTTCATTTCAGATTCCCTCTTTGTAAACTAACTTCTCCACTCTGCCATACATCACATTTCATTATTAACTGGTGGAGAATAAGCGATACAATGTACTTGCAAGAGATCCCACTCACTGTTTGTCGTTACTACCTTTTATGCCTATACATCATTACTGGTTCTCACATATTGTAAGCATAATATAAATTTATTTCATAAGCTACTTTGGGCTTGGAAAATTTTTTAAAAATTACATTTGCCTTTTTTTTTATATATTAGTCAGATCATTCATGCACTCATAAGAAGGAAGGCCTTACCTCTCTCTATTCTAAAGCCCTGATTCTTTACCTTACCTTTTTCTTCATAGCTAGGAATTCTAATTCCATATATACAGTCTGAGGAAGATTAAGGGTAGCTTTGAGCCTTCATGAGGTTTGGAGCTGTTGATGCAGAGGATGAACAAGATACAGAGAATGTGTGAGCCTTGTGTGTATAAGAGAAAGAGGTTTATGTGGCATTTACCCAATTAATCTGAAATCCCAGTGACTTAACACAAGAAAGTTTTAATTCTTGATCATGCTACATGTCCACTACAGATAGGAAGGCAGTCTTACTCAAGGACCAGATGATGGAGGCTCTGCCATCTTGTGGCTACACCAGCTCCTCGGTCACTGCAACACTACAGCAGGGAAAGGGAGACAGGAGAATCTCAGACGGGCTTTTTGCTACCTCTGCCCAAAAGGAATACCTGTTGCTTCTGCTCACATTTCACTGCTACAGCTCATCATATGGGTTTCCTAACTTCAAAAGAGCTGAGGCATTGGGGAACAGATAGAATGATTGGTTAGAACTGTCTCTCCTTTAAACCTAAGTGTACATTTCTGACCACGGGCTGACATTCAAAATCAAATATGTGATAACGTTATTTACGTATGTCAATTTTCTACTCCTTTGACACGAATATTTTAATATAAGATGTATGAAGAGAAGAATATACCTTACACATAAACACAGTTTTTTACATGTGACATAATTACTGTATGTATAATAGCTTATTATCTTCTATGACAGGTATTCAAGAAGGAGGAAGATGATTATGAAAGAGGAAATAATACGCAGCCCTCATTTTTTTTTACCACAAATTACAATTTGGGTTGACCAAAAGCAGCAACATGCCTGGGTTTGTCAGGGTAGACTAATTTCTGTAACAATTAGTTACCTCTGGTTTTTGGAATTCTGGCTAATTTTTTCTTTTGTTTACCTGAATTTTATAGTTTTTATTTAATTTCAGTGATTTAAGACAATAGAATTTAATTGCATGTGTAACAGTTCAGGGTGGGCATTTGACAAGTGGCCTTTCATGAGGCGATTCAGGGACCTGAGCTCTTCCTTCCTGAGATTCTGCCATCTTCCATTTTCAGAGTCCTCTGCAGATTCCTCTGCATCAGGCAGAAAGATACAGGAAGAGAAGAACAGGAAAGATTAGGGGCAAGGCTTGGAAACGGCATTTATCATTTCCACCCACATTCTGTTGGCTAAAACTCATGATCACACTTAACCGCAAGGGAGCCTGGGAAATGTAGTCTAACTGTGTGCACAGGAGGAAAAGAAATGGATTTGGTGACTGTCTCTACCGCAATGTCCCTCACATCACCAAAATAAATAAACACAAAAAAGAAGAAAACCTAAGGAATCAGACTAGAGTTCAATGTGTGTGGGGAAAAGAACATTTTTTTTCTATTGCCATGTTCTTATTTCCTTCATTTATACTTACATGTTGCTTCTCTGCAAAGTTCATTTTATTTTCCTCTAAAACTACTTTTAAGAATGTGACTATTCAACTTTGCTGAGAAAATATAGAAATAAACATGACGGCACTCAGCTGATTGGAATGTAAACTGATACACCCTTACTGAAGGGAATTTTGTCTATATGAATAAAAATCTTAAAAAGAGTACAGTCAACAATTCTATGTCTAGAATTTTATCTCAGGGAAATAAACAGATACTATAAACAGATGCATGTACAACTATAATAATTATTGTATTGCTAATAATGGCGAAACACTTTCATACCATAATGTCCAGCAATTGAAGGTAAATTTAAAATGCTACTTCTAATACAATATCATGTGGCCATGAATGATGTCATAGATGTCTGTTTAGTAATGTCAAGCAATGTCTCTTATACACTAAATAAATATATCAATTTACAAATCTCTATGGCTAGAATATTCTCTTTTGATTTTTCAAAAACTGCGTGTATGTGTGTGTGTATATATATATACACACATACACACATACACACACATACATATATATATACAAACAATGTATATGAAATAAATCAAAATCAAAATGGGAATATCCTAGACATAGAAGGTTTGTAAACTGATATTATACAGATACATAAAAATTTTGCTTATCTGTGTTTTCTAATTTTCTATATAAACAAGTGATATTTTTCTAAAAAAGAAATTTATATTTTATATTAGAGCAAAAAATAAAAACCCCCTAATGTTTAAAATGAAAACACAGATTTTTAATCCATAGGCATCTCAAAAAAAAAAAAAAAACAAAACAAAATACCACCTGGTTACCCATACTGGCTCTGTCTTCCAGATAGCCCGCTTGCCTGAGCACCTGGAAGAGTCCCAGCCCCTGGGGTGGGGGTTGGGAGGTAGGTGGGTGGGGTGGGGGTGGACGAGCCAAGTTCTTGGTAGGGCCTTGTCTCAGTGCCAGACTTAAGCAAATTGTAGAGTCCATGCATAGCTGCTGCTCTTCATTCTTCACCTCCCTCACTCAGACAATGGTCTGCTTTCTTTTCTTTGAGTAGGAAACCTACAGAGGCAGCTGGCTTGTGATATTTTGTGTAGGCATGTGAGTTATATGCAAATCACATGCAAAGACACTCAGAATCTTTTCTCCAATGGTTCAAGTCAAGAATATTTGACTCAAGAGTTTGTATTATACCTAAAAGAAGGCACATACTTCTGTATTTCTCTCAGTTAATTTCTTTCAGAATAAGTCAAGCTACTACTAGAAGAGGTTTCAGCTTTTTAAGTTCACTATTCATTTTGGAATTATCCATGCATATATGCTTATAAAAGTTAAACTATTTTTAAAAATAGAATACCAGAACAATTGAATTCTGAGTGGAGAGCCAGAACATAATAATTTTATCTAAGAATTAACATCCTTTATAGTTCAAATAACTTGTAATATGAATTTCTAACAGCTGAATGATAAAAACATTTTTAATTGTTTTTCGTGTTAATAGTGATTGTATGAACTATAGACTTCACTTAGCAAAATCATACATCTCTATCACACACATACCAACAATCTCAAATTTTATTAATACCTGTTAAAATTATAGCAGTTATATTCATTTAAAAATTAAGTCAAAGTAACATACTTTGAATTAATTACCTACAATCAAAATTACCTACAATCAAAACTCAACATCTTGGTTCTCTATTAAAAGACCAACTTTTAGTCAATGAGTATACTCTCTTCTTTAGAAAACTATTCTGAAACTCAGGAAAAAAAAAAGAAAAAGAACACACCAAGATATCACTTAATTTGCTAAATTATAACACCCTATATTAGCCTAGGCTGCTTTTTGGTTTTCCAAAGCAGGTCAAAAAAGAGGAAATACCAATAATCATATGTATTATTATAACCATAAAATCATTCTGATTTTATAGATAAGTAGTAACTTGAGAATTTTCTTGCTAACGAGAAGATAAGATGTTAACTCTCATATCCCTCAGGATTTTACTAGGAGGTAGGAGGGAATTAGTACCTGAGGAACAAGGAAATAAAGTGCCAGTGCTGAAGTGAAGGCCCAGGAAAGAGATTAGTGGCAGAACCACTTTGCCTCCTTTATGATTTCCCTGGTAGACTCTAGCTAAGTATTGTCCATAAGCAACTGTCTTGCTAATGTATAGCTTTTGCCACCATAAAGGACATCAAGACCAACATCAAAGGTGTGCTCTGAAGGAAGCCTTGTGCTCATACCTCAACGCCACCGCTCCTCTTGGAGATCCTATCTCCTTGTTGATGGCTCTTCCCGTTGAGTGCCAGCTCTAAATGCTGATCATTTGCTCCTGGCTCACCATTCCCACAGCATCTCACTTCCTCAGCTTGACCATCAGTTAAAAGACCTTGGTCAGTCTGGAGCTACCCTCCTCAACCATGGTCCAATGAGGAGGTTTTGCTGTATTGGGCAGAAAGAAGATAAAGAATGAAGCTCGCTGACTTCACCTGAGAACTGCCCTAAAAGAGTGTTGGGTCAGTGGGAGGGGCTGTGCAATTATAAAGGTAACCAAGTATACAGCTTGTTCTCTGATAACCAGAGGTCAGAGAGTAACAGGTAAGAGAAAAGAGTAAAATTTGGCAACTCAAGTTTATTTTGTTTTGAATCTCTTCGACAAAGCTGTTTGATGGTTTCTGTATGATATTTATATCTACTCATCTTTCCACTTACCCACCTCACTCATCCTCCAATCCCCACCTTCCACACAGCTTGTAACCTCCAACACTTACTCTAATTCTCACTACTCTAATTCTCCCACCTACCAATCAGTGAACCCATCTGCATGCCCTTAAACCCTTTTACTGTTACATCATGCATCATGGTTACCTGTGGGATGTGTACGCTTTTGTTTCCTTTCATCTCTAGAACATGCTTTTCTTTAGGTAAACAGGTTCTCTGGTTAACCTATATGCCTATATTGTTACATGATGTAATGCATAGGTGTATGCACCCCTCCCTACTGAGTGGATAGGTGAATCCTAAAGGTGGTTTAAATCAACTATATTTATATACAAAATACAGATAGTATGTACGTTGGTATGTACATACCAAGAGGCATGTAATTCTTGTGTTTGTCTGGGTAGCTGTGTTTAGGTACCTGGGTTATATTTTTATGCATGTCTAAATCTGCATCTGTATACATCTGTAAGTGTGTCTCAAGAAGCAGCCAATAGCTTCCTAGAGAGTATGACCATCTGTCTCCAAATCTCCTTGCTTTACAGTGTTACTCTCTCATTTTTTCTGGAAAAACTTTTATTGTGGTAAAATACATGTAACATAAAATTTACCATGTTAACCAATTTTAACTGTAAAATTCAGTGACAAGAATTATATTCACAATGTTGGGCAAACAATCACCATTACCTGTTCCCCAAATTTTCTGACACTGAAACACAAACTCTGTAACCATTAAGCAATAACTCCCTAATCCCCCTTCTCTCAACCCCTAATAACCTCTAATGTACTTTCTGACTCTATGAATTTGCCTATTTTAGATATTTCATATAAGTGGAGTCATACAATAACTGTCTTTTTGAGTCTGGCTTATTTCATTTAGGATAATGTTGTTAAAGCTCATTTATGTTGGAGCATGTATCAGAACTTCATTTCTTTTTCTGGATAAATAATATTCCTTTATGTGTATATACCACATTTTATTTCTCCATTCATTCATCGATAGACACTTGAATTGTTTCTACTTTTTTAGCTATTGCAAATAATGCTGCAATGGATATTGGCATACCACTATCTGTCCAAGTCCCTGATTTAAATTCTTTTGGGTACATACCTAGAAGTAGAATTCCTAAGTCAATAGTCATTTTATGTTTAGCTTTTTGAGAAATCCCCAAACTGTTTGCATAGTGGCTACACAATTTTACATTACTATCAGCAATGAATGAGGGTTTTAATTTCTCCATATCCTCACCAACATTTGTTATTTTCTTTCTTTCTTTCTTTCTTCCTTTCTTTCTTTCTTTCTTTCTTTCTTTCTTTCTTTCTTTCTTTCTTTCTTTCTTTCTTTCTTTCTTTC
>NW_006442484.1:56304803-56349121 GCF_000325575.1 Pteropus alecto
AATAGCCATGCTAATGGGTGCGAAGTGATATCTCATGGTGGTTTTGATTTGCATTTCCCTAATGATTAGTGATGCTGAACATATTTTTATGTGCTTATTGGCCATCTGTTTATCTTCTTTGGAGAAATGTCTATTTATGTCCTTTGCCCACTTCTTAATTGTTTGTTTTTTGTTTTTGAGTTGTAGGAGCTCTTCGTATATTCTGGAGATTAATTCTTAGCAGATATATAATTTGCAAATGTATTCTCCCATTCCGTAGGTTGGCTTTTCACTTTCTTGATAATGTCTTTTGATGCACAAAAGTTTTTAATTTTGAGGAAGTTAAATTTATCTATTTTTAATTTTGTTGCTCATGCTTTTGGTGTCATATCTAAGAATCCACTGCCAAATCCAAGGTCAGGAAGATTTACCCCTATATTTTCTTCTAAGAGTTTTATTGTTTTAGATCTTATATTTAAGTCACTAAGCCATTTTGATTTAATTTTTGTATATTGTATGAGGTAGGAATTCAACTTCATTCTTTTGCATGTGGAAATCCAGCTGTCCCATCTGTTTGTTGAAGAGACTGCTCTCTTCTTTCTCCACTGTATATTTTTGGCATTTTTATCGAAAATTATTTGCCCATATAAATATGGGTTTATTTCTGAACTCTCAATTCTGTACCATTGGTCCATGTGTCTATCTGTATTCCAGAATCACACTGTTTTGATTACTGTAGCTTTGTAGTAAGTTTTGAAATCAGGAAATGTGAGTCCTCTGACTTTTGTTTTTCTTTTTAAGATTATTTTGGCTATTCAGAGCGCCTGATAATTCCACATGAATTTGAAGATTGGCTTTTCTATTTCTGCAGACAGGGCTATTGGAGTTTTGATAGAGATTGCGTTGAACCTGTAGATTGCTTTGGGTACAATTGCCGTTATAACAATGTTAAGCCTTGCTACCTATGAACGTGGGATGTCTTTCTATTCTATTAGGTCTTTAATTTCTTTCAGCAATGTTTTGTAGTTTTGAGTGTACGTGTAGTTCACCTTTTTGGTTAAATTCATTTCTAGGGATTTTATTTACCCTCTCCTTTTAAGTGACTTAAAATCCTTCCTCACTGTAATTATTAGACTATAATATGTCCCTAGTGCATAGAATAGTTCTTAGCACATAGCAGACATTGAACAAATGCTAATTGAATATAAGAATCTTCAAAATCATAGGATCTTAGAACTTTGAGGAAACACTCATACCAACTCTATTCTTCTAAAGATGAAGAATGATGTTCAGAGGCTAAGTGAATTCCTCCAAACGGCACAGTTATAGATGCACTAGTGATAGAACCAGAAGTTCACATCTTCTAAGAGTTTTCTGTGGATCAAAATGTAAATATTGTATGCTAAGATTCTGTTTGCTGGAATAAATAAATGGGTGTGTTTATAAACTTAGATGCTTGTCTTTGATAATGAAGATTTTTCAGTGTCTGGTTCCCAACCTCTGAACAAAAGAATTGCTGTACCTACAAAAGTAGTTTGCATTTGAGACCAAAGAATAGTGCACATATTTCAGCAAATGAAGTTATTCAAATGGATACATAGCTGAGTTAACAATTATCTTGAGATATGTATCTATGAGAGCATCATCTATGGAAGTCTCTATGAGTGTGTGTGTGTGTGTGTGTGTGTGTGAGTGTGTGTGTGTGTGTGTTTGATAAGATGGCTGAGTGTCATTTTGGAAATGAATTTAACCCATTAGATCTTTCCATGCTGAGAGCAGATGATCTTCCACTAGACTTTACTTCCTAAAGAACTTATTTCATAGAATTACTTCCATCTGTTTAAAAAGTGAAGAAAAAAGAAGAGAATGATGTCTCTGCAAACTGAGGTATACTTTAATGTGCTTTTTTAAAAAAAATTTTTTTTCGTTGACTTTTTGGCCCTTTTCCCAAGGTAAGAGTCAATCAGACTGGCGCAATGTTTCGTCTTGCTTTATTTTGGCTCTTTTCCATAGCTGGTCGGTTCCTCTGTCGCTCTTAACCTCTCCTGATACAGGTTTCTCCCAAAGATGGTGAGAATCACGGGTTTAGGAATGATCTCTGAGTCAATAGTGCTGGATCAGCAACTCTCTGAGTCTGGAATTTGGGAGCTGTAGAGGAGAATTGCTAGTTACCCACTCAATATCCATTGCTCTCCTCTTTCTTACTAAGACCATTCTCAGTTTCATTGTGGGCAGTGATGTACTTAGGAAAAACAAAACAAGAAAACAAACTAATAAAAACTACATTTCTCATTTGCCCTTACAGCTAGAAGTTGTCATTAACATAGCTCTGGACAATCAGGCATGAACGAAAGTTTTTGGATGGGGCTTTCAGGAAAAATCTTTAAAATGGAGCTGATAGCTGACAAATGCCTTTTGACCTTTGCACTTGGCCCTTCTTCTTAGGGAGATTCTAGATGTAATGCTGACGGTGGAGCAGCCCTTTTTTTAACTATGGCAACCATAAGGGAAAGGGTATGATGTCACAGAGATATCAACACTGACATCATTGTGCTGCTGGACCAATGCCCACTACCACCTACTCCTTGTTACATATGAAAACCCCCTAATTTGTTTAAACCACTGTTTTGGGGGGTTTCTTTAACCAGTAGCTCAATTTAATTTTTAACTGATATGGGAGCTTAAAGAGCAAGATGAGATCATTTGAGTCAATAGATTTCCATGTATCTTTTGACAAATTAGACAGATTTAGAGTAAACATTATGGAGGAATTCTAGGTAGCCAAGATAATGGTGGCAGCATAAATCTGAATCTCCCAACATAAAAAAACAACAGCAATAAATAAAACTACATAAAACCCATGTCTTCAGTATGACTAGAAAACAGAGAATTGCCAAATTTCAAATTCCCTGTAAACCGAAAAACAATAAACCCCAGCAAGTGGCCTCCCGCAGTCCTGATTCAAGCTGCTCAGGAAAATAGTTTAGGAAAAAACTGCACAGTATAGAAAAGGGAGCTAACAGTGAACTTAAGATTGATCTAAAACTACCACCAGAAGAAGAAAGTCCACCCAAAGTTGAAGATGCTGAAAAAGCACACTGGTAAATTACAGCACTTGCTTCAGGGAAGGCACTTAACCACGTGTGCAGGGTGTGAGGAGGCTGTTCCGGAAAGCTAAAACCTCAGGGTGAAAAGAGTCAAAAGGAATGTGGAGGATTTTCCTCCGGAAATCATGTAGGGTAGTGGGGAAAAACACCTGAGGGGGATTTAGGAACCTGCCAAACCCTCTCTCCTTCTAAAGTGGAAGGAAATCCAGTCCCTTCTCCTATCATTCCTCTTCCATCAAAGTAAATAGATAGATGATAGATAGATAGATGATAGATAGATAGATAGATGAGAGAGAGAGAGAGAGAGAGAGAGAGAGAGAGAGAATTTAATTTGAAAAAAGAAAGAAATTGTACTTTGCTGCACTGACGAGAGAGGGCGCTCTTGAACTAGAAATTTTGCAACTACCCCAAACCTCAGTCCTCTCCACAGAAATGCACATCAGTTTGCATTTAAGCAAAATTACTAATATAAAAATAAAAAGAATGCAAACGATTCACTGATAAAAATTTCTTCCCTAAGTAATGGAGAAGTGGAAGAAAACTGTAACACAACTCTCCAAAATGAATTATATATTTCAAATGAGCATTCGGGAAATACCTTGAATCATAAATTTAAAAACTAAGTACAGAAACAGACAAAAAAACAAGTAAGAAATGACATGAGAGTTGACTGAACTCAGGAAGGAAATAAAAGAAAAACAGAATATACATTATGCTGCATTACCTGTATGATTTTAGATAATATATACTAAGACATTTTATATATAGAAAAGCTACATGGTGGTAGAAAAGCTACATGGTAGAGAAATCATTTGAATGTACTTTGAAAGATGGCATATACAGTATATACATTCAAACAATTTCTCCACCATGTAGCTTTTCAGGATTCATCTCAATTGGATATGACCTTTGAGGCATGCAATAAATGGTGTCTGTTATTGTTATTATCACCATTATTGGCAATTGATTGGGTAAGTACAGCAAGGGAGGAGAGGTAGTCCTAAGTAAAACGTCTGGAGCAAGAAAGTTATAGAGTTTACCATTCTCCACGTAGGACAACGACTTGACTTTATAGATAAGGAAACAGACTCAGGATGGTAACTTGGTGGCTCAAGACTCCCCCAAGCCAGTTCGTGACAGAGAGGGCAATAGAGAAAGCCTTTCTTCCCTTCTCTCTTCTCTTTTCTTCCTTTGCTTCCGAGGACAATAGGCATCTCCTCTCTGAATTCACCCTCCAGCACCCTCCCATGCTATGACCTCCTGGCTCAGCAGGATCTTTCTTTTATATTCACTGTCCCCTTTTCCTCTGACCCATTTCCCCAGACAGAAGCTGTGCCTATGTCACCCATATTCTAAAAAGCAAATAAAACAAACCACCTTCCCTTGATTTAGTCACTTCGGATATTCCTTTTATTATTAGACTTCTGAAAGTGCATTATACCAGCTGTCAGCACTCCTCCCAACTCACTCCTGAAACTCTTGCAATCTGTTTCTCCCTCCATTCTCTCTGAAAACTGCTTGTCAGAAAGCTGCTTGTCAGAAACTATCATCTTAAAAAACTCTTTCTTACCCTTGTTTTGTTGGATCCA
Organism: Pteropus alecto; assembly: GCF_000325575.1. Lineage (NCBI taxonomy): Eukaryota > Metazoa > Chordata > Mammalia > Chiroptera > Pteropodidae > Pteropus > Pteropus alecto. The sequence continues at coordinate 56,309,479 of NW_006442484.1, forward strand.
CAATCTTTTTTTTCTCCAGTCAATTCCACAGCTATTCATTCTCTTGTTGTGGTTTATCTTCCTCCCTCTTAATGTAGGTATTCCCCCAGTGTTCTCCACTCCTCCATCTGCCCACACAGCTGCAAATGCCTCTCCTGCAGGACTTCATCCCTGGCTTCCAGGAGGCACCTAGAGTTCAACATATCCAAAACTGAATTCCACACCCACTTTTCAATTCCGTACCTCTTTCCAATCTCCAACCCAACCTCTGATGGTTCTTGATATCATCCTTTCCCTTATCTTCTATCCCAAATGATTCATAAATTCAATTCGAAGAATTTATTGAGTAACTAGGACGTGCAGATACTGGCCATGAGACTAGGGATAGGAGATAAAAAAGCCCCACTTTCTATACTTGTACTTATGAACTCAGTGAAAAGTCCTGTCCAATCATCATACACAACTTTCCTTCGATTGTAATCCTTTTCATTCTCATTATTACCTTCCAAATTCAAGACAGCATTATCTCTTTTCTAGACTAATAAATCAGCCCCTTAAGAGATATCTCTGAAACTAGTCTGGTCAAACTGAGTTGATCTCTGTTCTTCTTGCACATTTTGTAGTTTAACGCATCTATTTCTATTTCTAAGTTTCCCTCTATGTGTAATATCCTCTTCTCAAATTCTAGCCCTTTTTGATATTCTCCCTGACTTCCTGAGCCAGAAGTGGGTCTTCTTTCTCTGGATTCATACAGACTTGCCCTGTGTAGTTATATAGCAGCTATCTCTCCTGTCCAAGCTAGCTGCTCCACAAGTTATTAGAATGTAGAAACCAATTTTATGCGATAGGAAAGTAGATCAGTAATCAACTAAGAGAGATTATTCCATCATTAGTTTATTTGTATAATACCCTCCCCCTTTTTTTTTTAGAGGTTTGATAGACTAAACTTCTGGAAAAGCTAAATATACTAGGGTTACTAAATTTTGTTGGTTGCTTTAAGGGAAATAATACGTGACTTCAAGAAAGTCACGAGTTCTTCAGATCTAGAAAACAGAAAAATTATACTAAATGATATTTGGTCCTCTCCCAGATCTGATGGTCTATAATTAAAGTTTCTAGGGGATTTGATAGGGTGGCATAGTCTGTTGATAGACTAATCCAACACCCCTCTGCAGATTTTCTTCTTTCCTTGTCTTTTCCATAGAAGTTGAGAAGCTAGATATCCTTTTTCCCAGCCCTCCTTACAGCTAGCAGTGGCTGTGTGATATATTTTGGCTAATGAGATGTAAGCAGATCTCTATTAAGGGGAATTCTGGGAAGCCATTTGCGTTTCAGATGAAAGAGAAAGGCTCAACTGACATCACTCCTATGATAGGCAGACTTCTCAGATGGCCTTCTGCTATGTACATGCCTTGTATAATCCCCCCCTTTTGAGTATGAGTGGAACCATGGGATTGTGCCCTGATGATTAGGTTACTAATCAGTTAACTTTGAGTCAGTCAAAAGGGAGATGATCCTGGGTGGGCCTGACATAATCGGGTGAGACTTTCAAAATAGAGCTGATTTCCTGTTGGCCTTTTAGAAGAAAGCAAACAACTATGTAGTGAACTGCCTTGGAACAGCCTCTAGGAACTTAGGGCCTCAGCCCTAGAAACTTAAGGCCTCAGCCCTAGAATTATACCATCAACCAGTGAGCTTGAAAAAGGACCTTAGCTGACATCGGCCCCAGCCAACACCCTGATTACAGCCTGGTGATTCCCTAAGCAGAGAACTCAGTTAACCAGTGGCCAGACTTTTGAAACTGTGAGATAATAAATTTGTGTTGTTTTAAGCTGCTGTGTTTATGACAATTTGTTACATAGCAATACAAAATGAATATAACTATTTTCCTCCTAATCTCAAAAGCTGGGCACTTTAAAAAACCATCTTGTGATCACGAAGGAAAGATCAACCAAATCACAGAACTTTTGGCCCTGACCTCTTGCACCTCTAAACCCAGGTCAGCAGACGCTTTTCTCCAAACATTTTTTTTATACCAGAAAAATAAATGTTTATTTGTACAAGGTAATACAAGTTAGTAAGCTTTTCTTTTACTTGCAGTTGAAATCATGTCTAACTGATAAAGCAGACTTCTAAAAGCAGCACAAGCAAATTCTTATTTATTCATTGGCAAACATTTATAAGGAATCTATAATGTTCCAGATAGGAAAAAAAAATCCAGATATAAAAATGTCTTTGCCCTCAATAGGCTCATAGCATAGTGTTGGAAGGAGGCCATGGGGAGTGGGAGCAGGAAAAGGCAGAGAAATCAGGATACGATTAAAATACAGAGTGGTAAGGTTATGATGGGTATAACTAGAAGGTCTTAGGGAAGCTCAAAGAAGGGACACCTAATGTAGACTTTAAGGTTAACTGGAGGGAAAGGCTGCATCCAGAGGTTTAAGATGTAGAACAGGATTATGAGGTATAAGTATGAGTCACTTAGGAGCAATAGAGGAGGGATGCCCTGGCACAGAGAATAGAGGACAATCGGTCAAATAATCAACCACCAAAGCACCTAGTGTGAGGCCTGGGAATGTGCCAGATGCTACAGGGAGACAGAGACATGGAGTACATGACACAGGCCCCAGGTTCTTATATCCATCCCACATTCCGCCCACCCTCCCCCAAAATGGAGCGGCATGAGTGCTCTCCCTTGTCAACTAGGGAGATGCAAATGGTACCTGCCACTCTGTCTTGCTGCTGCTTTCCAGATTAGCGCCTTTGGCAGCGGCCCCAGATGTAACAGCATCTAGAGAGCGGCTTACCAATAGGAGAATCTAGGTCAAAAACCTTCAGGAATGTGCTGTGCACAGGGAATTCAAGAAACGAGAAACAGATCTGACAGAGCAGACAAGCCCTTCAGCCTTTGAAGTAGAATCTTGAGGCCTTCAGGCTCCGTCAAACCATGTCATCTCTCTTCTTGACTTAGGATTCTTATATAGCCTTGGATTTCACATGGAAATTAGAAAGCTCCTGTAAATCTTCTTTAAATAAGTAAAGAAATGAATATGTCAACATGATGAAATGTGAATTCTGAAGTAGGACCCAGAGAAAAACACTGGAGGTAAAACAGACTAAGGCAGATACTGTGTTGCAGGTTGCTGATAGCAACAACAAAACAAATCTTATTTCATCCATTGACCTGTTTATCATATTTGAGAAGCAAAGAATGTTTGACATGCTAAAAAGGAAGAAGTAGCTTAGGGGCAAGGGGAACTACATGTTCTTTTTCTCTCAGAGGACATCCTATCCAGCCTTCCCTGGTTTTCTCAGGATGTTGGGAAAACTTCCTTCACAGCAGCTGGTAAGGAGCTTGCCCAAAGCCTAGGTTGTTATTTTTTTCCAGTTTTTAAAAATGTCAGCTTTACTGAAGTTTAATAAATAATACAGTAAAATTCACCCTTTTCTCAGTATACAGTTTGATGAGATTTGACAGATATGTACAGTTGTGTAACTAAACCACACGAAAGACATAGTACCCTTCCCTTGCCCTACAAAGGTCCCCTCTCCCCCTAAACCCCCACATCTACTGACTTAATTTCTATCTCTACAGTTTTGCCGTTTCCAGAATGTCATATAAATGGAATCGTATAGTATGTAGCCTTATGTGTCTGGCTTCTTGCACTTAGCATAATGCAAGGCCAGTTTTTAAAAGTTTTAATGTTGTCTGCCAAGGTCATCTTTCCTTGTGATCCAAAGCTAAGTGAGTGAGTATCAATGTTCATGCTGTCTTAGCAAATTCACTGGAGTGTGATTGTAGACCCTAAATCAAACATGCTCAATACCAAGCAGTTTCTGTTTGTAATTTATTGTGATATGTTGGTTCAAGCTATGCTTGTACATTGCAAACTGTGATAGTACCATAGTGAATTTATACATAAATATTGTTCTATTCATCTGCATTTAGAAATGAATAATTGAATTTTAATCAGATCAAGAGCATTTACTGGCCTATACTACTGCCCTTAAGGAACTTGCAAAGATAATTTAAAAGAATGCATACAATTAAATCATAGGATTTTATTGCTAAATGGGGTTTTAGGGATCATCTCCTCATAGTATCATAGAATTTCACAGTTGGCAGTGTGACCTTCAAGAATATCTGGACCTGCTCATCATCTTAGATTTAAATTTCCTCTAGAGCTGGCAAACTCCAAAGAGCAATGAGTAATGTAAATGTGTGAAGCTTGCCAGTAGACAGTGATGGTGCCTGAGGCAAACTGGAGAGAGCACTGCAGTATCTATGGTCATTCAAGTTCAGTTTAAAAAACAAACACTGAAAAACCAATAAATACATACCTCTGGGAATGATTCAATCCTTGGTCATTATATTGCAATCTTCTTTCTATAATAGCCTTCCCAAGTTTTTAGCTAGTATAACAGATACTCCTGAGACCCTGACCCGTATCCTTTCACTCTTACCTGTTCATTGTGTGCCAGTCTGGCTTTCAATTACCAGGATAACATTTATTCATTATAAGATTTTTGGAAATTCTAGCACTTGCTTTGTTCCTGTGGACACCAAGAAAAAAAAAGATTCATTTGATGTGAACCCTGAGAAGGAATTTACCTGCTGAGACTGACTCCCTATGGTTAACTGAGGACCCAAATTTTGTGAATAATAAGAATCTAGGGGCCATTTGCTGACAGGGGCTCCTCAAGTACTCCGTATACCGGAAGAAACCTCAGACTGAACTCTTAGCTTCCTGCACTGTGCCCAGGTTGTTTACTCTGAGTCAACCACTACAGGGAAACCCTGGTTTCGTCCTTCTACAGACAGACTGAGACCTGCCCTGTCCAATCAGAACTACTCCATAACAATCAATTGAGATTTATAATGCTGACCAATCAGGACTGCATGATTAAGACCAATCAGAGTGTACTAATTTGGATACCTCATTTACATAAAATTGACCTAATTTGGAACCTGAGTGGAAAATTTCACTATGAAGGCAGCCTCCCCTTTATCTTGACAGAACACAATTTAGGTTGCTACCTGAATCTGTCTCTCAGGCTATAGTTCCTTTTACTCAAATAAATGTTTTTTATCCTTTATTACAGTCTAACATTAATTTTGGTTTATAGCCCCTTCCCACCAGGCAGGCAGGAAGTGGCAGGGTACTCATGCCCTTCTGGAGTAGCTTTCAACCTCCACTGATAGAAATTTGTGTATAAATATCCCAGCTCCTTTAGCTTGCTGGGGTGATGACTGAGGTGAGTATTTTACACTGGCCTCCAGAATTTCCAAGTGTGATTAGAGTTCCTGTCACTACAGTGGACTCTTATGTGATGATATATCCATTACTTCTAGCATACTTCCCTGTCTTACTTTCCCATTTCCCAGCAGTCTTTCCTGAAATCATCTGCCAGATATACTACTTGTATGTGAATCTTCATCTCATTGTCTACTTCTAGGAGGAAATTTCAAGTTACTGTAGCCAGTGAATACTTGAATATCTCCAGGGATGACAGACTTACTGCATCCCAAAACCCTTGAGATTGTCTTCAGAAGTCACTGGCCCACAGAAATATCTCTCTCTTACTGAGATGAAAGTGTCTTTCTATGACTGATATATAGAAGTTTATGGGACCATATATTATTGCGTGAACTTGTCTAGAAATCTTCCTCTTTAGAAAGAATTACTCAAGCCAATTCTTAAACTGCTTAATTTTCCTTAGATATATCCTACATTTCACTCACTTATTTATGCAAAAAAAAAAAAAATTGTTTGTTGATACACAAAGCCAGTAATGAGAATCTGGAATGAAAAAAATCCAGGAGAAGGAAAACCCCCAGAAATCTGGGGGTTAGAGGATGATTTTGAACTTCCGTCATTATATGAGATGGAAACTAGGTCTATTTTTAGTTAAAAGAAAGAAAAAGATCAGTCCAGAACATGGAATCATTTTGTTTACAGATATAATACAAACATTATCTGTATAATTTATGGTCTTAGTTTTTCACTTGGTAAAATATCACAAAAACTGTGCTCTGTCTTGTTTTCAGCTTGACAGTTTTCAGGCTTTTTTTGTTTCCCAGTCAAGTGTTTAACATTTATTATAATACATACTACCTAACAGGGCATCAAACACTTTGGAAGGGTATGGTATAGTATTAAACTCTCAGCTTCTTTCTAAGAGGAATCTTTTGGACAAGTTCTATACCAACTCTACTTAAATATTAATAAAGAAGAAGAAAGACAAGAAAGTTTCTGAATTGTTTGAGCAGTGTTCTGATAGCATCTCCTAACTATTTATTCCCATCTTAAGAAGAAAAAGAGTTTCAGAAGACCAAAGAGCTGGGCAAAATGGAGTGCACAGTAGTGTGATGAGTAGATTTCCAAACCCTTCTGATATTATGTTTGAAATAAAGTACTTGTTGGAGAGTTGGATGTACTAGTTTCTAGATTTTGAGAGTACTTTGAGGACACCTATGGCCGCTTTTTTACAGCTTATTCCTAGGACATACTGATTACTTGCTAATATATCTTTTCTTATACAAAACTACTCTGAATATGCATTCCCAAGTATTTGTGAATAGTTTTTCTTTTAAACGTTTTTTTTTTTGAAAGAGAGATAAACAAGTGATTATTGAATTCAAGGCTACACCTAATCCTCCCACTTCTCCATCTGATGTAATTACAATAAGTCTGCATTTTGCATATCTGAATATCTTCTGGTTTTGATTGTCAAGCAATCAAATAACATTTTTGCCCCCATTCAGACCCATAATTTAGAAGCTTCTTTGCAGTGACACTAGGTGCAGTTTAATTATAATGCTTTTCAATCCAGAAAGCTATTTAAAGGATGGGAGAAGCTGTGCATTTTCAGTCTTTTCTCTCAAAAACATTTAGAAATTTATATTTGTAGCTGATACCAAACTGAAACTTGATAACTTGTGTTTTGCATGACTTTGAACAGCAACGTTTTTCCTTTATAGAATATTCGATATTTCAAAATATATGGTATATTTTTTGAAATATTTTTGAAATATTTCGATATTTCAAAATATATGTTTCTTTCCAAGAAAGTGTCCAGCACAATTATACCATTTTGAAACTGCTTTTCACCACCACAGTAGAAGAAAGCATGTAAAATTTCACAATCATCTACATTCTATTTACAGCAAATATTTTTTTTTATTTCAAAATGAAATTCACGTAGGCGTTTTAATTCAGCATTGAAATAAAGAACTGCTTTTTCTGGACATATTCTCTTCCCTTTCCTGACAGTTACTGGTACCAACTTGGTCTTAATTATCTCTCATTCAATGCTAGTCATAACTGCCCGCCTACTTCACACTTAGGCAGGCCAGCCCACAGTGCTCACCCCAGCCCCCTCTGGCTGAATCATCTTTTCCCACCCACATCCTTTCCTCTGACGTTTCCTTTTTCACTTCGGTGTTCTTTTTAGAGGGACATTCTTGCTTTCCCAAGTTTTTTTCTTCATTCTATATTATGTCCCCTTTATGTTCTAGAAAACTGCAACTCTCAGAGAATTTTCTTCCCATCGCTGAAGACAGCTTGTGCTTGACACACCGTCGAATCTATGTTCATTAGCTACTCATTAATTCTTGTGTACTTTAGGGTAAACAAGGATTTGAGAAACTAGAAATTTATCACTGTCACTCTAATGTACAAAAGGTAAAGTCATTTTTGGAAGTTTCTTCCTTGGCAGGGACACAGGAAGTCCCAAGCCTGGGCAATTTAAACAGCCAACCTACAGTCTGACATACCTGCTTTCAACATTCTGCTCCCACTGATGTTTTTTTAAATGCTAACGTTAAGTCCTTCCAAATTGTTAACTCTCAAGCCTCCATTTTTTCTTAGTCATAAATGCTGACCAAATGGCTTCTACAAAGTGTGGGAAACTGGAAGCTCTAGGATTTGATACTTCAAGGTATCTCAGCTCTGATCAATCAACAAAAGCATCGTCCTAATCCCAGCCCAGGCCACAAAGACACAATTAAATATTTCATTTCTGCATTATTTACTTAAAGCAATCTCGACATTTTCAGAGGGTATCCATGCATGAAGATAAATTTCTGGGCATGTACAGCACAAGTCATTCTTCATTATCTCACAAGGATCCCTAACACAAGTCTCTCAGTGTTCCCAAGAAGCAAAGAGAGAAGAGAAAGAAGCCAAGGTCAAATGATCACTGATAGGCCCATTGGGGATCTCCTTTGTTAAGAAGTTTACAGTTCCAGCTCCTCACTTTGTATGAGAAAAATGAGTTCCAAAGGCCTCAAATCATTAGGAAATTAGTTAAAAAAAAAATAAAAAAAAAGACAGAGTAGAAAAGTATTTCCACTAGACAAAAGGAAACTTATTTTTGGGAAGTGCCCTGCCCTTTTACCATTTTATCATTTACCATATCTTTACAACCCCACAAAAAGGCATCATTATCCCCATTTGACCGATAAGAAAACCAAGGGTCATAAAAGTAAGTAATTATCCCAAGTTTATACACCTGGAAATTGATGTTGCCACCTGGACTGTCTCACAAGTTTACAGCTAACATTTTGCAGCTCTGTGAGCACTCACACAGAAAGAACCAGGCATCAAACTAAGCTCTTCACTATGTCTTTTGACTAAAGTCTCACAACAATCCCTGGTGTTGTTAGTTGTGTATTGGTAATAGTATCATCATTATCTTTATAAAGAAAACACGAGATGTTAAATTTCGTTTGTGCCTTTTCTGCTGTTTTGTTGTCATTTTTTTTTTTTTGTGTTGTTTGTCTCTTTAGACACAAAAACCATTCAAAAATCAGGAGGCAAATGAGTCCTTTCACATATTGTATTCTGGAGACTAAACTGTCAATACGTTTTAGGAGACAAGAGAGTAATCATATTCTCATAACCTTTAGCATTTTTCTCCTACGGAATGAATGGAAAGTGGAAGATGGATGAGGGGTGAAAGATGATAGCCCCATCTATCTTTGGAATTTTGTCAGGGAAAATTAACTGTGAGGTGATGCTTAATATCTTTGCCATTACTCAATGTTTGAGTAAGAACACTGAATAAGAGAGGAAATGTGCTTTTATTATTTTAACTTATCTGCAGTTACCAGGATATATATGCAGTAAAATTCTCAGTGGTTTACTCAGAAAATAAAGGAATCTACACTTAAATAAAGCTCTGACTTTTTGTTGTTGTCGTTGCTGTTGTTTTTAACAACCTATACATCAAAAACTAGGTAGGAAAACTGGGAGATATAGGTAATAAAAATAATAAAATGTAATGCATAGTTTCTTCAAAGATTTGTGAACAGACCTTCCAAATCGCAGTAACACATGTATAAAGTGCACACATCAGCTTGATACTCACTTTATTCAGTCATCCACCTGCAGAGGTTCAGAACAGGCTTTCCCAAGATGTGCCATTTTGGCTTGTGAATGAATTATTTGGAGCCGAAGGCAATTGAGACTTTGTGGGCTCATGAAGAACATTTACCCCTCCCTTAAAGAAGGGAAATTATGGGCCTTGCCATAATGAGATAGCACCAGAAATAATTTTTTTTGACCTATGTATAGGGCAGGGCAAACTTCTAATTATTGAATATCTGTTCTTATCATCCTGCAAATAACCTTCTGCTTCTCTGAAACCCCAAGTTACCTCATCTTTGGCTCAGGATGACATGTATACCTCATTTTCCCTTTCTGTCTCTGAACCTCTCATGTATATAGGGGTCTTTGACTCTCTCATGTTTGTGAAGTTCTCATATGTGCTTATGTAATTAAATTTGGTTGTTTTCTTTTGTTATTCTGTCTCATATCTCTTTTAATTATTAGACCAGCTGGAAGGACCTAGAAGGGTAGAGGAAAGTTTCTTCCTCTCCCACACATTTCTGTCTCCAAACTTTCTCAAATGTTCCACCCAAAGTCTGGAACATGTTCCCCCTCTCAGCTCTACGAGACAATGCCTTTTCAATTGTTCAAATATCTCCTAAAATTATTAATGCTTTTTTGTACTAACTAGAATGAGGTGGTGATGTCCTTTAAAATATATGTTCGAAACAACAATTTCAGACTGTGTTTTCTTCACTTGTAAAATGGAAGTCTGTATTAGATAGCCATTAAGGTGTCTTCCATGTCTTAAATTTTATGTGTTTCTACTGTAATGTATTAAGCACAAACATGTATTGAATAGCTAAGTGTCGGGCACTATAACAGAAACGGGGGGAACTAGGATATAGTCACTGCCCTCAAACACCTTATTCTATAGCAAGTAGAATAAGAGGGACTCAGAGATGGCTAATTATCATTCGATATTAAAAATGATAAATTTGTGCACAAGAATGTGCACAGGGATGAGTGATTAATTCTGCACGGGTGGTTGGTTAAATAAGACACAGAGAAGATGACATCTGAGCTGAGTCTTAAGGGATGAGTTAATGGGCACAGGCAAAGAGGAAAGAACCTTTTAAACAGAAGGAACAGCATAAGCAACAGCAAAGAAACATATGAATATCTGGGTGGAGCAAAGAGATTGTAGATGAGAATAGCAGTGAAGCAGTAGGACTAAGATCACATCCTCTGAGAAGTCAGGTATCCAGCTTATTATTCACCTAGAGTGGCCATACAAAATGCCACAGACTGGGTGGCTTAAACAACAAAACTTATTTTCAAAGTGTCGGCAGGTTTGGTTTCTCCTGAGGCCTTTCTCCCTGGCTTGCAAACAGCTTTCTTCTCACTGTATCCTCTCATGGCCTTTCCTCTGTGTGTGTGCCCCTAGTGTCTCTCTCTTCCTTTCTCATAAGGACACCAGTCTGATAAGATTAGAATCCCACCCTTCGTTTAACCTTAATTACCTCCTTAAAAGCCCTATTTCCAAATACAGTCACCTTGAATTTTGGGGGAACATAACTCATAACATCCAGCTACCTGTAGAATTTGGAAAATAGTGAGAAAAAGCATCAGGTCAGTGTATTAAAACTCAGTCACTTCACTCACAAGAGAACCTTTACGCCTCACCCAAATGACTGTATATTCTGACTGTACATTAAATTTTTGAGAGCTAGTTTATTTGTTTTGCTATTTTAACACTGAATCTGTACCTTCTGTATGTTGGAAGCCCACAAAGGGAGGACACTGATAGCAGTAAGAAATAATAGCTGACAGACTGTATTTTCCAAGATGGTCTCAACATTAATCAACATGAGTGATTAATTGCATCTCTCATATTCTCCTCCGATGTAGACTGCCACTGTCCCATCAAGGAGTGGAGTCTAATCTCATCCCCTTGAATCTGGGGATGACTTTATAACTTGCTTATTACTAATAAAGGGTGCTATATGGTTTCTGAGGCCACGAGAAGCTTCTGCCTATTTCTCTTGGAACGCTCACCCTTTGGAAGCCCCTCTTTGGGGCTTTTCCTCTCAGAATCCAGTCACCATGCTGTGAAAATCTCAAGCCAAGAGGCCACATGTAGGTGTGCTGGTCAGTTGTCCCAGCCGAGCCCAGCCTTTAGCTGTTCTAGCCCAGGTGCCAGAGAGGTCGAGTGAGACCTCATCATGAAACTAAATCCAGTTCCAGCTGTTCTAAACTTCAGCTATTAAAGTCTCTTCCAATCATCAGAGACTTCCTAGCTGAGGGGCCAGACATTATAGAGGCAGAGAAGAGCTCTTCCCATCTGCTGTTTCTGAATTCTTGATCCACAGCAATATAACAGCATAATAAAATGATATTTATAAGCCACTGAGTTTGGGGTGGCTTATTATACAGCAATAGTAACTGACTCAGATCATTAAATGACTAAGAGAACAGATTTTAAAAAATACTTATAATAAATAGGTGAACCAAAAATATAGTCTGGGTCCAGTTAGTATATGAAAAAATAACCCTACATACCTCAATATTGTTACTGAAAAGTTTTCTGTTTACAATATAGCATACTATTTGATGCTCACATGATATTCCAGTCTCATTCAGAAGATATTAAATTCCATTCAGGGTACATAATTTCAGAAGGCAAGGGAAATAGATCATACATTTTAGAAAGATGTACTTCAAAATGGTTAATATTTAAAATGCTTTGGAGCTTTGAAAGGAATACAAATTTCCATTATCAGAAAAATTAAAACACATAAACATTTTCATTAATACTGGGTAAATTAGTCTTCACTATAATTTTTAATTGAATGTATTTTATACTTATTGGTGTTTGTATTGCTTGTAAAGAGTAAGTCTTGAGAACCAGCATGTTATTATTTATGTATGTACTTTCTTTTTAGGATTGAGGAGGTTTTGATGTTTGCTTGACCAGCTTTATACCCCATCGAACATACTGTGTATGATGGAATCATTAAGAAATACACTTTGACAATGGTAATGATGCTAAATTATGGTCTCCCTAGAGAACAGGGACCATGCCCTATTTGTGAATCCCCAATGTTGCCTACTTCAGTGCTTTGTGTGTAATAGACATTCAAAAGAGTTTTGGTGAATCGAATTGAATTGACAGAATTGTTATCAGATCTTTAATGTATGTCTAGAATTGTTATCAGATCTTTAATGTATGTTCCTGTACAACTCAATGGCATATCTAGATTGTAGAGATGAACTGTTGAGAGAAGTTTTATCTTTGCTGATAATTAACTGTACGCAGACAGTGTAATCACAGCTGGAGATGCAATTAAAGTTCAGCTCAAAATATATGGTCCCTGTCTTCCAGACTTTATAATTCAGTGGGAAAGACAGCCTCAGACATTTCTAGCTAGCTATAGTCATTTCTGACTGTAGAAGTCAGATGCTAGTCTGTAAGTTGAATAAAGTACTAGGTGGGGAATCTGAAGAGGGAGGTTATTAACTCTGATATCATGGAGAAAGAAACAGATCTCACTTGAATCTCATTTTTGATAAATGATTCTGATTAAAACAACTAGCTGAATTTTTAAAATGCTTTTAATAAAATGATAATGAAATTATTTAATTTATTGAATATACACAATGTCGAAGGTATTAGCACTATGCTATGTACTCAATTAACTGCATTTCTCATATTACCTTTAAAAGAGCCCTAGAAGTAGGTACTATTATTATTCTTATTTTATAGATAAAGAAAATAATGTTTAGAGAAGTGACTTGCCTAAGGTCATACAGTTAGAAAACGGCAGAGCCAGGACACCTGTCTGACTCCAGAGCTCAAGATTTAACCATAAAATGTGTCTCTCTCTCCTTCTTCCCTCCCATTTCTCTCTGAATTCTATGTTATAGATGAAGAACCTGAGATAGGTAAAAGTCAAATCACTTATCTACTTCCTTATCATTGGAATTTTTGACAAAGAAAGTCAAAAGATATTAAAGAAAAAAATATATAACACTATTTTCAAAGAGCATATCCACAGAGTTCAGAGTATTTTTAAATCAAATTTTGCAGTGCTCAATATCAGGAAAATATCTGTATTTCTTGCCTCTTCAATATATGATTCTAATATTTAAAAATATTTCTGTGTTCTGATTTCCCTTTACCTCTAGAAAGGAAAGAAGCTGAACAGAAGTTTTAATTTGTAACTCAAGATTTATCCGCCTTTATCTATACAACAGAGTGTTAGTTGTCAGCAGCTTTTCTAGTTAATTGTGAATTAATTATATATTTCAAATTGCTTGTAATATGTTTCTTTAAAAATAGTAGAGAGCTTTATTGGCAGGTTACAATTATAAGATTATACAGTTCCTATCACTGATTTAAAAATAATTAATGAAGGCTCAAGTTTCAAAATGGCAAGAACATTATTTCGAAAATGTTAATTTCTAGCTCATTGCGGACAGCAAGAACCTCTTCAAATATTTTATATTCAAAAGTGTCAAACTTCCTATATGTCAAAATACCACAGACCAAAAAATTTTAATAAGATTCCTATGGCACACTAGTGGCACAGTGAGTTACTTACCATACCATATCTACTCACCTGGAGTAGGAGCAAGAAACTTTCTGTAGCTAATATTACTTTCTTATATGATTAGCTTATATAACTAGCTCAGGAGACTATAATCTCTCTCCACTTGAGAACAGAATTATAGTCCTCATCCAGAAGGTTAGCTTATCAACTGATTTCTGGTTTTCAAATTAATCAAGTAGACAATAGGGCACAAAGACAAAGAAAATGTACAAATGGATTTCTGGTAATCCCAGACTGGATTAAGCAAAGAGCAAAGAACAAATTTAAGTATGTGCTTAGGGTACCAGAAGAAGCCAAAAACAGCATATAAGTAGTCATTAAGGGGGAAGTAGACATCAATGAACTATATTGCACTGATTTTATAAATCAAACTTAAAAACAATTTTTTTTTAATACATTTGAGAGGTTGGAGATGGGGAGGTATCGTAATCTTTTTAGTGGTTGAGACTACTGAAGGCAATCAACCCTTCTTTATACCTCAGAATAATTTGACATAGTATACAATTGATCAGTGAGAATCCCCAAACAATTCTTTATTTCTGACAAATATTGGAAACTTTGAATTTGGTTCATAAAATGGGGCCTATTTATAAGTAATGTGGCTCAATGTTTCAACAATGGGCTGTTTAGACTAAGGTTTCTATACGGGAAATTGCACACATTCCTCAGTGGATATTTACTGAATGCATAAGTAAATGAATTGAAGTAGCAGTAATACACCTGAATTCAAAAACCATTTTTTTTTTTTCATTTCTAATCTGTAACTTTGGATCACTTACCTCAAGCTTAGGTTTTTATATCTATAAAATGAAAATCATATGATATACTTTATGGGGTTGTTATGATAATTAAATGAGATAATGAAAGTGAGACTATCTCATTAAGGTAGTTGAATCTCTCATTTGGGTATGGGAGGATTAGAAATGAGACACTTATTTGAGGAATTGTCTTAAAATCCTTCATAACCTCCCCATAATCTTCATCTATTCATTTATTTTTCAAATGTATATAGAATGCCTATGGGCACAGTAATAGACACAGAGACGCTTTCAGGAGAAAGCCTTAGGAAATAGGATGTTTCATGTCCATTTTGAGATAGTCTACAAACTATGTAGTCTATATAATCTATAACAATTGATCACACTTTCTATAATCTTTAATCTATATAATCTATAACAATTCATCACACTTTCAACCTAACCATCCTCTCCCTGTGCCCTTTCCAAAGTAAGAGAGGGAGTGAGAGTCTGGTTTACAAATTACCTAGAGATTTTCAAAAATTAAAGTTTTAATGGTTTGATATTTTTAGAGTCATGAAATAGGTACAAATGTTAAAACTCTTTAACCAAAATGTCACCCCCTCCATGACCTCAACACCAAAATGTCGCCTCCTCTTGAAGGCACCCTCCTTCTCTCTGGTCTCTAAGAGTTCACGAAGGCTGCTTCATCTGTCTGGATCACTCTCTCCTGACCCCCCTGCTCCAGTTCGCTTGGCTCTTACCCAACCTTCAATACTCTCTTCAGTCATTCCCCATCTGGACAGCTTCTCTGTCCTCACTCCTACCTGCTCCCAGTCTGGATAAGGGCCTTTCTCACCCTATAGTAGAGTATTAAATACGATCAATTTTTTTTTTTTTTCCCTTAACTGGAAAGACATCATTTAAAATGTGTTAGTCATGGAAACATTAATTCATCTTTGGAGTAAATTCTTTCATTTTAGGGAAATCATCAGAATACTCTTATAGACATAATAATCACCTATTGGTTTTGGAGAAAAATGTTAAGTCGCCATTATTCTAAAAGCTAGTACTTCATGCTGGTGGGACTGAAAATTGGTACAGCCACTATGGAAAACAAAAAACTAAGAATTGATCTACCATGTGACCCAGCAATCCCTCTACTGGGTATTTACCCCAAAGACTTGAAAACCCATATCCGAAAAGATATTTGCACACTGATGTTCATAGCAGCATTATTCACAGTGGCCAGGACATGGAAGCAACCAAAGTATCCTACAATAGATGATTGGCTAAAGAAGCTGTGGTACAAATATACAATGGAATATTACTCAGCCATAAGAAGAGATGAAATATTGCCATTTGCAACAACATGGATGGACCTCGAGATAATCATGCTAAGTAAAATAAGCCAGACAGAAAAAGTTGGAAAATCACATAGTATCACTTCTATGTGGGATATAAACCTAAAAGTAACAAAGGAACAGGACAAACAAACAGAGCCTCATGGACATGGACTATAAACTAGTAGCTACCAGAGGGGAGCGGGGAGGTAGACGAGATAAAGGGGGTCTAACTATGGGAGGTGAACACACAGTATATATATACATATATATACACACATATATGTATATATGTATATATATATGTATATATGTGTATATATGTATATATATGCATATATGTATATATATGTATATATGTGTATATATATGCTTTACTGTTAAAGTGTACAGCTGAAACTTATTGGATTTCATTAACCAATGTCACCATTAAAAAACTAATTAATGAATTTAAAATAAATAAATAAATAAAAGCTAGTACTTCAGACAGAAATGTTAAGTGTTTCATCAGCTAATGTACATTTTGCTATCTTTAGCATAAATATGCCTTTGCAAGACAAGAGACAGATCATATTATTTTTTTCCTAAATATGAATTTAGTCTTGTCCCTGAAAATTGCCCTACCTTGAGATATGTATATCAAGAATTTTCTCATAACCTAGTTTAGAACAGTCCACATCAGGAGCCAAATCTGGCATTCTCTTAACATCGTGCTGGAGTAAAGATCTGGAATGGCCTCAGAACAGCTTTACCCTGGATGAAGTAACTGCTGGCAACCAACTCGTGGATTTTTAAAAAATTGAATAACCCAGACTTTGAAGTATGTCTTTTAAACTGTTGTCATTGCTTGTCTGTTCCTCTGAGCCTAAAAAGTACCTGATAGGTGAGGGTGAAAAAATTGAATGTTTCATCTGTCAATCATTCTAGGGTGGGAGATGAGGCCAGCTTGGGAGTGAACCAGGAGAGGGAGGACTGATTCCTAATTGTAGACAAAGGAAAGGTAAGTGTAAAAACTCCACAATGGGGAGTTGCATGGGGTGACCTGTGACATAGAACAGTCTCTGACACACAATATCAGTTTATTTATTTTGATGGAAGATCCTAAGAGTAGCAAGTCACTTTTAGTGGCAGATGAGTTACAAGCTACTATCTGCATTGTGGTTGGATTGTCTCTAAACCTTCGATTAAGTGTTAAGTATTACAGTGGCCTTGGCTGTACTCTAAGGAATTAAGGTAAGACTACTACGTGCACACACTTAGTATGAAGCAAAAAAAAAAAAAAAGAGCAGTAGCAGTGTGGAAAGGCATTTACAGGACATCAAGTAATAAACTGTGGGAAATGGAACTATAACATCTAGATTAGGATGGCTAGTCGCTTGATCAGTGACCATTTGGACAGACTGGAATATGGAAGCGTTCCTTAGAGATTTATAGAAATTATTCAGGAAGCAAATCCAGTAAAAGAACAGATTTCTTAATTCTCCCTGAGGGCTACAGCTATTGTTTGGGGTAATATTAATGGGAAAGCAAGTGCCTTTTATAGTCTAAGGGAACTTGAATTCTATTCTTCAAATTCACTTTGTCTTTTCTACAAAACCATTAGCCTATTTATAATGACTGTGTCTTCTTTATCTTTGCACCATCACAGTTTCAAGCTCAGAGCCTGGAACATGTTAGATATTCAAAAAATGTCTGTTGAATTACACTTGTATAAATGTCTTTCACAATATTGACTTTAACTTGATTGAACTGACTTAAGTCAATAGTCTTATTTAAAACCAGTTATGAATAAAACACTGAAATAGAATTAGTAAGATACCTTGGCCCTCTTTATTTACAATTGCTATTGCTATAACTTTCCAACTGCAAAATATATTTTAAGCACAGATTCCTACAAAAAGCTGCAGAATCATCATATATTGCCAGAGAATCAGGAAACCAGAAGAGAACAAAAGGCCAGGCAGTTCCCTCTCTTTATGTATGAGGAAACTGAAGCCCTGAGTGATAAAGTAAATTGCCCAGTGTCACACATTTCACCAGTGGTGGAGCCAAGGCTAGTCTGCACCTATTCCGATTCATTATTCTTCTTAGTACTACATCATATACTTCCACTAAATCACATCATTCAGGGTCCATGGGTAGAGGGGCAGATGATAAAATTTATTTGTATTCTGTGTTTGAAAAATACTCTGAAACAATAGTTGGTATAGAGATTTTTTAAATCATCATACTCTTGTCAACATAAGAATATCTAAATCTGTAGAAAAAATTTTAAAGAGTTTTTTTAAGCCGAACAGAAGATTATGCCTGGAAGCAAGATCTCAACAGACTGAGAAAAATACTTCCAAGAAAAGACAGTTTGCATCTTCTTTTATGCATTTGGATTTAAGGTTAGAATGTAAGGAAGATTACAGGAGAGAGGGAGAAAGCAAGGTGGGGATCAGATTACAGGATAGTTAACAAGGGTATGTGTCTCTTGGTGGTGGTCACTCTTTAGAAGGAGGGGTTTGAAAAGAAGGATTTCAAAGATGTGTTAACCTAGATATACAGAAACAATGAGCAAGGCCTGCTTAAGACAAAGATAAGCCATTTACTAAAGAATTTATATGCCTGGGATGTGGTTACCCACCATGACCTTGCCCAGTTAGAAATTTATGATCAGATCACTCTGTAGAACACCTTTTTTTTTTTGTCCGCACTTACAAGTCCTACAATAGTGATTCTCATACCTGGCTGCAAAAAAGACCTATGCAAGGGTCCCACCTCAGCCCAGGGCGGCTCAGGCATTGTTTTTTATTTTTTTAAGTTTCCCCAAATGATTCTAACTGCAGCCAAGATTGAGAAACATTGCCCTAAAGTAATTTAATTCAATGTCTTTGTCCATTTTCCAATCCTTTTTGTCCACATCTTCCCTACTTCTCCCTCACACCCCACTCTATCTAAGATTAACTAGGAGACACTGAGAATGTACAGTCCTCAGTTGGGTTTCACTAATGATCAGTGAGAACTACCTAAATTAGTGAAGTTCAATATTAAAATATTTAATTTACATTCAATGCAAAAGACACCACTAAGCTGCTGAGACAAGCACAGTATTACATTATTTTAGAGAATAGGTTTTCATAGAATTACATAATCAGCAAGGAGTATATAATTTATACCTCAGCCACCAGAGAAATGTACCTATAGATGTATGTCTTTGTGCAAAATCTCCAAAAAGAGTATTTCATATTTTCTTTTGTTATTCTTAGCCACACTGCTAAGAATGTTCTTTATTTAACCAGTTTAATTTAAGCTGCTGTCTTCAGTGGAAATGGAGAACAATGTATAGATTGTTTACTTGTCTTACGTTTAATTGTGAAGACTCACAAATTCTCAACTTAGCCTTCTTTTCTTCAGGCTAATAATAAACAACTTAGCCTGTCATTATGGCTTACATTTTACAGCCATTTATATTTTTCATTTCTCTTCTCTGAATGTAATTAGACTAATATATAATAAAATAGTTATTTACCTTTACTTTAGCATGCCATCTAAAGATGAAAAATGCAGTGAGGTCATCATTTTTAAGTACCATTGCATTCTCATTCAAGAACTTTCCATTTTTACTCTTGTTTAAAAATTTTAAGACATAAAATATAGTCACTGGGTCATAAATTATAATTATCTTGCCTTGTATCTGAAAGCAGAATGCAAACATAAAACTTTCTTTTTTTTGTTAATTTATATAATTTACAAAAAGCATTAATAAGGCTTTGGGTATAATTCATATGTACAGATTACGCCCATCATACCATAAACATAAGCTTTTCTCAGAGAAAATCATCACAGAAGCACCAATTCAGATAATAGAATTAGTCATTAACTCTTCAGGCAGCCTTTACATTTTCTTTATGTAGTGTTTTCTATACTCATCGTAATATTGTGCCATTTTTATCAACTAGATAAGATTTCATTATATAAACAGTAACTAAATATATTCACGTCAAAGATAATCATTCCTTCATTCCTTTAAAAGGTTTCTTTGTCAGGTATTCATTAAAGTAAGTTTCACATCAAAATGATAGTCACTAATATAGGGCAAACAACTTACCTATTTGGCAGGTTTTTTTTAAAAAAAATAATTTTATTAGCACCGTTTCAAATCCTCAGCCTATATTATGTCTCCTTAATAGCATAAAGATCTGCTTTATGAATGTATACAATTGGTATGCATACAAAGTGGAATAATTAGTGTATCGTATAAAAATATAGGGGACCACAATAGAGGTGATATTGTTCATGGATGCATCAAAAATTAATTATTGGACATATCTACTTGCACCAATGCTATACTTTGTAAATAGTGCTTTCACTTTCTTAGTATTGGTCTTCGAAAATTCATTTTGTGATAAATTCCCTAAATAAAGGCATCTCCCAGCTGATGTTTACCATTCTAGGCTGCAGGAAGCACTGGCATCTTGCTTCAAGACAGGAGGTAACAGGAATAAATACAGTGCCAGCTACATTTCCTCCGGATCAGATATGTGAATGTTGTGAGCATTGTAATGGGGAGCGTGGGTGACACAGAATTTCACAAAAGCGCCTACACAAAGAGCAGCCCTTCTTCAGAAGGCACAACAGACACCATTTTGTCTCATTTCAAAGCAGTTCACAAACTTCTCCTGTTTTCCACTTGAAGCTTTCAGACACAAAGGGCTTTTTTTTTTTTTTTTTTTAATCTAAACCTGATGAGATATGATAAATTTTTAGGAGGGCAATTCGATTTCTAGAAAGTGGGAGGGGAAGTAGAAAAGGGCACAAATTGAGGTCACAGTTATAAATATCTCTGAGTTCTCTTAAGGAGTAAAATTAAAGTGAGAATAGCCTTTATGTATAGTCACATAGACACTGATAGTCATTAAATGAATGCCAGTATAAAAAGTAATCTCCAAAAGTAATCTCTTAGATTACTTCACAGGAGAGACCCATATTTGTCCTGGGGACTTGGTGGCAGCAGGGTCAGGGTAGAGGTAAGTCATGAATCTTACTTCTTGTCTTTCTGGGGAGATCTGTGAGAAGCCAGCTATGGACTGCTGCTGAGGAAGCCCTGCACACTGAGCTGACCTCTTGTGACTCTGATTGGCCTGACTATGAACGTGTCAATCACAATTATATTTGCAGCACTGTAACTGTTTGCTGGGAGATTATACATGATCTTCGGTTCCCAAGTTTACCGCCACTGCTTAAAACATTTGAGGGTATATCTTTTAGAATTCCCTTCAACCCCAGTGGCCCAATTTTTTTTCCTATGTCATGAGTACTATCAATCTTTACTCTTTGAGGGGAGATTTTATTTTATCCTATTTTATTTTATATATGTATTGTTTTTTATTGTGGTAAAATACACGTAACATAAAATTTGCCATTTTAAAGTATACAATTCAGTAGTGTTTGGTACACTCCCAATGTCATGCAACCATCACCAAGATCTAGTTCCAGAACATTTTCCCCATCTGAAAAGGAAAGCCTCTACTCATTAGGCAGCCATTCCCCATTACCCACTCCCACTACCCCTGATAACCACTAATCAGCTTTCTATCTCTATGGATTTGTCTATTCTGGAAATTTCACATAAATGGAACCACACGATATGTGTCCTTTTATGTCTAGCTTCTTTTACTTATAATCTTTTTGAGGATCATCCATGTTCTACCTGTATTTATTCTGAAGCAATAGAAAATCATATGGAGCCTAGTCAGGTCAGTTGGCTGGATATATACTCTTTGAAAAAAATTTAAGTGATGCTATAAAGTAATGAGATTAATTTTGCTATATATCTCATGTTTTGTTTTTAGGCTCTTGAATTCATAGGTTCTATTTACACAAATACATACATACATCAAATAAAAACTACACTACATTTAACAGAATGTGGTTGGGGGTTCCAGAAACTAGGCCTAAGTTATAGACTTCCTTTGTCCAGTTTCAGGTTTTAATTATTCTTTAACCCTTTCACATTTCAGCAGGCCATTACACTATAAAGTAATGAGATTAATTTTGCTATATATCTCATGTTTTGTTTTTAGGCTCTTGAATTCATAGGTTCTATTTACACAAATACATACATACATCAAATAAAAACTACACTACATGATTACTTATACTCAGAATATGAGTATTACTTGATTACTACTGTGGATGAAAAAGGGCTTTATGGCAAGTAAACTCAAAGAGTGGTCTGATCATAAATTCCTAACTGTGCAGGTCACGGTGGGTAGTCATTCCTCAAACCTATAACATTTTTAGTGAAAGGTTTTTAAGAAAGCCCTGTGCATTGTTCTTGTGCTCCTGGGTTAACACATCTTTGAAATGCCAGAAGGAATATCCCTCCAAGGTATAACCACCCTCAAGAGAGTGCATAATCTTGTTAACTATCTGTAATCTAATCCCAGCCTTGCTTTCTCTCGCCATTATGTAAATTTCTTTAAATTCCCTCCTTAAATCCAAATGCATAAAAGAGATTGCAAACTGTTATTCTCTGAAAGCATTTGAGATCTTGCTTCCCAGAAATTGTTGTCAATTTTGGCTCAAATAAACTCATAAAATTATCTACAGATTGTGATGTTGCTTATGTTGTGTAATCCGATCCCAGCCTTGCTTTCTCTCGCCATTATGTAAATTTCTTTAAATTCCCTCCTTAAATCCAAATGCATAAAAGAGATTGCAAACTGTTATTCTCTGAAAGCATTTGAGATCTTGCTTCCCAGAAATTGTTGTCAATTTTGGCTCAAATAAACTCATAAAATTATCTACAGATTGTGATGTTGCTTATGTTGACACTACCAAGTAGACTTACAAGGTTCTCCTTTGGGGGGTAGTTGGGGTTGGCAAAAGAATGTTACACTGAAGATATTATACTTGTTAAAGAAGAAAATTCAACCTAGTAAATTTGGCATTTAGTTGGCTTTATTAAGCGATTCATCTCATCTAGCAACTAGAAGGACTCTCTGATTAATTGTATAAGATAGAAGATTTTTATAGGCAGAATAAGAATAGAACTAGGAAGATAAAAGATTAGAATATTTCAGGCAAGGACACTTTCCCTTAGGGGAAGTCAGGGGGTCTTATCAGGCAGATTATTTCACCAGTATTGATCAGGTAATTCCAGATTGGTTGGTTTAAAATTCCACTCCTGGAGAGGCCAAAACTGCAATTAGGTTAGTTATTAAGTTGTGGTTTGGGGATGTGGCTTAGCAAAAATGACTCCATTTTGGCCTGGCCGGCCTTCCTTCCTTCCTTCCTTCCTTCCTTCCTTCCTTCCTTCCTTCCTTCCTTCCTTCCTTCCTTCCATATAACTAAAACTATTATAACTGGAGGGCAACTGAGTTTGGGACTGTGCTGCTCAGCCAATAGACTGACATAGGAGTTGGAATATTTAGAATAAGTGTTTATTGTCAGACCACCGGTGATCTGAGAAGGCAGCAGGTTAACACCTTCGAAAACTGCCTTCCTTTCTCAGTCCGACTCAGGGTACTTAAGGGAAAATCTGGGCATTATTCCAGCGGCTGCATGATAGTTCTGGGGGGCTCTGTTGTGCTTCACAGAGTCTTCTCTATGGCAATGTGGTCCTTCAGTGGCTTTAGCAACCCAGGAACAAAGATGGAAATAGTCTGGAAAGAATTCTAGACTATAAAGATAGTGATCAGTAAGCATAAGGGCAATAATCATAAATTTCAGGACAACTTCCTATGGCAGAGGATGTTCCAAGCTCTGGGTCAAGCCGCATGGGACAATCTATTGTTAAGCTATAGCGTAAAGAAAGGTGAGCCTGGGGAGGCTATGAGGCCTCTACTACGGGGTCCCAAAGGGTCCTTCTCTATGATCCCCTCTCCTCGCCCTAATGGATAGTGTGAGGGATCTGTAAATCAGATCTTAGGTAACTGTAAGGCAAAGCATATGAATTAGGCTTTTGTAGTCTTCCTTTGTAACACCCTTTCCTTTTAATTCTCCACTTTTTCTCATTCTCCCATGAAGGTTAATAAACCTTCTACCTAGTTAATAAAATAAATTGACTCTTAAATATTTATGACTTAATGAATTTAGAAACTAATGAAGAATCCTTGCTTAATTCTACAAAATTAACCGACTTTTGATCTAGAAGTGGAGAGAAATGTTAAGGGAAAGATACTTTCTTGTTTCCTCAAATCATATCACATGGACCAGAATGGTTCTAAAACTTCTATGTGTCTAAAAATCACTGGGATATTTGTAAAAAATAAATTCCTTGACCCCAGAGATTCTGATTCTATCTGGGGAGGACCAGAAATCTAAACTTTTAACAACTACCCTAGGTTAGTGGTACTCAAACTTTAGTGTGCGTCAGAATCGCCCCAAGGGCTTGTTAAAACACAGTTTTCTCAATTTACAATAGCCAAGGTATGGATGTAACCTAAATGTCCATCTACAGATGACTGGATAAAGAAATTATTGTTCATATATACAATGAAATATTACTCAGCTATTAAAAAAATGAAATCCTACCATTTGCAATGACATGGATGGATCTAGTGGTTCTTACGCTAAGTGAAATAAGTCAACAGACAAAGATAAATACTGTATGATTTCACTTATATGCAGAATCTAAGGAACATAAAGAACAAACTAATCAAAACAGACTCACAAATATAGTGGACAATTTGGTGACGGACAGAGGGGAGAGGGTTGGGAGGTTGGGAGAATGGGGTGAAGGGTTAAAGAAGTACACATTAGTAGTTGATAGTCGGTCACAGGGATGGGGAGCATGGCATAGGGAATGCAGTTAGCATTAATATGTTGGCTAGGTGGAGGGCTAGGGGAGGGAGGGAGTAATTGGAGGGATTGTTTTATGAACTATATAGATGTACTATATACTAGAAACTAATTAAAATAAATAAATAAATACTTTTAAAAAGCTAGGAAAAATACAACATATGAATATATTATTAAATTAAAAAGTTAAATAAATAAAAAAACAACAACACAGTTTTCTAGACTCCATCCCCAGAATTTTTGATCCAGTAGGTCTAGAGTGGGGCCTGAAAATTTACCTATCAAGATCCCAAGTAATGTTGATGCTCTTGGTTGGAGACCATACTTTGAGAACCACTGTCTTAGGTTATTCTAAAATAACTGTGCTTTGGCACATTTGGAGACATGCTGATAAACTAATCACCTTTATGTAGATGAGGCTACATCTGTGTGGCAACCTGTAATAAAAGAGCATGGCTTTCACATTGGTGGGATAAAATAAAGCTCTGTCCCTAGCTGTGGAAACATCAATAATTTTTATAAATAATTTTTATAGGATACTGTTTTAATCTAAAAAATCAGGATCAAAAGCAAGGCATGAAAAAAAGTTGTTTTTTTTAACTTTCAGGTATACATATCAAAATTTATAAATTATTGTCATAGATTTCATTTAAAATAATATAGCAAAAAAACTGAAGTACTAAGAAAATCATTGTTTAATGGCTTGGGGTTTCAATCAGAAAACTGATTCAGGGGTACAGCCTGCTGGATGGTTCTGATATTGCAAAGGAAAAAATTGTCATGGAAGTTTTAGCATTTAATGTCTTTTTTTAATGTAATAACTTCTTTCTAGGTTTCTTTATAAGTATGGTATAATGAAAAAATGAACTCTGGAGGTTCAAGATCGTCCTTTGCCTTTGACTTTCCTTAATATGTGATCTTGGGCAAGTTACTCAAGCTTCAGGGTCCTACTCTGTATAATGGGGTAACATAATTACTAGCCAACAGAACTGTTGTGAGAATTAGAGAATAAAACATTTAAATTCCCAGCACATTGTTAGACTTACTGTAGAACCTATGTCCTTTATATGTACATACATGAACACACATATACACTTATATGTATGTATACCAACAAACAGAGACAAAAATTTACTTTCTGACTTTCTTTCTATCCAAGTTCTCCAAAATTTAATTTTGCTTTGAAGCAACAATATTTACCAGGATATGTAAGGACTCTATGTGGGTGCTTCTCTGCATTTTGAGTTCTGATAGTTCTATGTGACAAGGGAAAATTTCTGATGTGTCCTAATTAAATTACAGCAGGCCAGGGGGTAAGGGGAAGAAGTAAGAGGTTAATCAGTTAACAGAGCCAACGGTTGAAACTAACAATTAAACCACTTACATTCTCAAACTTATGTTCAAACCGAATCAACTTCCAGACAGCTATCTACAAAGAAATAGGCCACTTCCTCTTATGCATGAACCTCCTGGACAGTTGTCCAAAACCAATAAAAAAAGTACTAGAAATGTCTTCCTTTCGGACTATGTACCTATCCTAGAATTACCCTACTTCATTCTCCCCTCCCCTTATCTATAGGCAATGTAAATTCTTTCAAAACAACTTACATCTTTAAAAGAGCTCCATCAGCTCCAGGATGGGGAACATGTTTATCTTTTCCATCTAGTCCTGCTGCTGGTGGTTTAGACTGCATGCCTCAGGACCTGGTCCTTTTTTTTTTTTTTTTCCATATGGCTTAATTAACCTTTTCTTTAGAAAAGCTTTTGGCTGTGAGGGTTTTTCTTTATCATATGCTTTAATGAATTAGGGAAGACTAGGCACTGGAAGAGTCACATCGATTTTGCTGGTCTTAAAACTTAATGATGAAGTGAAGCATTCCAGCTAAGTAACTTCTTGTACATAAGTTATTTAAGTAGAATCCATGTACAGTGCCTCAGTAAATCAATTCTTTGCTATTCGAAATAGGAGTGGAGGTTTGAAAGCCAGTCCTTACCTATAATAAGTAACAGAAAATTAGATTGCATTAATGTCAAGGCCCAAACTTTGATGTTTTCGGACCCCAGATATGCTTTGGAACTCACATATTAAGGGCTCCAAATCTCTCTTGTTATTCGTGCCCACGGTGGTCTCATGTGCTTGGGAACCAGTCCACTCATGTTTTCTGCTATAGCTTCCTGGTCAACCAATTTAAAGATGTGATTCAGTGATCTATAGCAGGACCCAGGAATGTACATTAAAACAAGTACTTCAGGAGATTCTGAAGTGGAAAAAATCCTTCAGGGGAACACTGCACCAAGATCCCGCAGGAATTGGTTTTTCTGCTCCAGCTTGCTGTAATTATTGGAATACAATTGAATAGTACTTCCACATTCATTGAGAACACTTGTTGGTTAAGTCGAATATCAGTTATGATTGCCTGGGGGCACTGCAGTTCAAATTAAGGGTCCTTTCGATCCTACTATTGCAAACTACAGTGATTTATGAGGCCCTTGCTGCAGTAAAAGACTATCTTTAAAGGTGCTACTATTCCTGTCTCCTTACCTGCTGCCCCAACATTATAGAGTCAAGACTGTTTAAGCTAGCTCAGGGTCCAGCAGAGTGTTGCACAAAGAAGGCATTCAATAAATATACGTATGTAGATGTTATACTACCAGTTACATCAAGGATTGGGGTTTAATTAGGAGTTATATTTACTTGGTTTTGTATTCATAATCAAGCAGTCATCCAGTCATTGGGTGCCCATCCAGTGTAGCTCTACTCAGCGTAATATGAGTTTGAAGAAGTTTGAGTCCTGGTGTGCCAGAAAAGACTCGCTACATTTTCAGAATATAGCTCTGGCTCCATACCATTCACTTATTGCATTGTATCAAAAATTACATTCCAGCAACATTCTTAAAATAGAGTTAGATTAGGTCTTTGGTGAGGTTCACATGAAGAGGAAATTAATTAGGACTTGATGTTTTGAATAATTATATGGGCATTAGACAGGTTCGGTTATTAATGGCCAAGTATTAGAGAATAATGCTAGCAGGATTTCTGCTTACCTTGAGCAATACTGGCTAGTGTTCTTAAAATAAAGTGAACTTGTATACACAGGTCACATAATAGTTTCCTCTTAATCTTAATTAGTAAAGCAAATTGCTTCATTTTTTATTATTCTGTAAAATCTATACGTGGTATATAACAGTGCCTTGTCTCCCAGGATCATAATAATACAGAATTATTAACATTTATTTTCTTTCCCAAGTTAGGAATCTGTGAGATTGTTATCACCCAAAGAAACTCTGACTTGGACTCCCAAGAACCCATTTGGAAAAATGTTAGCCTACAAAAATTAAGAATGAATGAAAAAAATAGTTTGATGAAAAAAGAATGGTCTTAATTTGTTTAAAAAAGAGTTTGATAAACTTTCACCATATTTTCCTACTTACTGTGAATTTTAAACCTCTATGAATTTTATTATCTGATAAAATAAATTATTGTTAAAGAAGACATATTTAAAAGATATTATTTTGAGAGTATTTGCTTTTACAAGAAAATCCTCAGAATCTTGCAACCATAAAAACAGAAACTTCTTTTTATTGAACCTAGCATGAGGATTATGTTATTCTAGGTTCTTCCTGTGTTATCTAGTGGGAGACTAAATGATTTTATTTTATTGTGTAGATTATTTGCCATTAATTTTTTTCAATTTTTCACTTGCAGCAAATCAACTACATTATACCTAGTAAACAGGGCATGTAAATTACAGGTTAAAAATAAAACTAAGGCAGATAAAACAAAGTGTAAACTATGCCTTATGTTACAAATAATTTTATGTTCAAGTTTCCAGCTCACATCACTAATGATACCAATGGCAGACTTTATGGTTAACATATAGGCCATTATTGCTATTAAGAAATTATTATATTATGGTATAATGACACATATTGATTTATTCAGCCAAGAATATCCCAAGGGACAAAATTCTTAGATTTAAATAGAATATAATGTCTTTTCACATGCCGTTTCCTGTCTTTCTTCTCCTCTGCCTTTTCCTCTTCTCTGCGTGATAAAATCTTACTCATCTTCAGTCCTCTAATATCATGTCTTCTGTGAAACTTGCCTTTTGTCATGGTCTGCTTGCATACAACACACAGACACATGCACACAAATGCACGCACACATATACACACACACATGACTAATTGGTCACTCCTTGCTGCATCTACAGAGCTTTGTTTTCACATTTCAATTACCCCATTATCATGGTTTTTGCAGATAGAGCTGCTTGAGGATGAGGGCCATATCTTTATTTTTGGGTTGGACACCATGAATGAATGAATGAATGAACAAAAGGCTTTTTTTCTTTTTTGGATAATTTTTAAAATGTTTATTTGAGCCAAACTGACAACATATGCCAGGGAGCAAGATCTCAAATACTCTTGAAGATAAGTCTTTATACAGTCATCACTATTGCTCATTTCTCTCACCCAGTTGGTTGTAGAATCCATTCATATCCAGCTCCCAGTGACTGGACTGGAAACAGATGGAGAATTATAGAGTATGTGTGAAGGGAAGAGACAAGGCATGGGTAGAGAGTAGGAAGGAAGAAAAAAGCTTTCCGAGGGATATATAATGAACTTCCCCTTTCCGTTCCTTCTCCCTTCACTCTCAGTCCCCTTCTCCCCTAAGACTGAAGAGATAAAAAATGGAAGAAACAAACTATCTCACAGTTGGGGACTTGGCTTAGTTCCACTTGTGCATGCTTATAATGGTCACAGAGGACTTAAATGTTAATAGTGACATTTCAGTTGAAAGTGAAGGAAAAAAACTATAGGACTTCCCCTAAACCATAATGCATATTTACATGCAGAGCCTGTCTCTGAGTCCAGCTCCAGGTACCTGAACTTTTGGGGGGTCTTTTTTACTGGTCCCAGGTAGACACTGAGGCTCCTCCCATGATCATGTTCCAAAAGAAATAGCCACCATTCCTGGGGCCCATGGGGAGATTCATCATCCATTGACTACTCCAGCCTGACAGAGTAGCTTCATCTTCAGCCCCTGTAGCACTTACAGTGTTGTCTAGTCCTGTTGGAGAGCATCTTAAATCATTGTTCCATTTGTATCAGGTCTCCCTGATTGGACTGAAAAACCCCTTGAGAGTAAGGGTAATATCTAATACTGCCTTCCTAAGCTCCTATAACAATAAAGTAAGGGCCTTGAACTAAGACTCTGACATATATTCTGATTCTTTGGCCAACTGAAAAATAAATGCTCAATTATCTTTTTCCTCCTTCTTTCACATCTACTCTCATATCTCTCTTTCATCTATATTACCTCTCTTTCTGTACCCTGTCCCTCTTTCACAAGGAATTATCCTTTCAAAAGTCTTAATTACCCAGCTCTGCCAGACGTACCATGGTAAGCGAAGTCCAATGCAGAATGAAGTAAACAGACAGAACTTGCCCTGGAGACACTGTGACACTGAGTAGACCCATATTTGGAGGGCACAGAGCGAAAAGGAAGCAATAAACGTAAATCCCGCCAGAGCCGTATGGTCATAAAATGTCATAACATACTCTGATTCAAGGTCAGCCCAGAACTAACGAAACTTGGTAGTTAACACCATTACCTTTACTTCCTAATTACAGTCATAAAGCACATAATCCTTTTCTATGTGTCTCCAGCCTGGAAAGAATAAGAAAAGCAAATTAAACCCATTTGAGGTTAAAATTGCCATTTTTCACATTTATAAGTTTCATTTTAAGTTGTCAGTTGTTCAGGCTGAGAAAGTATAGGCCAGGTTTTTCTTTGAGTATCAACCTGTGACATACATTTGGGGTATGTAGCATATGAATGAGGCTACGCGTGATGGCTAATGTGGTCTAAGGGCCACAGCTAGATCATTTAGGGCAAATTGAGTGGACTCGGAGAATGTCAGACGAAAGAGAATTTCAAGAGTTCTGCACTTCATCTGAGAAAATGGCATCTCTGTTTTTTTCAATGAGTTTGAGCCGAAAACCTTGCAGGCCTTGGTTTCTCTCTCCCGTCATACCAAACATCCAATCTGTCCACACATCTTGCTGGTTACAGGGAAAATTCTTCCCAATTATATCTTTCATGGACTACAAACCTTCATAAGAAACTTTCTAAAGCATATATTTGACCAGGTCATTCCTCTTCTTGAAATTCTTCCTTTGGCTTTAGAGATAAAGTCTGACTTTTTTTTTTTATTTTTAGCATGGAACACAGGTTCGCCCTTGGGCCCTGCCTATTTTCCAGCCTCTTACCTCCCTGCCTTAGGTATATCCTGATCTCAGTCACCACCATCTTCATCTTCATCACAAAGCCAGCTACCAAGTACTGGGTATGGCTATGTGCTAGCTACTGCATTGAGCATGCTATATACTAATAATCTTATAGGGTGAGATCTAGGGATGAGGAAACTGAGGCTCAGAGAAACCCAGCAACTCATTCCCATTCCCAACAATCCATTCCCATTCAGCTAATAAGCAGAGGAGCCAGAATCTGAGCCCAGGGTCCTCTGATATCAAAATATAATCATTAGGATTCCTGCCTCCCTACTGAACTGCTTGTAGGTTTTTGAGCCAGATATGCTTTTTCAAGCTTATGTATCTTTACATAAACTACCATTGCCCTGAGGTGACCTTTAACTCTTTTTCATCTAGATAATGCCTTTTTGTCCTTTAGAATGAAGCTCAAGCCTTCAGGTTAGTGTAGCTGTGCTTCCAGGGTACCATATGTTGACTTCGATCAGGAGATCTACCTCATTGAACTACAGTTACCCTCTTACATATCAAGTATCCCCTCCTCTTCTTTCCCCACACTGTGAGTGCCTCAAGGGGGGGCAACTGTGTCTTATTCATCTCTATATCCCACCCACCCACTCTCTAGCACAGGATTTAGAAAAAACAAAAGTATCAAAGTATATTTAGTATCTCTGCTTCACACCACTGCAGTACCACCAACCTAATCTAAGCCACCATCAGTCCCACTAGAACTACTTAACACGTCTCCCTGTTCCCACCTGTGCTACTACCCCCTACCACCTCTAGGCTATTCTCCACACAGCAGCCAATGTGATCCTGGCAATGCTTAAGTCATGTGACTTATATCATTTAAAGCAACAGTAGTTACTATAACAAGGAAATTCCCCAAATTGAGTAATATAAATTTTATTCCTCATTCAGCTAATAGTCCCCTGCAGGGGTTTCTTGTCAGTGCCAGGCTGGGATAGGGCAAAGCCTAGTTACCTTCAATACATGAAGTTAACATCCCTCTGGCTGGTAGAAGAGGGAAGAGGGAGTGAAGCAGGCACATCTGTTCTTTTGATACATTTGCCCAAGAGTGATGCATAAATCACTCCAGGTCACATTCCAGTGGCAAGAATTCATCCATGGCCTCTCTCAATGCAAGGAGTTGCCCTGGCTGGACAGCGGCTTCCCTGCAATGGCTCCACAGCTCTACAACTCTGTAGTGGGCGGCAGCCATCTGTTAGAACATAAGGCAGGGCTTATTATCCGTTGGCTTACAACTGTCCTGAAGCTTCCTGCCTAAGTAAGTGAAATATCCAAAGCCTCTGGATTCTCATGGTCTGGCTCCCTCAACCTCTCTGGTCTCACCATGTTCTACCCTCACTGACCTTCATTTTGATCCTTGCTTCTTCCCATCTCAGCAGTTGCTGTTTTGTCTGCCAAGAATATTACTTTGCTAGATCTTTATGTAACTGATTCCTCTTCATCGTTTAAAGTGCAGATTCTTGGGTTCCACCCCAAGAATCTGCACTTTAAACAGGCACTCCAGGTGACCCTGATGTCCATACTCTGAAAAATACTGGCACAGTGGTTGAGATGGACTCTGAGATCAGAGACACCTGGATTCAAACAGTACTGAGACCTTTACCAAGTCCATAATCTGGGCAATTTATTTGCCCTCCCTAAGCTTCGATTTCCTCATCCATGAAATAGGGATAATATAGCAACCACTTCCTATGGTTGCTATAAGTTAATTGAGGTCAAATTAAATATAGAGCATGGGGTCTGGAACATAGTGACACAAGGGAGCAGCTATAGATGTATCACGCAGCTTTAGAAAAAGCAGAATGAAATTGGACAAATTTCATTTTTGAGCAAGTGAATCTTAAAGGAGAAAGTAACGTGACTCCTGGAAAACAGTTTGGATGTGTTTCATGGGTTTGTGGAAGGCCACTGCAGAGTCTTATGTCAGTGGAATGGTATGTCAGGTTAATGGTTTTAGATGCCTGTGTCTACAGTCACTCTGAGCAGTGATTAAAGAAGGTTAGATCTGGCGGGGAGAGCCTGACCAAGAGCTTGTTCCAATAATCCAGACGGAAGAAGATTCAGTTATATGGAGTGAACAGAAAGATGGGTTAGAGGGAGAAAGCAGAAAGAAGCAAAAGAGGTCAGCAACATGAAAACTGATGGAGGAGAATAGATTGAATGGAAATATGTGTTATCTTGGAATGGGCAGGACCTAATCTAATAGGAGGGCATTGATTCCCAGATTATACCCAGAAGGAAAACAACTAAAGAACTCCTATAGAGTAAAGAGGTAAACAGAATCCCAAAGCAAATGATCCCACAGAAGCTAGAGTCTGGTGGTCAAACTTTCGAGGAAGTCATGCTAGTCACAGCTGAAGGGAGAACTGGTGGGCTGGTGAAGCATCAAGTCAGAGGTTACAATGACAACATTGGAAATTGTCCTTCGAATTTTCCATGAAGTTGCTATTAATATCTTAACTGAGGGCAGCAGCTTCTAAGGATAGGAGAGGCGCAAGAGGAAGGGGAACAAAGTTGATTAAAGACAGTTTAAGCCTTAAATGTGGTTAAGAGGTGGATGTGTCTCAAATAAAGCATGTGTTCAAGGAACACTAAAAGTGTAGGAGAGAGACAGAGCAGCAGCCAGAGGTAGCAAGGGGTAACCTTTGATTCCCCCATGTTTGTCTGCTAGTAGATAGGAGCCATTCTTTCATCCGCAGATAACACCTGTGCATGTGCTTTTTCTCTCATGCACAAACTTTCCATGTGCTGCCATACAAAGTCCATTTGATTCTCCATACCAAAGTATCCACACCCCTACATTATAAACGGACTATTCACCTAGTTTGAGTATAATTAAAATTCCACATGGGTAGGGTGGATCCAGGTTTTGTGGAGGCTAAAGCTTACATTATTTGGTTGATTTTTTTTTTTAAAGAAAATTAATTTTTAAAAAAGAATATAAATGATAAATACAAATTTAGGTACAAAAATGAGTATTTATTAAGAATTAAAAAAGGATTCATGAGAAATTACTGGAGCCTTGGAAGTCTAACTCCCTTTCTTCTGACACATCTCTAGGCAATTTAACAGAAGTGCTTACAAAGAAATGAAACGGGACTTCCCTTCTCACTTAGAACAGTTCTACAGCCCCCAGCAACTCCCAATGCTCAGAAACCCAAGCAAGCAAAGGGCCCCCAAGCTGAAGTTTTGATTACATCGGAGTAAAACTGCCTTTCTGTCTGGGTGTTTCTCCTCTGCTTCAAGGAAACTCTAATATGTGACTAAGAAAAAGGACTTCTACATGCCCTCCTTTCCATAAAATTATTGTGTCCTTTCCTTGAAGGTGGAGGAGACTAAACACTGACCGCTAGGAAAAACTCTGCAGAAAGGTGTGACCCTGCCCAGTAAGAGTTCAGTGTGGTTAGCAGATGATTGAGGCCCCAAGCTCTTCTAAGATACATTGCCACATTCCTAACAGTACAAATACTGCCTAAGCATCAGCTATACCTTAGGGAGGAATTTACTTCATTTGGTTTTTTCCATTAGCCCCTCCAGACTCACTATCTCCTCAGCTCCTACCTGCTCTGTGCCCCAGGAAGCTGGCCCATATAGATGTCAGCTGGCTCCCTTCATGCCCAGCTCACGGTCGTGTTTGGCAGTGAGAGGCACCAGTAGAAGAGTGAGGTTCGGTTACTTCTTCCCCTGGCTCTCCTGCTGTGTGTTGGCTGCCAACTCTCCTTTCAGGCAGTCCTCTTCATATAACCACCCTCTCCTGGGTCTGGAAACAGTTCTATCCCCTCCATCTTCAGGCCTGGGGTGGTTATGGCTCCCCCTAACACAAGTCCTGGGGAAATGCACCATGCCATAGACACAAGCCACCTTTGTAAACAGTTCCTTTATTAAACTCTTCTCAAATTACCCAGTTTGACTGCTTTTTTGTTTTCTGCTTGGACCCTGACTGATATCATGTTATAATTAACAGGCAGGGGGAAAAAAAAAAAGGCCTTTAGAAACTTTGTTTGGAGACCCAGAATTAATAACAAGTAAGGAGAAGTAAAAAGCAGTAGCCGAATGCACTGAATGCACCAGCCAATAGATTGTGCCAAAAGGATAGTCATAACAAGCTGTCCGGCTTCCTTTCTTCCTGGCAGGTGGAGGTGCCAGGAAAGCAGCCCCTGGGCAAAAAATCAGAGTGTAGCATCATGGCTGTGAGAACCTGGGTGCACCGTCGACAGATCACATGGTCCTCCAGTCAGAAAGACACTTCTAAGATAAAAGAAGCCATTTGATTAGTTAGTTGAGTTATACTCTGCTTGAACCAACTTGGAAAGATGGAAAAACATTATAGTAGCCCATTCTGTTACAGGGGCATGTCTAAATTAGAACATTATATTGAGCAAAACCTACCTCCCTCTAACTTTCATTGGGTCTATTACTTTCTTCTGAACAATGTAGAGCCAAGTGTGATCTTTCTTCCTATGGCAAACCTACAGATATCTGAGTAGAGCTGCCATTTCTCACCACCCTGATGTCCTGAATGACCTCTAGGTCATCAATGCTCCTGTGAAAGTACAGTGTTAAAAAAATAAATATAATATTCTAGATACAATCTTTTTGGGCACAGCCATATAACACTCAACTAGTTTTTTCTCATCATTCTTCCCCCACCCCTCAAAAGTATTTCTCTTACTTCTAGGACACATTTAAAATTAATCCTTTCTCTTCACACCCATAGTTGCTACCTCCTTGAACTATACTAAAATTATCTTCTCTCACATCATTTCCTATTTCAAAAGCACCTTTTAAAGCTATCCCTGGTTTTTTCCATCAGATTCAAGTTTCTTGATTTTTACCATTACTGCCTGACCCAATCATTATTTTTGCTGCTTCCTGGTTTTCTTGTTTGACTTTCTCCTCCACAACTTTGTTCCCTGTCACCTGTACTGAATATACTGCTGATTTCACACTGAACTTTGAAATGTTCAGTCTACTTTCATTCTTTCCTCTTTTAGAAGTCTCTTTTATATAACCAGCTCATATTTAAAACTTAGAGGAAAAACACACTCTCATATACACAAAATCCAAATGACCTTTTTTCCTTGAAAGTTCACAAGCACCCCCATTTTCGTGCCTTGATCTCATTCTCTGAATTAAATACTAATGTCAAGGATAAACTGTTAGAACCAAAATGGTATCTTACAATATTTCATAAAAATGCTATGCTCTCTATAATTATGTAAAACCTATAGAACTTGAAGTAACATAGAAATAACACCTGAAATAATATTGGTTGACAATCACTTCACTGAAAGATGCATCATATCAATAATTCTAATTATGTATAAAGTTCTCATTAGAATATTTGTTACACAGAACTCACACTTAGCTTTACTTATCATTGTGAGGGAAGCGTACAGTTCAGGTCTCTGAGCTTCGATGAAAAATCTACTCCACGCCCCTTTTTTAAAAGGCGAGATTAAGTTAAATATTCAGTACTGAGCATTTGCAATCTATATTTATGCATACCTCTGGACACAAGCCAAATTAAAAAAACAGCTGAATGCATATACAAATTCTGATATATAATATCATAGTGTTGGTCCACTGGAATTCCTTTGGTTATATTTACACAACATTTTTATTGAAGGAGCTCAAAGTCCTCCATAGATATTATCTTTAGAATCCTCATAACATTCTCTTTAAGCAAAGAAACCAGAAGGGATTATATTGCTTCTTTTTTGAAGAACAGTCCTTTAAGTAGAGGCAGCAGGGTCTTATTCCCGGGGTCATTCCTTTTGACAGGCTGATGGTTTGCCTTAGGTCAAGGTCACTCATTAAGGTACTGGTGTGCTAAGAAAAGAATTCTAGTTTAATGATCTACCCATGAGATTTGGCTGACTTCCATAAATACAAAGTCAGTGCTAAGATACTGCAGAGTAGGATATTGACTAAGACACTGTCTACATAAACTCACTAAATTTTCTATTAAAATATTTCTGGAAGAAGAATCAAAATGGATAATTAATATATAAATGCTAGTCACATAGTCATGACACCTCAGGCCTCATCCTTCCTCACTGTCATAATAGAAGACTAGTTTGGTCAGCAAACCTTAATGGATTTACTCCCTTAACCTAACATGCCTTTCAGTTTCTGCCCCAGATCCTGGCCTCATTCTCCATGTTTCTAATAGGAAACTAGTTAGCCTGCTGCCGCCCCTCTCCTTGAATTAAAAAAAGAAAAAGAAAAAAAAAAGCCAGTAAATTTGCACATTAATAACCCTCTTTAATTTCACAACCAGTGGGGTTTGAAAATAGTCATTCTTTTGAGACGCAGCCTTGCTCACCTACCCCAATACCATTATGGGAAGATTAAGTCACCTCTCTGGCATCTTCTGCCAGGGTTTTCTGTCTTTCCCAAGGTCACAGATACCCAAGGAGGGGTCCTTTTCTTTTCCGAGTCACCTGAATGATGCTTCTTCCACTTCTTATTTCCACCAGTATTTTAGTGCCTTGGGGCTGGGTCTTCTTCTTCTTCCTTCCTGCCCTGTTTCCCCACAGATTTCCCGGAGCTATCCTGTATTGCTTGAATCTTCTACCCTCTCTGCTCTGGACTTCTGAATATGTACCCCCATCTCACTATCCCATCAACTTTGCATTTAGCACTTCCTTGGACTACCATTGTTTACCCAGAATGGGTTTGAATTTGCTTTCCTCTTATTAAAACTTGCTCTGCGAATGCTAACCTTCTTCATGGATATTGTGGCCACCATTCTCATTTCCCGCCAAGTTCCTGTTAGTGTATCATCAATCCTCTCTTTCTCTTGACTTACTTCCTCTTTCTCCTTGCTCCCCAAATGCTCTGTAGCCCGTGCTACTCCCTGCTGGTGTCCAGAATTGACGGTACCTTCCTCTTCATATAATTGCTTTCCTTTTAGACAGTCACCCAGCTTTTGCACAGGGGGCTATTTATGCACTGCAAGTGGTTCTCCTCTAACAAGTAGTATAAAAAAGAACCATGGCTGGGCCAGAACTTATACCTCAGAATGAGGTTCATAATTCAGTACTATCATTGCTGACATGTTGACCTGAGTCACTCAACTGACTGGATTTAGGATGCTTTGTCTCCCCTGAACTTATTTACTTCTTACTTAAGAATTGTTTCTTTACTGGGAAAAAATATTTGCAAAACATATATCTGATAAAAGATTTTTATCCAGGATATACAAAGAACTCGTTGCTAAATAAGGCAAACAACCCAATTGAAAATGGACAAAAGATATGAACAAATTTCACCAAAGAAGATATTCAAATAAATACATAAAAAAGATGCTCAACACTATTTATTAGTCATTAGGAAAAATGCAAATAAAAACCAAAACGAGAGACCACTACACATGTATCAGAATGCCTAAGTTAAAAAGACAAAGAATACTGACTCTTGTCTGGAAGTGTTCAGGTTAGTGTTACATACATTATGCTAAAAATCAATACTTAACTAAGGGTAGTTTCCTGACACAGAATTAAAAAAATAATATTTAATTATAAGCAGTTCTTTAAAGTTACTCACTTCTAATAGAACTTTAATTATCCCTTATTTTTCGGATAACAGTGTTTCAGTTAATAGATCAAACTTAGCATTACCTTTACCAGTTAAGCCTTAAGCTCTTTTAATTAAAGGCAAATTTGCACAATATTATTCTGTTGTCATTAAAAGATTTTGCTAATCCAGGAACGGGAAGCACATTGTATTCTGTTGCATAATTAACTCTAAAAGAGGCTGAAATTTAGTGTTTAAACCTCAAGGACATTGGTGCCTTGTTGCCTGGATTCACATCCTGCTCTCTAGTCTTCTAGTTTTGTAAACTTTTTAACTTAGCTAGCCTTTCTGACTCAGTTTCTTCATGTTTATAATAGAGATAATAATTGCCTGACACGTGTACTGAAGATGAACTGAGTTTATGTAGCTAAAGCTCTTGGAACAGTGCTTAGAGCATAGTAAATACCATGTGAGTTATTGTTAAGGGTATAAGGGTAAATAGTAAGAACCTGAACCCTTTCTCTTGGAATCTGAGGAATGATTCAGATGAAACTGAGTCTCATTTTAAAGTAGGTAAGTGGCTCTTGGTAAAGCTTATACCTTTTCCTGACATTTGAACAAAGGCCTAAAAGCTACTTCAGCCACTGTAAGTCTTATCAGTAGTATTTCTCCCTTTTAACTGTTTCTATGACATCTCTGTTCAACGGGCTCCCTCAGGATCAAATGTCTGTCCAAACGGAGCAGAACTGCAGTGTCATATAACAGACTATGAACCTATATGGCATATTATCCCCTGATATCCATGCAAAGGTGAAAAGTGAAATTGTAGCTATTTCTTGATTAATAATACTCACATGGCTTAAGTGGAATTAGCAGGATCTTATAATACCCCAACCTTGCACTCTATGTATTTGGCATATAAAGAGAAGCAAATTAATGGTAATATTAACTAACTTTAAAAGGATCGAATAAAGAAAGAGGTTTAGTCCAAGATTTAGATAAAGAGATAACAGATGGCATCTTAG
>NW_006442484.1:56349143-56357506 GCF_000325575.1 Pteropus alecto
TTCTAGGAGTGGCTAGTTTCCAGAGACGCCTACCAGTGTGTCTCAACTGCTTGGCATGCTTCTGTAAAATGTCAGTTCCTAGGGCTCACCCATGCAAGTAGGATTTCTGAGGGTGGAACCTGGCATCTCCATTTCTAACATGTTCCTCAGAGGTGATTCTAATGCCCCCTGCTCTCTGACTGCTACCTTATTTATCAGAGTGATAAATAGGACACAAGGTGTTGGTCACAGAAATTTGGGATGAAAGGAGGCCTTAGAGATTATCTAGGGTGCCTCCCCTTCATACACAAGACAAGGAGGTCCATAGAAGCCAAAGGACTGGTCACTCAAGTTAGATAATGTTAGCATTTCTGAAAGGTTCCTGAACTAAAGAATTGCTTACCCACAAAACCTGCTTAAAGTGCAAATTATTTGTTTTGCTAACACACAGCATTTCCTGAAATGTCAAGGCAAGATATTAATGTTCTGTTTTAACAAAATGCCACTGCCACACATATATCTACATAATTCAGCCCTCCTATCACTAGTATATTTAGGAGTTTTGTAATTAGCTTTATTTTCTTTTTTAAAATCCACATCATTTTATACTCTCTTGGTTTCTATAGATCAGAATTTCAAGGAGGGTTCAGGTTGGTGGTTCAGGATCAGGGTCTGTCTTGTTAAAAAATATCTTTATTGAATTATCATTTACATATTATAAAATTCACCCATGTAAAGTGTACAATTCAATGGTTTATAATGTGTCCACAAAG
This sequence comes from Pteropus alecto, assembly GCF_000325575.1. Classification (NCBI taxonomy): domain Eukaryota; kingdom Metazoa; phylum Chordata; class Mammalia; order Chiroptera; family Pteropodidae; genus Pteropus; species Pteropus alecto. Next base: position 56,349,896 of record NW_006442484.1, read on the forward strand.
CTGAGCAATTATCACAACATAAGTTTACATTTTCAACATCTCAAAAAGGAAACCTCATATCCATTAAGTCACACCCCATTGTTCTCCAACCTATCCCATGCTCATGGCCCTACCACCCACTACTATGTCCTAGGAAATCACTAATCTACTTTCTGTTTCTACAGATTTGCTTATTCTGGGCATGTCATATAAATAGAATCATGCAATATGTGGCCTTCTGTAACTTAGCAGAACTTCTGTCTTCTTTCACTTAGCATAATGTTTTCCAGGTTTATCTATGTTGCAGCATGTATCAATACTTCATTTCTACTGCTGAAAAACATTCTATTATGTGGATATACCGCATTTTGGTTTTTTACCCATCATTTGACGAATATCTGGATTGTTTCCACCTTTGGTTATTTTGAATAATACTGTTATGAAGTATAAATACAAGTATTGTACTGCTATGAAGTACCAGTATTTGTTTAAACACCCATTTTCAATTCTCTTGAGTATATAATCAAGTGTGGAATTGCCAAGTCATATGGCATCTATATGTTTAACAACTGCTAAACTATTTCCAAAAAACTGCATTTCACATTCTCACCAATGATGTACAGGGGATCTAATTGCTCTTCATTCTCACCAACACTTAGTGTCCATCTTTTTTATTTTACCTATCTCTATTGTTTTGCTAGGGCTGCTATAACAAAATATCATAAACTGAGTGGTTTAAACAACAGAAATTTATTGTCTTACAGTTCTGGAGGCTATAAGTCCAAGATCAAGGTATCTTTAGGCCATGTTCCCTCTGAAAATCCTAGAGAATTAAGCGTTTGTTTCACACCTTTCTTCTACCTTCTGACAGTTCCTTGGCTTGTGGCAGTATAACTCTAGTCTTCACATGGTGTTCTCCCTCCGTGCATGTCTGTGTCCAAATTTCCCCTTTTTATAAGGACATCAGCCATATTGGATTAAGGGCTCACCCTATTGTAGTATGATCTCATCTTATATATATACACTTATATATATACATTTATATATATATACACTACTTATATATATACACTTATTGCAAGTAAGGTTACATTCTGAGGTTAGGACTTAAACATATTAATTTGAGAGAGGATACAATTCAACCCATAACATCATACTAGTGAATCTAAAAGGGTATTTCGTTGTGGTTTTGATTTGCATTTCTCTGATTAATAATATTAAACATCTTTTCATGTGCTTATTGGTCATTTGTATATTTTCATTGGAGAAATGTCCATTCAAGTCCTTCATTCATTTTTTAAATTGGATTATTTGTCTTATTTTTGAGTTTTAAGAATTCTTTATATATTCTGGATACAAGACTCTAATCATGTATATGATTTGCAAAGATTTTCTCCCATTCTGTGGGTTGTCTTTTTATTTTGTTGATAGTATCCTTTCAAGCACAAAAGATTTTAGTTTTGATGAAATTCAACTTATCTATTTTATCTTTTGTTGCTGTTCTTTAGAGTCATATATAAGAAATCATTGCTAAATCCAGGGTCACTAAGAGTCACTCCTATGTTTTCTTCTAAGAGTTTTATAGTTTTAGCACTTACTGTTAGTTCTCCAGTCCGTTTGGCTTAATTTTTATATATGTTATGATGTAGGAGTCCAACTTCCTTCTTTTGCTTGTGACTATCCAGTCGCTCCAGCACCATTTGTTGAAAAGACTATTCCTTCCCCCATTGAATTGTCTTGGCATGCTTGTCAAAAGTGAATTGACCATATGGGGTTAATTTCTGAACTCTCACTTCTATTCCAATGATCTGTATTTCTGTATCCCACACTCTCTTGATTACTGCAGCTTTGTAGCATATCTTCTAACTTTGCTCTTTTTTCTCAAAATTGCTGTGGCTCTTTTGGGTCTCTTGAATTTCTATATGAATTTTAGAATCAGCCTGTCAATTATTGTAAAAGACCTAGTTGAGATTTTGATAGGGATTGCATTGAATCTATAGATAATTTGAAGAGTATTTTAACAATAATAAATTTTAGATCCATGAAAATGAGATGTCTATATTTATTTTGATCTTTAATTTCTTGCAATGTTTTGCAGTTTTCAGTGTATAAACCTGCACTTAATTTTGTTAAATTGATAACTATTTTGTCGTTATTGATGTTTTTGTAAATGAAATTATTAATTTCATTTTCAGATTGTTTATTGCTACTATATAGAAGTACAATTGATTTTTGAACATTAATCTTATATCCTGCAACTCTACTAAACTTTTCTACTAATTCTAATTGTCTTTTAATAAATTTCTTACCGGTAGTATAATAAAAAATATATATTTGATCTTTGCTCTTGATTCCTGGCACAGAACTGAAAAATTCTTGAAATTTCTTGAGCAATAGGAATGTCTTTTGTTATTCATAAACATATCTGAGTTTATGATGACAAAGTGACTCATGATGAACCCTCAGATAGTTTCAAGGAAGGAGGTGGCCACCCACATAATTAGAGGATTGGAAATTTCAGCTCAACCACCGAAGAGAAAAGGGGGCCTAGAGATTGAGCTCAATCATATGACCAATGATTTAATCAATCACACCTATATAATGAAACTTCAATAAAACCACTTGAACAATGAGGTTTGGAGAGCTTCTGGACTGGTGAACATGTTGATGTGTTGGGCAGATGGTGTTCCTGGAGAGGGCATGAAGCTCTGCATCCCCACTCTTATACTTTGCCCAATACATCTTGTCCGTATGTCTGTTTCTGAGTTACATCCTTTATACTAAAAGTGTAATTGTAAGTATAGCACTATTCTGATTTCTGTTAGTGGTTCTAGCAAATTACTGAAGCCAAGTGAAGGTCACAGTAACCCCCAAATTTGTAGTCAGCTGGGCAGAAGTGTGGGTAGCCTGAAGACCCGATTTGAGGTTGGTGTCTAAAGTGGGGGCAGTCCTGTGGGAGTGAGCTGTTAACTCTGTTAAATTGTAGGTCTGCACTAACTCTGGATAGTTAGTGTCATTATTGAATTGAATTGTTGGACACCCAATTCAAGTCAGGGAATTGTTAGAAGACGATACCTGTTAAACTTGTTTGTTAATTCTAATAATCTTTCAATAGATTCCATAAGGTTTTCTACATTTGTGACCTGCAAATAGAGATAGTTTTACTTCTTCCTTTCTACTCTGGATTCTTTTATTTCTTTTTCTTGCCTAATTGCTGTGTCTAGAACCTCCAATACAATGTAGAATTAAATGACATGAGCTGACATTCTTGTCTATTTCCTAATCTTAGTATGATGTTAGCTGTAGGTTTTTTATAAGAGCCCTGTATCAGATTGAGGAACTCAATCTGTTCCTAGCTTGTAGAGTGTTTTTATCATTAAAAGATGTTGATTTTGTCAAATGCTTTATCTATTGAGATTATAGTGTGATTTCTGTTCCTCATCCTATTGCTATTGTGCATTACGTTAATTAACAGTCAGATGTTAAACTGTTCCTGAAGTAAACCTCACTTGGTCATGAAGAGTAATCTTTTTTATATGTCACTGGATTTAGTTTACTGGTATTTTGTTGAGGATTTTTGTATTTATATTCATAAAAGATATTAATACATAATTTTCTTTTTATGTAATATCTTCATCTGGGTTTGGTATCAGACTAATACTGGCCTCATAGCATGATTTGATATGTGTTCCCTCATCATCTATTTTTTGGAAGAGTATATAAGAGATTTGCATGAATTATTTTTTAAATGTTTGGTAGAATTCATAAGCAAAGCTATCTGGTTCTAGACTTTACCTTGTGGGAATTTTTTTGATAATTAATGCAATCTCTTTACTTGCTATAGATCTATTTGGATTTTCAATTTCTATTTGAGTCAGTTTCAGTAATTTATATCTTTCTAGGAATTTTCCCAATTCATCTAAGTTATCTAATTTGATGGCATACACTTGTTATAGCTTTCATTTTCATTCTTCTCAAGGTATTTTCAACTACCCTTGTTGATTTCTTCTTTGACCCATTGGTTATTTAGAAGCATGTTATTCAGTTTCCTCATATTTGTGAGTTTCCCAAATTTCATTGTTATTGACTTCTAATTTCATTCCATTTTAGTTGAAAAACATACTTTGCATTATTTTAATCCTTTTAAATTTATTGAGCCTTGTTTTATGGCTTAGCATATTGTCTATCCTGGAAATGTTCCATGTGTACTTGAGGAAAAAAATTCTACTGTTGTTGGGTGAAGTGTTCTATAGATGTCTGTTAGTCTAGTTAGTTTATAATGCTGTTCAAATCTTCTACTTCCTTGTTGATCTTCTGCCTAATTGTTCCATCCATTATTGAAAGTAGAGTATTAAAGTATTCAATTATTATCATTGAATTGCTTATTTCTCCCTTCAATTCCGTCAATTTTTACATCATGTATTTTGTGGATCTATTAGGTACACATATGTTTATAATTGTCATGTGTTCCTGAAGGATTGACCCTTTTATTATTATAAGACATTCCTCTTTACGTCTAATAACATTTCTTGTTTTAAAGTCTATTTTTTCTGATGTTAGAATAGCCGCTCTCTTATAGTTGCAGTTTGCATGGTATATCTTTTTCTATGTTTCAATCTACTTATATATATGAATATAAAGAATGCCTCCTGTAGACAGCATATAGTTGAATCTTGTTTCTTTATCCAGTCTAACAATTTCTGTCTTTTAATTGAATTGTTTAATCCATTCCATTTAATCTATTCACATTTACATCTATATGCTTATATTTTATTACCTATGCTTAGATTTAAATCTGCCATTTGCTTTTAATTTCAATTTCTAATGTCTTTCTTTGCTTCTTTTCCTTCTTCTGTCTTCTTTTGTATTAAGTGAACATTTTTGCAGTACAACAGTATAATTCCTTTAATAATTTTAAAAATTATATGTTTGAGTTATTTTCTTAATGGTCATTCTAGGGCTTATGATATACTTCTTAACAAAATCTATTTCAGATTTATACTAATCATATTCCTGTGAAGTATAGAAATATGTGCTAACATTACTCCTATATAGCTTCATGCTCTACCCCTTTTTTGTGCTATCATTATTATAGTTATTATGACTATTTTTGTTATAAACCCAATAATACAGTATCATAATTATTAATTTCTATAATCATGTCTTTTAAGAAGCTGAGAATAAATGAGAGCAAATATACACTTAAAGAGTTTGTTGTATTATATAAACCTTATTTGTTCTTGTGGATTCGAAGTACCATCTACTGGTAATGACTTTTTAGTTACTGCCCTTTTCAACTCCAGAATTTCCATTTGGTTCTTTTCTATAATTTTCATGTTTTATATCATCTATTTGATGAAACATTAACATCATAGCTTCCTTTAATAATTTAAGCATGGTTTCCTTTACTTCTTGAACATGGTTATAATAGCTGCTTTGAAGTCTTTGCTCAGTCCAAAATCTGGGCCCCTTCAGAGGCAGTTTCTATTGCCTGCTTGCTTTTGTTCCTACATATTGATAACTCTTTCCTGTTTTTTTGCATGTCTCATCTTTTATTTATTTTTTTCTTTCTGGTTGAAATCTGGACATTTTAAATAGTATATTATATTACAACTCTGGATACTGATCTCCCCTTGACCCGGAGATTAATGTTTTAGTTTTTTGCTTGGTCGTTATTTGTTTGATGACTTAATTCTGTGAAGTGTATTTTCCCTGCAGTGTGCAACCTCTGATATTCCTGATCAGATTTTCTCTTGTTTCCATATTTTATCCTTGCTTTTTATTCTGGATATCTAGCAGTTATTCCTGGGTCAGCACAAATTACTTATTGCTTAAATGTTATGCTTAAACACTCTTAGCCAGATTTTTACCTCTTACTATTTATTAAATGTGTGTTTATGGCTTGGAGGCTGCTACTATAGTTCAGGACATTTATTTTTTTTATCTAAGTTCAGCCAGGGACTAGTCCCTTAGACATTCCCTGTCACATCACTTTCGAGAGGGTGCAGCCTTGGGCAGGCACACGGTCTTCTACTACCAGAGATGGGATTTTATTTTTAATTCATGTTTCACAGGAATTACCCTGAGTCAGAGCAGCTTATTTTTTAGTCAGTGTTTATTCAGAAGTTGTGCTTAAGTCCTTTGTGCCAGTGATGATTCTGCCTTTTGTTGGTGGATCTCTGTGTGGCTAGGGAATGCTTTTATTTCTGCTCCACATCCTGCTCTTATTGCTCCTGAATGGGGACAGCTTAGCATATTTGCACAGCCTTTTTGATCTCTAAAGTTGACTGTAAGCCCAAAAGAGTTCTTGTCTGTCTCTTTCTCTGGTTCTCTCTGTTAAATATCTGGCTGCTCTGGCATTGGCTTGTTGATACCAGTGTCATGGAGCTAAAAGCACCCTCTCAATTGTTCTCCACCAAAATCTTCATTGTTTTGGAGAATACCCTTAAATATGAATTCCCACACATTGTTCCAAATAAAGTCAGCCCCCTTAGGCAGGGATGTGGAGCTCTTTGCCTGTATGGCCTGCCTCTCTCCCTGAACAGAATCCCTGAAACACTGCACAGGAACTGGGTGCAGGGAGAGTATCCTGATTCTCCCAAAATGACACCTCAGCAATATGCATGGATAATGGGAGTGGGGGGTGGTCTTCTCTGCTTGCCCATCCCCGTTGAGAACCTCTGCTCTATAGCACAGATAATTAAAGCCCCTTGCCAATCCTGGGGTAGAGCTTATGCCCTGCAACTAGGGGCTGGGTTAGGGACAGAAGCCTCAGTCTTTTCAGCTGCACCTGTCCGAAAGAGGGCTTCTACAACACAGTGCATGGGTATGAGAAAAGCTAGTGACTTGCCTCTGCTGAGGTGAAATTACAGCTTTAGACTAGGACCTGTGGAAAGAAGGAGCTGACATCTTTTTATCCACACCATCCAGGAGAATATCAACCAGAGTAAAGTTTTCACAGCATGCAGCTGGGATAGAGGAAGGAATAGGTCATGGCTCAAATGCCACAGACTCTCACTCTTCATATCAAGATTCAATAGATTTTCTTAAATGAATGTTTCTCCATTTTCTATATGCCCTTAGGGCAATTTCCAGGGATATTAGATAATATAAAAAAATAATTTTCAGCAATTATATTCTTGTTCCGTTGGGGAGAGGGTTTGCCAAGCTCCTTATTTGGCCATTCTGGAAGTCCCACTCCCTAATTTGCTTTTAAAGAGGTATCTTTCATAACCTCCATTGGCAGTTTCTCCTATACTCCTCTGACAACATTAACTACGAATCTTATAAAATAACATCATCAAGTATAGTAAAGTAACCTGGACATTTGGGGGCTGGCTAAGGTCTGGAGTGGGCCATGTACCCAGGGATGGGTCAGGCACCACAGGGAATAATGCAACTACAAACAAATGAATAACTATCTGGGCAGGTAGATCATGATCTTCAGAGTATAGTACAAAGCAAGAGGAAGTAACTCAAGGTAGGGTTCAGCATCAGAGTAGCCCTAAGACATGCATGTGTGGATCACAGCAAAGACTATTTGAGAATAGATAATTTGTGAAAATCCAGAAAGGAAAACACTAACGTGTAGCTGCAATATTCATAGGCTTGACAAGAAGGCAGGATTCTGTT
>NW_006442484.1:56357670-56360453 GCF_000325575.1 Pteropus alecto
GTGTAAGGTGGGGCACTTTGTGTTGGGAATAAGGCAGAAACCCAGTCCTTAGAATGAACAATGGGGTGAAAATCACAAAAATTACTGTGCTCTTAACTGGAAGTCATAGTTCTCCACTCTAAGCTTGAATTACTCCTACAGCCAGGAATTGTGCTGAGTCCCTGGCTGCACATTAAAATCTCCTGGGTGAGCTTTAAAAATCTCCCAATCACAAGCCATTTACTTCAGAACCTCTAGAGTAGAGCTCAGGAATGAGAAATTTTTACAGTTCTCCAGGTGATTCCAATGCACACCAATTTAAGAACCACTAGGATGTGTGAGTGGGGAGAGAGCTGTGGGGAGAGAGCTAAGTGGAGATCAAAAGACGATTGATCTCAGGAAGACAGGCTGATTGTACATGGTTCTTTCTTCTTGAAAACCTCACTCAAGGATTCTCCTCCAAATTTTCATCCTTAAATACATTTCTATACACATGTGCCAGCCTAAGAAGTTGATTATGCTACTACCTTACGTCTCATACTCTGCTTATTTTGAATGTTATGTCTTTCCATTAGACCACAGCTGTAATTTCTAACACTAACTTTCATTTCATTGACATACCCTATTATATAGCTATCCAGCAGGGATCTCAGAAGAAATTTAGGCATATATGGACACTATTTAATTGGTAAGGATGGTCTAAATGAGGTCTGTTCAGGAGAAGTGAAAGTATCTTTGAGAGAGCCTACCCTCAGCAATAAAATTACGGGGAGAAATTTATATATTAAATATTGATATATATGTTAGTATTTGATGTATAAATAGCCCTTGGAAATTAATTAAAAAGTGAACACCCCAATTTAAGTAGCCAAAATATATGAACAGGCAAATTACAGAATTAACAAATATGAAACATTCACTAAATTTTTTAAAATTCGAATTAAAACAAGAATGAAGAATGATTTATCAAAAGCCTTCAGACTGGCAAGGATGAAAAAGATTGATAATATGGATATTATCCAGTGAAGTGAGGAAAAATAGCTAGCTTTTATTTACACCTAACAGAGGGTCTCAGACCCTCCAACCTGTCCTCCACACTGGTACAAATTATAGGGATCATTCTCTCCTGTATCCATCAAAATTGTAATATATATTCACCACTGATTCATCAATTATTCTAAGAATTTCTCCTAAGTACTATGAGATGCATGTATAAGGATGTTTGTGACAGCATTGTTTATAAACAACATAGAATTCCATTAAAAACGATCTGGCTAAAAAATTATGGTATATCCAACAACAGAATATTATTACATGACCATTCAAAAAATCATAAGTAGATCTTTATGATTGAAATATTTTATAGAATATGATGATTCCATTTGTGTAAAAATTATATATATGTCTATACAGACTTAAATGTATGCTAAATTTTTAGTCCATTTTCTCTTATTAATGTTTTTTCTGTGTTCACATATAATCATCAAAAAAGGAACAACAAAGGAAAAGGTGATTTTATGCTATTTGTCCCTAAGCCAGCCACTCAGATTGCTGGCAAGGCTGAAAGAGTTGTTTCACTAACCTGCTATGTGACTTCATGCACAGGCGGCTCTCACTCATAAGAGTGTAAGGTTAAGATGGAAAGAGGTGTCCTTCCACACTTTGCCGCAGACCACAGCATAAGTCCAGCCCCTCGAAGAAAGGAAACTGTACTAGTCAGGGTTCTCAGAGAAACAGAACCAATAGGATATACATAGCCATATTTAAGAGGAAATTTATTATAAGAATTGGCTCATACAATTCTAGAGGCCGAGGAGTCCCAAAATCTGCTGTCAGCATACTAGAGAAGAACCAGAAAAGTCAATGGTATATTTCAGTCTGAGTCTGAAGTCCTGAGAAACAGGAGATCAGATGTCCAAGGGCAGAAGATAGATGTCTCAGCTCAGGAAGAGAGGCAAAAGTCCTTTTGCCTTTTTGTTCTATTCAGGCTCTCAACTGATTAGGTGATGCTCCACATGGTGAGGGCTGGTCTTCTTTACTCAGTCTACTGATTTAAATGATATTCTCGTCCATACTCATTATCACAGACACATCCAGATATAGTACTTTACCAGGTATTTGAGTATCCCTTAGCCCAGTTAAATTGACACCTAAAATTAACCATTACAGAGACTAAGACACTGACCAAGAGATGGTGTTACCATGAAGAAAGAGTGGAGGTTATGGGCAGGAAGGCAGAGGATGAGCCAAGACTGGTGGAAATAGCAGTCTTGCCCAGGAGAGGCACTCAGCAGAAGGAACACCCTGTGCTAATCAGATGCTCTATAGATTCTTAGAAATCTTTACACAAATGTTTCAGGAATTTGAGGTCTTATATGAGCATGTTGGGTAAATATGGGGTAATGTATTTTAAAAAACATATAGAATATACCTTTAATTTAACCAAGGTCTGATCCTGGGAACTTCTGCTTTCCCCTTGTGTGAAAAACAGCTTCTCAGGAAAGACACAAGAAAAAGTTGAGACCCTTAAAGAAGGCCCGAATAAAAAAGAATGAGGCTGGAGGCATCACTCTGCCTGACTTCAAATTATACTACAAAGTGACAGTAATCAAAACGGCATGGTATTGGCATCAAAACAGATACATAGACCAGTGGAACAGAATCGAGAGTCCAGAAGTAAACCCATATTTATATGGGCAAATAATTTTCGACAAAAAAAAGCCAAAAACGTACAGTGGAGAAAGGAAAGCCTCTTCAATAAATGGTGCTGGGAAAACTGGAAGGCCACCTGCAAAAGAATGAAA
>NW_006442484.1:56361721-56375361 GCF_000325575.1 Pteropus alecto
GGCCCAAATAAAGAAACCAAGAAAATAAGATGGGTAGGACATATAAAGATAGAAAAGGGAAAAAATTAAGGAAGATGGGTGGGAGGGTACGGGGGAAGTAGCCAAAAAGAGAAGCAAAAAAAAAAAAAAAAAAAAAAAGGAAAAGAAAAGGAAAAAAAGAGGAATATTTAAAGAAACAGAAACATAGGGGCAAATCTTCGTATTGTACCAGCATGTGAATATTACTCCCATTTCCAAACCCAGCCTTTTGGAACTCCTCCCTTGGAGCCAGCATTTAAGGGCTAAGTCCTAGCCTGTGGTTTTCAGTCTTTTTCTGAATTGTTTTAATAAAAAATGCTTTAATTCCCTAAATCAGCTATATTAGACCTCAAATACTTTTAATATCCTTTTTATTATAGAAGTAGTATATGTGCTTGTTGGAAAATAATAAAATACTAACAAACTCTGCCATATATTTCAAATGCTAGCACAGTCACGTTTTTGTTATTATTTTATTTTGAAAATTAGCCCAGTTGTCCCATAGACTGGGTGACTTTCTGGGTTTGTCCTGTTTCTTCCATCTGATGTCATTTAACTTGTTTCCCTGAATTGTTTTAATAAAAAATGCTTTAGTTCCCTAAATTAGGGAACTAAAACGTAAAATGGAAGTCATATCTAAAACTTTGTCTATTCTTTAAAAAATTTACTAAGATAAAATTAATACAACATAAAATTTACCATTTTAATCATTTTAAAGTATACGATTCAGTGGATTTTAGTATATTCATGATGTTGCACAACCAGCAGAATACTTTCATCACCCTAAAAGGAAAACCTTTATCTCTTAATATCTTCCTCCCCCCATTCTTTAGCAATGCTAATCCATTTTCTGTTTCTATGAATTCACCCTCTCTGGACATTTCATATAAATGGACTCATCCAATACGTGGTCTTTTGTGTTTTTGTGTCTGGCTTCTTTACTTAGCATGATGTTTTCAAGATTCTTTCATATTGTAGCATGTATCAGTACTTCATTACTTTTTATGGCTGAATAGCATTCCTTGTACCAATTCGTGTTTAATTTATCCATTCATAAGTCGATGGATATTTGAGTTGTTTTCACTTTTCGGCTATTAAGAGAAATGTTGATATAAACATTCCTGTACTCATTTATTAACGTACACATTGGTTTGCAATTCTCTTGAGTATATACATAGGAATAAGATTGCTAGGTCATATGTGGTAACTCTTATCTTTAACTTTCTGAGGAACTGCTGAAGTGTTTTCCGCAGTAGCTGCACTAGTTTACATTCTCATTAGCAGTTTATGAGGGTTCCAATTTCTCCACAGCTTCATGAACACTTATTTTAATTTAAAAAAATTATATTCATCATAGTGGGTGTGAATTGATATCTTATTTTGAGTTGCATTTCCCTAATAACTAATGATATTGAGTATTGTTTTCAGGTGCTTATTGGTCATTTTATCTTCTTTGGAGAAATGTCTATTTAAGTCCTTTGCCCATTTTTAAATTGAGTTGATTCTTTTTTATTTTATTTTTTTAAAATTTTTATTATAAAATATTTCTACACATATAAGTTTTTATAACATATATGTGGAGTAAAAAATGATATTTAAATAAACATCCATCACCCAACTTTAAAGTAGATTATCAGAAACTTTGCAGCCCCTAAAAGCCTCTACCCAATTGTATCACCCTGTGTTTATCATTCACTTGCTTTTCTTTGTAGTTTTAATTTGTATCCCTAAAATGTATTATTCTATTTTGCAAAATTTGAACCTTTTTTCCTTTAAATAATTTTTTTATTTTTTAATTACCGTTGACATACAATATTATGTTTCAGGTGTACAACATAGTGATTAGATATTTAGAAACCTTATGAAGTGATCACCCTGATAAATCTAGTACACATCTGACACCATAGTTACTACAATATTACTGACTATATTCCCTATGCTGTACTTTATAACTCCATGACTATTTTGCAGCTACCAATTTGTACTTCTTAATCCCTTCCCCTTTTTCGCCCATCCTTCAACCCCCCTCCCATCTAGCAACCATCAAAATGTTTTTTATGTCTATTAGATTGTTTCTGTTTTGTTTATTTTGTTTGATTCCACATATAACTGAAACCATATGGTATTTGTCTTTCTCTGACTTATTTCACTTAGCATCATACCCTCTAGGTCCATAAGTTGATTCTTTATATGTTCTAGAGACTAGACCCTTAGCAGATGTACTATTTTGAAACTTTTTTTTTTCATTCTATAGGTTGTTTTTTACCTTCTTGATAATGATTGTGGATACAAAAAGGGTTTTAATTTTGGTGAAGTTAACTTATTTTTTTTCTTTTGTTGTTTGTGCTTTGGTGACATATTTAAGAAACCACTGCCTAATTCGAAGTTACAAAGATTTACACCTATGCCACTTTCTTTTATCAAATTAGTGCCTTTATTTAGGTTTTTAGAACACTTGAATTAATTTTATAGATAAGTGAGGAAAGGATCCAAATTCATCCTTTTATATGTGAATATCCCGGTGTCCCAGCATCATTTGTTGAACTTTATGTATTTTAATTAGAAATTTTGCATCATTTGGCATTATATCATAGGTGATGTTATGATGTACTCCATGCTGAATCCCATCAGAAGATATTATCTGGATGAACCATCATTAGAGATGAGAAACATAACTATTCATTTAGGATGATGACTACTGGATACATCTATTTTACAATGATATTTTCCTTTGTGACTAGAAAATAATCTGTGTGGTGTTAATCTGACACTATAGGAATGTCTAGTTGCCCATCAACTAGTCTCATAAGGATTTAGGCAAAGTAATTTTACTATTTGTCGTCATCAAATTAATCATATGTTGCCTGGTCTATAAAATGAGTTAGACAGGATCACCTTAAACGTCACTTGCAGCTCTATATTATTTTATTCTTAGTCTAAATGTTGACTTAATTGAATCAAGCCATATCTTCTTTTCTTCTGTAGTAATAAAGCAAGACTGTTACTTCAAATGACTAAGGGAATGGTCATATAACCCCAGGAAAAGGGTGCAATCCTTTGTTGGATGATATTTTAAGGAGATATTCTATTGGTTCGCCAACATATTTGTTTTGTCCTCCTATTCTTTCATTATGCTACTCATGAGGCTGATATGCTAACAGCCTCAATTAGAGAGTTTCGTATTATTCGTATTATGTCATGGCACTAAACATTTGTGACACCAAGTCCACCTCTGGAGAAATGTGAAAAACCGCCTTTTACATATGTTAGCATTATGACTGATAGAGATTTTGTCAGAATTTTCCTGAAGACTTGGGAATGTTTTAAGGGAAGAAGAATGGAGAAGATTAAAGAGACACAAAATTGCTGTTTCTAAGAATCTAAAGAACTCAGACCTAGACTTAGGAAAACAGAGCTAGTCTCTGCAGAATTAAGACTAATGGATGGAATATAGTGGTAGGCAGACCTCAGGTCAGTGTAAAGTTCTCCCAAAAATCCGAACTGTCCAGAATGGAGCAGGCTGCTGTATTGTGAGGCAGACAGCTCTCATCCCTGGAAGGGACCCAACAGAGGCTAGTGGGCTACCATTATGGAATGCTGTGCATAAGATTCCTGCACTGGAGTCAAAAGTGGAACTAAATAATACCTAAGGCTGTTTCCACTTAGATACCTGGGAGTTCCCTTTGCCTTCTTCCTCATTATTGAACTCTACCTGTCATTCCACCTCTTCAACATCTCTCATATTTATCCATTCTCATTTTTAGCTCTGCCGCTACTAGGGCTAAAATCTCCTACTAATCTACATGAAGTCCATGCTCAAGGAAAAGTTTACTAAAGTCATTGCTCTTGCCTCCCTCTTTGTTTTGAATTCCATTATTTATCACCACTCAGCTCACACTTTCCTCCTTAGGAAAGTCTTTTCTTGCCCAGCATAACAGAGTGCTTGACTACCTCTATTGAACAAAAAAATACTTTGTACATACTTCCATTATGCACTTATTATTGTATATTGCAATTTTGTGTTTACATATCTGGTTCCCTTACCAGATGATAACCTCCACCAGGGCAAAGATCATGCCTTATCTTCGTATTACCAGCACCTAGAAGATTATTTCCTATAGAAATTGTTCAACAAATATTTGGTGAGTAAATAAATCAATGGATGAATGACTGGGATTTCATATTCATATTGAGAGTTCTTTCAATCATATGACACCTTTGAGGATGAGAATGAAGTATTTAGTGACCGACATGAGTATTTTTATATCTATAGTACTTTTTAAATTTTTATATCTATAATACTTTTTAAGCTTTTTTTTAAAAAAAATTTATATCTATAGTACTTTTTAAGCTTTAAATTTTTATGTTCCCCATCTCTCTCTCTGAGGGGATGAGTTTGCTACAGATGACTAAAAGTACTGACTACTACAGTAAAGGAAGAGTGAAAAGTTATTGCAATGAACTTCAGTTCTGAGAAGGCCTAACCTAAAGACTTAATTAATATTGATGAAAAAGAAGATAAATCAAGAGGTATAAATGATACTATTTGATTGACAGGAAGGAGAATAAAGAAGCAGTAAAATGTAAACATCAAAGGAAAGAGAGAAAAAAAAATGGATTATATATATCAGTGCCATTTTGTGACAATCTGATTAGAAAGTGATGCTTAGAAGATGCTGGAAGTTTTCAATCTGTGGTCAAGAATAAGGTACAAAGGGGCACAGCACTGTTCTTGGGAAGGTTTTACAAAAATCAGCCAAAGATTAGCCTAGAGTGTGTCCTAAAGAAGGATGCTCAAACTACTGACATGAGGCCTCTTCCCCCTCCTCACATGAGCAGAATCCCTTCATCCTTGTGCCATGGGTGGTAATTTTTGGTTCTCTTGGCTAGCATTTTCTCTACTTGACAAGTTGACAAAATTTAATATTTATCCATCCTCTTTTTACTGCCCCTTCCACTATCTCCAGTTTTCTCTAGTTTCCTCATTACCTCTTAATTTCACTTGTTTGCCCAGCCCTCTCCTCCATCTGTGACAGCCCAGAGCATCCCTGCATTCCATTCTCCGGGCTTATTTTCTCCTAACCTTTCCTGGTGACCATGGTACCACATCCATTCTTTTTGGCAACACTGCTAGGCCAGTCTGAGATAAATTATTAATGACTGACGATGGCTTTGGTTCCTAATGTGTTATTCTTCCTACACATGCATTCTGCCAATTCAGTGGCTTAATCAAAAGGAGAAGTAAATATTAAATACTAAATAAAGGAAACCATTTGCAAAGCTAACCTACACTAAGCCTTCCATTTAAAATGGAAGTCTCATCCTTAGGGAGCTTGAGATTCTTAAGAAATAGTTTCATGTTCGATATGTTATTAAAATAAACAGGACACAAAGTACTTCAAAGTTTTGTTTCATTCTAATGATTTTGATAGCAGCTGTTGTTAATTGGGGAGGAGTATATTTGTCAAAGCAGCTAATCATCTTGTATTAAAACAACAACAACAACAACAACAACAACAAAAAACAAAACCAGAATGTAACAGGAATCTGGAATCTGCCCAGAATGCTTTTTGAGAAATGGATGGCAATGGTTGACAACTTTTTTGTGTGTGCTTCTTCCTGACTTCCTCACAGGGGCACATGCTGCCCATTCTCTGGGTGAATCTAAAGACAGATGTTATCTAATACTTTAATGACATAGAAATTTGTTGTCTCCAAACCACACTGAAGGGGAATCAAATGAGCCAACTGTAAATTATTAACAGCTGCTCTTATGAACCCGCTCTTCAAGAATGTAATACTGGTTGTTTGTTATGGTGTCTGGAAATTCTTTCCTGTGTGTTAAGAGCAAAAGAAAGAAAGAAAGGAAGCAAACAGGAAGAGAGGAAGGAAAAACATGAGGGAATATCCCAGCTCCCTACTGTTAACCTGTGTCTTTGACATGTCAACATTTTAAGATGAAAGCTTCTCAGAACATTTATTTTTTCCCAAGTGTTAGCCAAGGGCCTTGATTGGAATACTTGTTCTCTGTATTCCCCATATACTTTTTAATAATTATGTACAAATTTCCGTGTTTCATTTTATCACTTTGGGTGACTCTGTGTTGGACATCTGAAATCATTATTTCAGGCATTTGTTTTTCCTCTCTCTAGTGAAGTATATTTCCAAATCCCTTTTTGCCTTTGCCAATTTCTTTTGAGATTAATAAAAAAAAAACATATGGCAAAATGAGCTTTGATGGGGATGAACCTCAGAAATGGCTGAGGATTCAGGGGTCAGCATACTATGTCCCACAAACCACAGTATGTCGGCTAACTGTTTTTAAAATAGTTTTATTGGAACATATCCACACCTATTTATTTATATATTGTCTATGGTTGCTTCCTTGCTATAATGACAAAGTTGACACAGATTGTATGGCCCTAAATTTTTTACTAATTGGCTCTCTAAAGAAAAAAATGTTTACCCGCAAGCCTTAGGTCATTGCTACCAAAAGTATGGTTTATAGACTGTGATCGATCTATGTACTATTTATTACCAATTTGCAGTAATATGAGGAGCTTGCATGAACTATAAATAGAAACCAACTATGTCATTATGCACACTATTGAATTCAGCTGACTTTTTTTGTAGCAAGACTTTCTTAATGAAAGAAGCAGTGTATAGATTTATATTCTGCAGCAAGATCTTTATCTCTCAGTGGATCAGCATTTTTAGCAGCACTGGCATAAGTGACTCTATAAAACTTCATCTTACTTTGAGGAAAGTATTTACTTTATAACATTTATGAGCTGTGTCACTCATAGAGATACGTAGAGCTATCAGTTAGTTTTTTCTACTTGATAAACTTCTCCAAAACTTTGTGACTTAAAACAAATTGCAGTTTGGCAATTTGGACAGGGCTCAGATTGATGGTTCTGGCCTTGACCAGTCTCAGCTGATTGCTCAGCTGGGTTTGCTTACATGTCTGTAGTCAATTGGCAGGTCATCTGGGGCCAATTGGTCTAAGATGGTTCAACTAGAATAGCTTCTGCTCCACATCGTCTCTCAGGACGCTCAGGCTATCCTGTACAGGAGTCTCAAGAGCAGAAAAGAAGAAACTGGGCAGTCTCTCAAGGTCTAGGTTCAAAACTCACAAAATATCACTTCTATCACATTCTTGGGAAACCGAGTTACAAGGGCAGCCCACCTGATCTTGAGGGTGGGGAATAGATTCTACCTCTTTATATATGAGCTGCAAAGTACTGTAGCCATTTCTGCAATCAACCACAAGGAGTGAGGGAGAACAATTATTGCTCCTCTTTACTCCCTTCTTACTTTTTTTTTCAAAGTTTAGCCAAATTTCACGATTCTAGCGACCATTGTAATAATGCTCAGTTGACTTGATTCAATTTCAGAGTTGTACATGACCTCTGTGAAGGACTCACATACAGAACCAAATATCTAAGTAGTAATAAGAGCAAAAGAAATGAAGCTGAGGTCTAGGGTCCAGGCCTCTCTATGCATCCATTTAGCAAACTGGCAATGCTTATTGATCTATGCAGCGCTCAGGGTAGTCCCCTACATTTTACATTCCACATTGTGGAAGCACCAGACTTTAATGTTGTGAACAGAAAATGCTACGGCTGAAATGCAGCCTGTTTTTGGCTTGCTCTCATGTATCAAGTCTTAACCAAGGTCAGACTATGTTTCCCACTCCTATCACCTGGGTGATATACTTTGGGTGTGTATGTGACTGTAAGTGTTTCGTGAATTTGTTTCTGTGGTAATATGTGTGTGAATGTATCAGTATTGATAAATATCTGAGAGAGAAGAGAGAATGAATGAGGTTTGGACACTGTATAACAGCATTTCTCACTGTTTTCATACTTGAGGTATGAAATCAGTCACATAATTTTCAGAGAAATTAGTCACACAGATTATTTCTGGGGGATGTATTCCACCCCATATTACTCTTAAGATGATCTGAAATGTTGGCGGTTTCGACCAGAAGAAAAAAATACTGGATAACACATATATCAATTATTAATTAAAATATGTATAGATACATTTAGACACAGAATTGTTAAATGGCCTTAATGTAAAATCCTATTCACCATGTATGTTGAAAACTTTGACTCACCCTACTCTCTGATTTGGGCTCTGACCTTCCTTAAAACTCTCACATCATCTTTAGTGCTCCCTGAAGACCTCATGGGCTATGTAACCCAGATGTCACAGTCCTTTCCAGCCTAGAAGTCACATTTATCTTTAGGGTATGGACAATAGTTGGAGCCTCTATCTTGCCTGACTGCAGGAAGACCAATTTTTATCAGCTTCTACTTCCCCAGTATCCCTGAAAATTTACACGAAGGGCTTTCTTGTTCTACAAATACATCCTGACTTGCCACCTCAGCCCATCAACTGACTCTGGACTGCTGCTCTGTTCTTCTGAGGGTCAAAGTTCATTACCCTCAGCCATTGAAGCATCCTCTTATACAACTTTACCACCTTGGAGATCATAGGCCCTTCATTTAAATACCCACAATGGTATCTAAGACCAGGCTGTAATCCTTAATAAGAGTTGCCTGGAGGTGTAATGAGTAATAGAAGGAAACTTCTCTGATACTTAAAACCTTATGGCAGATGTAGTAGTTCTCAGAGCTTACAAGCTAAGGACCCTCCACAGGAGTCCTCTACTGGACATCTCTCACTTTGTCCCCTATGCTTGCCAACACGTTATAGGGCTGGTTTACTCTCTCCATTGAGAGTGTTCTTGAGTACACGTTCTTTCTCAGAGCCCTAATGTCCAACACCAAGATAGAGGAAACTCTTTCTCTTGTCCTACTTCCTACTCCAAGGTTTCCTTTTCCAGTGATAGGACATCCAGGAGAAAGAACATTAGCTCCAGAAGGCAGGAACTTTTTTTGTCTGTTTTGTCACTGACATATTCCAAGTGTCTGAAAATGCCTTGGCGTACTAGGCTTTTGATAATAATTGGGGGATTGAATAAAATAGATTGTTTTTCTAAAAAATTAACCAAGGCTCAATAATAGGTACATTTCTAGAGTTCAGTTATTTCAGAACAACACCAATAAAGCCTGGTCAAATATGGGAATTTCCAAGGCCAGCCCACTCCTCCTTAGCGTCTCATCTTCAACAGAAGGTTAGGCGTATACCTCCAAATCCTTTCTGCCAAAGTGGCTCTCTTCTCCTGACCTTCTCAGAAAGCTCGCCCAGGATGAAACCAAAGCATCACTCAAGAACAGTTTTCAGAGACAATAGACTCTAAACTTGACTTTACAAAAGTAACATTTTCCTAAAAGACACAATCTGCAGAAATGCATCTCCATCCTCAATGAAGACAAATTTTCATTATTTTGATTGATGGTATAACTCCTCAATGTTTCAATCCCAAACTGGGCCCTGCTTAAGCTTGCATTTAAAAGTTCAATACAGTGATTATTTCTTTTAAAAAACTAGTGATTTGCTTCAAACTAAATCATAAACTCCACATTTACATACAAAAACACTTTCTCACTTCAAATGGGCAGTTTTCACTCTTCATAAACATCAAAGTTTCCAGAAATATCTTGAGGCTCAGTTTCAGCAGAATACCCACTTTTTGGGATATGTTGTTCACTCACTGTCTAGATTCTAGAACATAAACCAAATTCTGATGATAAGTGGGTAATTCCCTCTGATCTACATCAGCAGAGCTACTCTTCCCCTCCCCCTTCTTTTCTGTCAAATATCTACATTTGCAACCTTCTGGGTATCCACATGTATGGTAGACTCTTGCTGCTTTACCAGCTTTCAAACAATAGCTCCATATTAGTGAACTTCTGACAGGTAAACCAAAGGAGAGAACACGATTTGTTTCACCAGAGATCATCTTTCCTTTTTCCTGCACAGAAAATTATCACTCTTCCTCACTAACCTCCAATTGTTTGACTTTGTGGTAGCCATAAAAATGTGTCTCTTAGATACCTGACTGTGGTCACCCCCCACTAATGTACTCTGAAATCTATCACTGCATCTAAGCCAAAGTCATGCTTCCTAAGGGCTGCTTCCAGCCAATGACAGCAAGGCAGGGATACTAAGGCATGCCTGTTCCAAATAGATACAAGGCTCTTCTGACAGAGAACTTTGACTCCAGGGTTTCCCAATGACCTTGCCAAACTTTCTTAGGACTAAACTGAAGTCTAAGATGCTTGCTCCAACTTTTTTCTTCTCTCCTATAGACCCAGGATCAGACCTGCATTGTGTCTGACGGCTCTCCCGTCCTTCATTCCCTACCTTCCTCCTGCCTTTCCCCTACCCCTCACAGGCATTGCCCTTAATAAATCTCTTGTTCCTCTAATCTCATCTTGGAATCTGATTCATGGAAGACACAGATTAACACGAGTGATACTGAGAACCGGCTGAGAAAACAGGTGACAAAATTGGAGTTTTGGATTGGTTCACTCGCTACCTGGGGAATGAAGAGGATATTCTCCTGGTTGGTAGGTGGGACATGGATAGTCCCTGACATAAAGTGATATAGTGGCTCAAGATTGCTAAAGATTTCACTTTTGGTGTCCTGGAAAAATATGCTGGTGAAGAAGAATGCCATGGCAAGTACAATGGTGCAGACATGTGAAATTTATGGGGGGATAGGAGGGTAAGAATGATGCTTACAAATAACCAAATAATTTTAAGACTCTTAGACAAAAACAGAGTTGACATTAATATCCAGAGACCCAAAACATCATCATGGCACCCCTGCCAGTGTGGGAGCCTAAGAGCCAGGTAATAAATGAGTTGGCTAAATTTGGCTCACAGTTGGCCCACTGGATCCACGGATCCACCCAGTAGTCATTTAACCAGTTCTTGAGAGTATTATTGGAATTGGCTTGACAGTTGGACTAACCCCAACATTGGGTCCTTGGGCTGTAAGTAAAAGTTATCACAATGGAAAAGGTTAAGTGGAAACCTCTGAAATTTCCCCAGTCCCCAAGCAAGATAGTAAATCAAAAACAATATCATATCTCATAAATGTAGTGGAAATGATTGCTGCCATTAAAGACCTAAATGATGTAGAAGTGGTGATCCCTTTATTTTTGTTTAACTCACCAGTATGGCCCCTGCAGAAACCATATGGATCCTAGATAATTACTATAAACTGTTTTAAACTTAAATAAGAAACTTGATCATAGATGGTGTGCCAGTTGTGATATTATGCTAAGCAGATTAGTGAGGCTTCAGGTACGTGATATGCAGCCATTGATTTAGGCA
This sequence comes from Pteropus alecto, assembly GCF_000325575.1. Classification (NCBI taxonomy): domain Eukaryota; kingdom Metazoa; phylum Chordata; class Mammalia; order Chiroptera; family Pteropodidae; genus Pteropus; species Pteropus alecto. Next base: position 56,372,996 of record NW_006442484.1, read on the forward strand.
GAGTATTCTTTTCCATTCCACTTAGAAAAGATCAGAAATAATTTGTATTCATACAAGATAGACAATAACATTAATTTTCAATTTTGTCTCAGGGCTATGTTAGCACTCTTAGCTTCTGCCATAATTCTTTTAAAATAATAAAACATTATTACCTTATAGTTCTGTATGTCCAAAATCTGATGCTATTTCAATAGGCTAAAATAAAGATTTTAAACTAGAACTGCATTTATTTTTGGTAATCTCTGGGTAGGCTATGTTTCCTTACTTTTTCCAGGTTCTGGAGGTTGCTCATGTTGATGTAAAAAAAAAAAAAAAAGATCTAAACCTGTTAAGAATTTTTATTTCAGTCAAACCTCTCCCATAATTTTACTTGAAAAGATCTGAATTACCTGCACATCCCATAGAACATCACACTTATTCATTCGTATCAATGACTTCATAACAATTGGACAAGAGAGGAAGAGGTAGCTAGTACACTGGAGAACTTGGTAAGACATGTGCTCTAGAGGATGAAAGAGAAACCTATGAAGATTCAGGACATGATAGTTCAGTGAAATTTTTAGGGGTCCAGTGGTCAGGGACATGATAGATTTCTTCTAAAGTGAAAGAAATATTGCTGAATTTTTCATACTCTACAATAAAGAAGAAAGCACAGTGCCTGGTAGGCCTCTTTGTGTTCTGTAGGCAACACATTCAACACCTAGGAATACTGGTCTGGTGACATGACTCAAGTCTAGGCTATGATGCAAGCAGCATGCAAATATGATCTAGCAAATCCTATGATACTGGAAGTGACAGTGGTGGGAAAAGATGCAGGATGCTGTTTATGACAAGCCCCAAGGGGAGTTTCACAATTGTAGGACACTGGGACATGGAATAAGGTCATGATTAGGTAGTCAAGACACTTTGTAATCTACCATAATTGCATCATGCCCCTTCTCCAGCATCATGGGATTCTGTTTGACCTGCTGAAATGAAAAACTCTGACCTTGGTTAAGATAGGGTTGGCTTGATACATGAGAGCAAGCCAAAAATAGGACTCATTTCAGTCATATTGGGGGTGGCCTTGAAAGATGGTGGGCAGAAAAATCTTCCCATTGGGCAAAGCTGTAAGCAGTTCATCTGGCATCTACTTTGTGCATAATGAGAAGCTACCCAAGGCGAAAATATATATAAGTCCCTATATACAAGTTCCTAGGCCTTGACTTTTGACTATAAATCTGAGAAGAAAAGCATTAGACATTTAGAGACAAGGGAATATGGGATAGAGGAATATGGGTGGACATGGGTAAGAGACACGAAGCATGAAGGCTTTTTGTAATGTACATTAACACTCATTCAAACAGCATCCACCATGAAAGAAGTACTCAAGAACTAAGTAGGCAAAATGACTAGCTAGTTGATGGTAGCTAGTCTTTGTCATCAGTCATTCCACAACTATCGCAATGGATTCATGAATGAAGTAGCCATGGTGGCAAATATGGAAGCTGCATATGGGCCCCACAGCATGGCCTGTCATATATAGAGGCTCATCTAGCAACTGTTGTCTCTGAATGTCCAGCTTGTCAGCAACAGAGACCAATGCTGAGCCACCAATAACGCACTATTTATTTCTCGAGGAAATCAGCTGGTCACTTGATGGTTAATGTTGACTACGTTGGGCCCCTTTCAGCCTGAAAGGGGACCAATGGTTTATCCTCATGGGGTAAATAACTATTCTAGATTTGGGTCTGCCTTTCCTGCTCACGGAGCCTCACGTAACACCAATATGCAGAGGAGCAAGAGGATGAGTACCATTTGCCATTCCGGGGTCTACCTCAGCTATTGGGTCTGTAGTTTATCTCACTAACCTCCCTCTCCTTTGTTCCCCCTCACCCCCAGGAAGATAAGTCCATAGGAACCATGTAGTTGCTGCTCCCTGAACCTATGTGGAAAAGAGGATCTGTGTAGTGAATGGAGTGGACAGTAACAGCCATGAAAATTTGTTTCTCAGATTTCTAACCTTAGGAAGCACAAGTGACTAACAGCCCTAGCTGCTGTATTCCGACACATCTTTTGTGAGATGAGAGTAGATCAGAAGTGCACTCATAGAAAAGTGCTTAACCTTATTACTCCCCTGCTGGCTGTCTCGAACTACCAGACAAATCTCAAATGATACAACATCCTGGTGAGAAAAGAAAAATACCCATTTTTCCATACAGAGTTATTTGCTTCAAGAAAAACTAACACAAAATATGAGCATAGTTTATAAAAAAAAAAAGTGAAAAAATTAAAACATTGGGTCATTGAAAGAACCCTAAATCACAAGAAAAATAAAATTAAATAAAAGATAAAAAGATCAGGTTCTTCAGGAATAATAATAATAA
>NW_006442484.1:56375464-56388987 GCF_000325575.1 Pteropus alecto
GCCTGAAAGCCCAACTGCAATACAAAAGAGGCTACTACAGGAAAGGCAACTTTCAAAAAGCGGGAAGTTTGTCTTCACAAAGATACTATAGAAGCATAGGTGTTAAATGTATCAACTAAATTTTAGACTTGTCAAAAAAGAACTCAAGAAATATACTCATATGTCTTGAGAGACTCAAAGACCAATACTAAGAGACTCTTTAAATTGCTAAATGACAGAGTCCAGTTAAAGTACACAAAGCACAAATTTAATTAATGTTTTTCTTTAGGGGGATCAAATAATTTCAAGCCCAAATTTTCTTCCCAACGACAAGGCTAGAATGATTAGATCAGATTAGTGATAATGTTTAGATGTTCTACAACTAATTAGCAACCATTTGGAAGATAATGCTTTAGGAACAGGTATTTTTCCAAAAATTTAGCACTCTTATTAAAGCTCTTACCAAAGGCTGTAGCTAGTCTTCATGATGACTTTGGAAGAATTAGAAAAAGCATCCCCTTGCAAATTTCAGGTTTCACTCTCCCTTGTCACAGACAACCTTATGCTACTCACATATCTTAGCAGAGGAACTTAATTACCTACATCACAAAAAAAAAAAATTGAGATCAAGAATGGCGAACTTTTTCAACTTGTGTCTTCTCCACTTCAGATTTAACTCTATGTTTGCACGTTCCCTCATACCTGGGAGACACGCACTTTCAGACTTGCCCAATCCACCTGGATGCTTCCTCCTTTCTCCTTCCAGGGTCCAGTACAAAGGGGTTCCTACACTTACACTTTTTCATCTGTGCCTTCCATGGCTTGTTTTCCTCAGCCTCCACATAGGCTCTAGTCTCCTGACTTAACACAAAAACTTTCTCTTCACTCTGTCTTTCAATGCCAAACTTCTTGAAAAAGCACTAAATATCTTTATCCTCACTTCTTTACCCCTCAGCCTTCATTCTGTTGTATCTTATCTCACCATTCCACTCAAGGACATTCAGAAATGGTAATCTCTGACTCCCTAAATCATAATAAGTTCTGTTTCTACCCTTCTTGGCGTCTCTACATCATTTGACTCTATTGACCTTTCTTTAGACTTTCTCTGCCACTGGCTCCTAAGAGATCTCTATCTCTCTGACTTCTCTTTCTTAGCTTATTATTCTGTTTTCTACTGATTTAAAAAAAGTAGGGGGAGCAGCATAGTCTCACCTCTATCTAAACATTAATGATGGAATTTACCATGAAATGTAAGATCATTGAAAACTTGCACAAACTTGACTTATTAATAGAAAATATATTTTATTTCATCAAGGGGAAATCATAAATAAATAATGTATTAGACTTCTTTGAGAGCAAAATTAAATATCTTAATGAAAGCAAAGCAATAAATGTTTTTAGAAGTCTTTCATAAGAGTCTATATGTAAAACACTAAAAACAAAAAATCATCATGGAAAATACTTTGTGGATGAAGAACTGCTCTAAAAGCACTAAACAAAGGATGAGGGGAAATGGGTGCTTGCATGTATAATCAGTGCATTGAACGAGCACTAACTTGTGGGTTGTACTCAGAAAAACAAATTTACCTTTTCTCTTTCACTGCCCACTTACATTTATTCACTGGATCTGATCCTTCTCCTGCTTCTCTGTAGAAACTTGGCTTTTCTTTTTGCCTTTCAATAAGAAGAATTCACTTTGCTGTTTCATTTTAAGATTCACTCTTGGAGAGATAAAGTGGGAGGTGATACCTTACAACTCTCTTTCTCAAAAGCAAACAAACAAACAAATGAAACTTACAAATGCCCAGTAAAACCGCTTTTTATGCCCTTAATGTGGGTAAGAGTTCTAAGAGGGCTGTAACTCTAAAATTCATAAATTCACAATTCACTTAGGTATCTGATACCTTAGGATCTCAGCTGAAACTTGCACTTTCACAGTCCATTCCACCTGAAGAGATTTAAACAGCAGGGTACACCAGGGATCGGCTCTAAGGCATTCTTATGAAACAGTATGGTAAATGATTCAGAGGGTAAGTAAGCATGCTTGTGAAATATCCAAAGCAGCATATGACACAAAACTTCCAGTTAGTAAAATGCCAAGTGCAGAATAAACTGCAGGAAGATGGCACCAGGCTGGGCGAGTGGGCAGAGAAGTGGCAGATGAGTGTTCAAGGATAAGATAGAAGATGTTTTCAGGACAAAAAATCCAAACACTATTTTCAGGGTAAAGATCTTCAGGGCATCAGTCATGACCCTCTGAAAGAACAGGCTTCAGGAAGGTAAAAACCTGTACACGAAATAAGGTTCCTATTTGTAGTTCTTATGATATTAGAATCTTCTGCACATTTGAACTAAGATTCTTTATCTTCAGTAAAGTCATTCTTCTTTTTAGTGAGGGACAGAGTGCTTGAATTTCAAAACCAAATTTCAGACTTCATTTTATAGCAGGAATTTATGTTCAGTCAATATTTTCATAAATATTTGTCATTGAGATAAGGTTTTGAAACCTAAATTTATTATTCCTCACAGGGAACTTCTTAGGTCTTTATTATGAATGTGCTAATAAAATTTCCTTCTTGTTTCTATAAAGATGTATGTGTATATCTTTATGTATTTTCTCTCTATTGTGCATGTGTGTGTATACATTTGGTAATACAAATATGTAAGCACTTGAGGTATAATTAAAAGTCTTCAGGAGACTCTCAAGATCTTCACCCTCCCCCCACCATTGAGAAGATGAGGCACTGGATAGCTGGTATAATTTTGACTAATAAAAATAAATGCCCTTCGGACAAGAATTAGATAAGCAGCTTGTTTCTGCAAAAGTTGAACTGCAGCCAGTCTTGTACTAACTCATTTCATAAATTCTTCCCTCTTCTAAAAAAAAAAAAAAAAAAATTGAGAAAATAAATGGATTCAAAAATTTCCAGGAAGGTACTGAGGATTCTGCTCAGGATTATCTCAGGGGGAGGCTTCCATCTGTTCTTAGTTTAACTTATTTTATTCTGTTCCATATTTCTTAATCAGGACTTTGAAGTTTCTGCATAAGATCAAATATTTTTCTCATTTCCCCCTTTATATTACTAAAATACCACATTTACTTAAAAAATCATTACCCTGCTCTATTGTTTACAGTACTAGAGTAGAGAAAATATTTGTTACAAAAAAAGATTTCATGACATCTCTATAGCTATATAAATATTTATATATCTTTTTAAATGCCTTGATTGGTTGGTTTTAGATTGTCTCAGATTGCATCTGATTTCCCTGCCTCTTTGCTAAACCTTTTTCAATCCCTGCATAACTTCCTATTTAATCCTGCTCCCTGGCCCACAAAGGTCACCTTCAAAATATTGTCACTTTTATGTAATGAAGACACAAAGTCTAGCCATAACTTAAATGATTTCAGTATGAAACATGACTAAAAACCAATGTAATTTTCAAAGTAAACAGTATTTAAAAATATTTCAAGAAGAGGAAATCCACAAATCTTAGCATTGGAACAAGTGCATAACTTCTTTTCTGCTGAGTCATTTGAATATATGTGCTGTAATATTTAGACAATTATTCATACTGTTTATACTCACTTTGTACTTGATATTAATGTGCTATACTGTATGTTGTATTTGGAGTAAAACACTTTCTGTGTTTTAATGGATTCATGTTAATAGCTCTCTTAACAGAAGTGGGTAGACTTTCATTTTTAGCAATGTCTTGTTTCTTCAATATATTATCATATTTAAATATAAAAGACATAGAAATGAATGTTAATAAGATTTTTTTTTAATTAGAGGAGTTTCTTATATATTATTTGTTTCTTAAAAAACTCTGAGGCCCTATAAGTTATGATTTTAAATTATTCATGTGTAACCTTAGGGATTTTTCTACTGCCTCAATCCCCCAATTAAGAAAAAAAGAGTAAGCATAGTCTATATGAAGGAACTTTCAGCTCTCCTGTGAAAAGTGGTACTTTATAATAATTCTTTTCAGGTGGCTTCCTGTAATTTTCCACTACAAATTAGTATTTTAGCTCCTCTCAAGCACACACATTTCCATGTGCTCTAAATACACGGTTGACCTTGAGGTGGAAGTGGAAACCACCCAAATCACATTCTACTCTCCGATTTTCTGCTCCAAACATTCTAATATGGGAACATCAGGTACAAATGAGTCAACCTTAAAGGAGAGAAAGAAGAAGTCCCAGAATAGCCACGCCCAGTCTGGGCAGAGGGTGTGCAAAGAAGAGAAGCCAGTCTTACCTGCCTGCTTTGCTGACTGAGCGAGTGCCAAAAGGTTGGGCTCACTGCATTCATATATAAGAAATTTCCCCCAAAAGTAGGTTGAGGACATTGAGTTTTTATAGCCCTATGAGATAGGTAGTATTATTCTCCTCATATTTTACAGATAAGAAAATTATATTTCAATCATTTTTAGCACCAGTTGGGGAATTGGCCAACTGCCTGAGTGAGTCACAGTCCAGATGCTCAATCCTACAGCCACGAGGGCCCAAGACAATTACCCAACGTTTCTGGCACTCCTTGTTTTAGCTGTGCCCCACACACTCCCTGAATATTTGATAATATATGCTTTAAAAAAAACCTTCCTATTGTACTGATAATAATACACATATCTGTATTAATGAATATTATTTTCAGTATTTGAATCATCGACCCTGATTTTCACTTTGGCCGTTTGTGCCAATATAAGGAAGTATTAGCATGGATATTGTAAGTGGGCAATTTGCCTGCCCAGTAGGACCATGCTCCTCACACAAATGAGCCAAGCACTGAAATTTTCTGTAACCCTATCCCTCTAAAATTAAAGTTAGAATGAAAGAAAGGTACCACCAGGGGGCAATAAATACCTTATCACATGGTCAGAAACAGAGAAAATAAATTGGTGGCCAGTAGTCATATTTTGTTTGGTTCAAATGGTTTGTTAGCTTGTTCATTTTTGTCAGCATTTAGTAATCATGAGTGTTCACATAAAATTGTAGATTTCCAATTTTTCTTGAAAAATCAGAAGATCTAGCAATTATCGGCTCTGTGTTTCCACAAGATAACAATTGTCTGTAGCTGATTCCAACTGCCCTATTTGAATAGCTAGGCTGTCTCTGGCATGCCACCCTTCATATAATATATGCACATGTGCTCACATTCAGCTTGCTATAGGTTACCCCTCGCCTCTGTGGCATTTGAGTTTATGAACTCCTCATCCAATAATCAGGCTAAGGCAGTAAGTATGGTTACTAGAAACATTATATGCATTAATCTTTTAGACTTCTTTAAGTAACATTTTAACTTTGTTATTTAAAAACGTCATTGTACCATTAGGAATACAATAATCACTGACTATAACAGAAATTTGGATAGACATTCTAAATCCACATCCCAAAGGAATCAGGACCCTCCTAGAGAGGCCATGCATGTTGTTACTTTAAACCAATTTGGCATCTGGTCATTCTCTTAGCTAGAATTGTACAGCTGCCATAAGAATTCAGTCTCTCAACTTCTTATCTATTTCATTCTCTCTCTAGCAGGTGAAAGAAACTGCTGGAGGGAATTAAAAAAATACAGCATCCTCTTCCTATTTGTTTTCTCAGCACTCTTCTGTGAGTTCACTCACAGTCAGAACAGGCTCAGAGAGCAAGTGATGGATTCCACGGTAAAAGATGGCTTTGGCAGTGATATTTCTCTTTCTGGAAACCTAGACTGTCCTCATTGTTTAGGGTCAAACTTCTGGTTTCACAGAGATATTACTGTTGCTCTATAGAGATAGTTTGGGGTGGCAGATAGAGATCTAGCTTTGAGTGAGAAAAGCTAGGTTTGAGTTACTACACTATCACTCACTGAGTATCCATTACTATTTACTTGTATCATGAGGCTCAATTTTCTTGACTACAGATGAGCATAATACTATTTGCCCTTACTATTTCCTCCATGTTATTGTAAAAAATCAAATCAAATCATATATACAATGAAAACTAAGTGTAGAATGTTGTATAACACAATGTATTACAATTTGAAAAATGCCTGGGAGGCAAACTGATGTAAGATGGTGACTTTTCTTATTTAAAGTTAGTAATTAGGATACAGATGAACAAGATCCTCACAGTAAAAGAGACTTTTAGGCACTAGTTAGTGAGTCCTTGGGGAAGATGGGAGAGTAGGAAGCACCAGGAGACTGTCTCCCCACCTAGATAACAATTGCACTCGAGTCTGCCTAACATAACTATCTGGAACTCTAGAGTCTATTAAAGGCTTGCAACTTCCAGAAGACTTGGTGGGTAAATTGTGGTTATTTTTGGACAATTTCAGCTATTAGCACAGTAGCAACTACCTATCCCCCCACCTTCCAGACACATGGCAGGCAGCTACACGTGTGTTCCTAGAGCAGCTGGCATTTAGCTTGCCAGAGCCAGGGTGGGGAAAAAGAGAATCCTGTCTCCCAAATATTGAGGATCTGTTCTTTGATTGCTGATTGCTATTCATGACCACAGAGGTACAGACAGAGGCAGCTGCCATTGTTGTTATACCTTTCCCCATTGTTGCAAGCCCCTCCTCAAGTTGAAGGGACTTCCAGGAATTTAAGGAGTTGGCACCCTTCTCTCTCCTTCATTTTTTTATCTTTCTCTCATTGGGAGCCATATATTAAAGACTAAGACATTCAAAAACAGCCACATATTCAGGGGAAATTAGAAAGTCACCACATGTACCCAAGCAAAGGCAAAAGCTCAGAAAAGACCTGAGAAGACCTTGAGTTTACACCTCAGCCTGATTCTCAGCACAGGGATGGCCTACAACAATCAAAACATCAAACCCAAGAACAAAACAGCAAATCTTGGGGAAAGGGGAGAACATTATTTCCAGAGTTATCAAATTATTAGATTTAAATGTCCAGTTTTCAACAACAACAACAACAAAATCACAAGGTATACAAAGAAACAGGAAAGTATGGCCTGTTCAAAGAAAAAACTAAACCAGTAGAGACTGTCCAGATGGTGAATCTACTCAACAAAGATAGCTGTCTTAAAGATGCTCAAAGAACTAAGGGAACATATGGAGAAAGTAAAAAAAGTGATGTATGAAAAAATGGAAATATCAACTAAGAGATAGAAAACTTAAAAAAGACCCCCCCCCCCCCAATTCTGGAGCTTAAAAGTAAAATAACTAAAATGAAATATTCACCAGAGATATTCAAAGGCAGATTTAAAAAAGTAGAAGAAAGAATCAGCAAACTTGAAGGCAGGACAATGGAAATTATCAAGCCTGAGGAACATAAGAAAAAAGATTGAAGAAAAGTAAACAAAATGTAAGTGACCTGTGGGATACTGTCAAGCACACCAACATACAGATAGTGAGAATCCAAGAAGGAAAAGAGAGAAAGCAAGGGGTAGAGAAAATTTCTGAACAAATAATGTTGAAAACGTCCCAAATTTGAAGGAAGACATGAACATAAACATACTAGAAGCTCAGCGAAACTCAAGTAGGATGAACTCAAAGAGATACATACTGAGACACATTAAAATCAAATTGTCTCAAGAATCCAGAAGTGAACTCACATTTATATGGGCAAATAATTTTCGACAAAAAAGCCAAAAACATACAGTGGAGAAAGGAAAGCCTCTTCAAAAAATGATGCTGGAAAAACTGGAAAGCCACCTGCAAAAGAATGTAACTAGACTGTTGTCTATCACCACACACCAAAATTAACTCAAAATGGATTAAGGACCTAAATATAAGACCTGAAACAATAAAATGCGTAGAAGAAAACATAGGAACTAAATGAAGAGAACTACATCAAACTAAAAAGCTCAGCAAAAGAGACTGTCAACAAGGTAAAGAGATAATCATCCGAATGGGAAAATATATTTGCAAGCAACGCTTCCGATAAGGGCCTAATAGCCAAAATATACAAAGAACTCATACAACTCAATAACAACAACGACAACAAATGATCCAATCAAAAAATGGGCAGAGGACCTGAACAGACATTTTTCCCTAGAGGACATACAAATGGCCAACAAATATATGGAAAGATGCTCAAAATCGCTAGCTATTAGAGAAATGCAAATCAAAATCTCAATGAGATACCATCCCACACCTGTTAGAATAACTATAATCAAGAGGACAAGTAATAACAAATGTTGAAGAGGATGTGGAGGAAAAGGAACTCTCATACACTGCTTGTGAGACTGCAAATTGGTACAGCCGCGATGGAACACAGTACAGAGGTTCCTTGAAAACCCAAAAATGGATCTACCGTACAATCCAGCAATCTGTCTACTGGGTATTCACCCCAAAGACTTGAAAACCCATATTTGAAAGAGATTTGCACACCAATGTTCATAACAGCATTATTCACAGTGGTCAGGACATGGAAGCAACCGAAGTGTTCTACAATAGATGACTGGCTAAAGAAGCTGTGGTAGATATATACAATGGAATATTACTCAGCCATAAGAAGAGATGAAATACTGCCATTTGCGACAACATGGATAGACTTTAAGATAATCATGCTAAGCGAAATAAGCCAGACAGAAAAAATTAAAAATCACATGATATCACTTATATGTCAAATATACACCTAAAAGCAACAAATGAATAGGACAAACAAACAGAGACTCATGGACATGGGCTATAGACTAGTGGTTATCAGAAGGTAAGGTGTGGGGCGATGGGGGAGGTAATCAAGGCAAAGGGGGTCAAATATGTGGTAATAGAAAGAAATCTAACTATGGGAGGTGAACACACAGTGTAAATATAGATATGCCTTACTATTAAGGTGTACAGCTGAAACATTGGATTTCGTTAACAAATGTCACCAGAAAAAAATAAATAAATTTTAAAAAATAAAAATTAAATTAAATTAAACTGTAAAAAGCCAGGGATAGTCAATCAGAGTACCAGCAGATTTCTCTGGAAATTTGGAGGTCACCTATCAACCAAGAATCTTATAGCTGGTAAAACTGTCCTTCAAAAGAGAGGAGGAAATTAAGACATTCCTAAATAAACAAAAGCCGAGGGATTTGCTATGAATCAAATGATTAAGTAGTGAGATAATCTCATACAATTCTAAAATGTATTCATTCATCCATCAAACATGAGTGGAGTTCCTCTACATGCCAGGTTCTGGGAATTTATGCATGAAATACCATGGGTTCCTGCCAGATTTTCTTAGAACCAGAGGAGAAAATCTCTCCCTAAAGAAAGCAGGATGAGGTCCTGGTGAGTATAGGAAGGAACAAAAGTGGGCAGGAAAAGAATGCTAATAGGTCAACAAAGGGTATAGGCAAATATAAAGATTAACAGAAAAAGCAGATGGTCTTAGAGGTGAGAAGTATTAGACAATACAATGTACAGCTGCCACAAACAGATTTTTTCATCTGAACATTATGCAGACACTTGATGGAGCAGCCAGGGGAACTGAAATCCAGACCCAATTACATCTGTCAAATCATGCCCTGGAGAAGGAGGAGGAGGGACTTGACCCTTAAAAACAGAGACTTTTTTTAATTCACAGAAGGACACTGCACAAAGGCTATCTGTGTCCCTGGGTTCAAAAGTGTGCCTTTAAAACCAAAAATACTAAGGAGAGTGAAAGTGGTGGTGCTGATATTCTGTACTCATTCAAGGGTCTCCTTAACAGTTTTCTCACATGCACAGAATTCAAGAGTATATATTTAAGACTTTCAGGTATATATTTCAGGCTTATAATAACCTAGAGCAATAAATTTTTTAACATGGAGCTTAAGTTCTTCATCTTTTTTGAGAGTATATTTAGGAACATATGAGATGTAATATGTTAAATAGAACAAAATACTAATGTCTTGTTTACCTTTGTATTATGTTTTAACATTTTAAGAATCATCTTATTACTATATAATAAGATGTATAACTACTACTTGAGAAAAACACTAAGTTCCCGTGTAAAATGTGTCATTTATTATGTGAACAAGATTATTTTCATTTACATTGTTTCAAATCTTAAAATTTGTGGCTCTACATAAAATAAGAGAAAGTAGCCTAATCTTTTCAAAATAGAGTGCTGATGTGGAGTTTAAAGTCCAGTTCATTTTTATCCAGTTTCAATTTCCTCTAAAACACCTGGGAGCATTACTCATGCTAAAATTAAACAGCTTGTATGCTCATGTTCATAAAAGTTGTACTGTGAACCTAAAACACAAAACAAAACATATGTACATGTGTATTTTATTGAACCTAAAATTTTACACCTTTTTGAAATGCCTAAGACACAGTATTTTTGATTCCTTGAGTGTCAAAATTCACTAAGTATTTATTGTGCAAAGCATTGTAGAATTAAGCAGAGAAAAGACTTTTTCTGTCTTCAAAGGATAGTTATTTTGACATTAAAATATTTCTTTTCAGAAAGGTTATAGCAGCAGCAATATGGGTAGAATATGGGTAAAATAGTATACTGCTTTCTCCTGTTTTGATCTCTCTCTGAGGCACCCATTAGCCTCTCTTGGTCTGTCAGAGTCCTTCATGGCTCACCCATGGAAATTCTCCCCATTCTGAATCCTTCTTTTATAATGCCCATATCAAAATTATACTTTCTTATAATCTATTTTCTTAGGGACTAGTTGCCAAAGTGACAGCTAAACTAATCTGGTAAACTAATCCATGCAAAGATATGGATTATTTCTCGAGCAACATATTTATGTTACTATCTTTTTAGAGACAGTGTCTTAATGCATAGGAATGACTTTAATGATGGGGATTTCCACATGCATGATGGGTCTTTTGGTGTCCCTCAAATATATAAATCATATGAGGGGCTGCCAACATTGTTTCCCTGTCCTGAGAGCTGGGGAGAAAAGAAATGGGCTGTCTTTGCATTGCCCGGAGGAGTTTTTAGTAGCATGTTTGCCTAAACCCACAAGGAGCTGATGGATTTATCTACACCTTTGTAGGATCTTCTGTTTCAGTAAGTCAAAACAAGCCCAGTTTTCCACAGTTTCTATTGGAGGAAAATATTTTTCTCAAAAAAGGGGTATGAGTGACATTTGGGGCAGGATAATTCTTTATTTTATAGAATGGTATACATGGCAGGAATTTTAGCATTCCTAATCTCAACCCACTAAATTCCAATAGCATCTCCCCAAGCGTCTCGCCTGTCCAGTTGCTGTGACAGCCAACATGCCTCTGACACATTTCCAAACGTGTGGAACAACTCAAGTGATGACTATCAGCCAATCCTTTGAAAGCCAGTTATAACCCTCTCTATGGGAGGTACAATATCCCCCATCAGCCACACTGTCAAGAGTGGTTGAGTGGCATTGAACCTCCAGTGACTGTGTCTCCATTCAAGAATACAATGAATGAGTGGGAAAAGGCAGATATGAACTTCCCCCACTTAACATCCTCAAACTAATTCCAGTCAGTTATTTTACGATGAGTCAGAAATTCAGACTAAAAGAATGTGAAATTTTTCTGAAAGTAAAGCTTTTCTTTGGATGGCGGCTTATTGAGGAATGGTTTGGCAGTTTGACATTGATCTTTCTAATATTGTGACAGCATCCTCGAAAAAAACTATTCCCTTTGGCGGTAACATAAATTCAGAATTTCATCTAACTACAGTTGAAGTCTCATTTGGTCTCATTCAAAGATCACCTGTAAAGACTCAGGAAGTAAAGAAAAATGAGAATGAAAGTACTATGCTTCAAAAGCCAAGGTAACACACTAAAATATTAACTGCTTGCTTTATACACTTTTAATAAGTCAATTTCTATTAATTTCATTAACTTTTTAAATCCTATAATGAAATGGTTTAAAGATATGGGGAAGAATAAAAATAGCATCATAGCAAAATGCATTCCCAGTTTATGGTGAATAAATCAAAGTTTCGGGGCCATAAAGAGTTGGGGGAGTAAAGTCCTTTTGTTTCCTTTTAGATAAGATAAATGTGTAGCAGGCACATGAACAGCAATAGTGCTGTTTTATTAAATAATGCTCAAAGAACATGACTGATAAGAAAATGATATGGAAAATAAATATTAAAAATTTATTTAAAAGTAAAATATATATCAGTGGTAGCTTTGAGAGGACGAAAGGTAGGGAAATGGCTTTTGAGAATACAAACATATTCTTGCAATATTAACATTTATTCCAAGAATAAAGGTTAAAATTGGCTTCCATTTTAAATATTGAACTTTTGGTACATAATGCTGCTGATTTGGTATCATAGAGGTGGTTAAATTGTTTGTTTGTTTGTTTGTTTTTTTAAGTCAGTTACACTTCTTCCATAATGGTCCATGTGTTGGTCAGATGAAAATTTAGGAAAATAAAGTCATTCTACTGTGAGTTCCAGGAATGTAGGGACCAAGTTGATATTGTTCTATCTCTAGTACTAGATAAAGCACAGTACCTAGCACATAGAAGGCCCTCAAAGGAGTGGATGAATTGAAAAACCATACTTAACTTAACAAACTCTGATTACTAATAACAACTCTCATCATTATACAGTTATTGTGTGCCAGGCACAGGATCTCTATTATTTCAATTAGTTATTCAATCAACCTCAAGGCATCAGCATTATTGTCAACATTTGCAGAATGTTGACAATAATAGAGCCAGCAACATAAAGAAGCTGGCTCTTAGGTCAGTAGTTTACTCAGGATAACGTGGCACCCAATGCAAATCCAGGACTCTAAGGCCTGGGTCTGTTTACTGAGTACCTGGCAGTGAGTGAGGGAGTATGCTTAGAGACTTCTATGAATCTCTGCCCTCTAGTGAGGGAGGGGGCCATGTAAACAAGTCATTCTATTCTCTATTAAATGGGCTATAACAGAGGAAATAACAAGGCAGCAACTAGTAGAATTTAAGGAAGGAGGAGTAACTACCAGAATTTAGAGATATTGCTAATTCTATCATGATAGAATGACAGGATTTATAAATTGGCTCTCTGGGCTCCCAGAGGCTAGCAAATTATGTGAGGCAAACCAGTATGTCTCAGTGTCAATCAATCCTGACCCCAGGTCCTAGTTCTCTTCAGGCATCTCTGCACAGTGAGACTACAATGCTTACCTCGAACGCCACCAGTACAACTCTTGTAGGATAGCTGTACCTCGTACACCACTCCCACCAACTTGAAAAGCTTGATACACTTTTAATAAGTCAATTTCTATTAATTTCATTAATTTATATCTGTTATATCTGAGAGTCACCGAAAGGGTGCCTTACATGTAGAGAAAAACCAAGTCCCTTCTCTTCTACTTGGCTTCCTTCTTGTCAATGTCCAATGCAACTAAAGCTTCCTTAAGGAACCTGCTGCCACCAGTGCTAAGGACTATGCAATCCATGATTCTGCCTTTATCTGGCAGAGCTTCAGAGGGTGGGAGGAAGTCCCGCTCTGCAATCAGCTGGCCTCCAAGACCCCACTGTTAGCACTCACTGTCTCTCACAATAGAATTTTTTCCCCTCTTTATCACCTTTAAGCAAAAACTTGTCTCAACAAGAAGCAGTAGCAGTTCTCTATGTGTTCCCTCTTCTGCTTATATACATCCAAGAAACACATGTTCTTTC
>NW_006442484.1:56389017-56392301 GCF_000325575.1 Pteropus alecto
ATATGCACTGCACAGGAGACTTGAATATAGACATCTAGCCCAAAGCTACACAGTCAGCCACCTTCCCGACCAAACCAGAATGCTTAATACCCTTTTCAGGTTAATGTACTTGTCTTATTTTGATACAACTAAAAGAAACCATTCTGGGTGTTTGTTTGTTTGTTTGTTTGTTTTTTTAAAAAAAGAGTTTAAAGATAAATGCATACTTGTAGAGACCAAAATCACACCAAAAAGTAGACAAACTTTAAAGTTCAGTTTCAGCCAAGGCACTCTATATGTGAAGAAATCAAGAGCTGGGAATATTAAGTTTGTTGTTTAAAATCATACAGGTTGTAGCAGAACCACAGTTATAATCTAGGTTTTCTGATTCCCAGTCTAATGCTTTTTCTTGAGGGAAGGAGAGAAGAGAAGGTTATAAGAGAGGTGTAGTCTGATACTTTCTCCTCCCTAGAAGAAAAAATGGATTTCTCTGTTCTCCTTTGCTTAGTTTTTTGGTCAGTTTTTGGTCATCTGCTTGGTATGTGTCATTTCTGGCTCCTGCAGTTTCAACACAGCCGTCTCTTGTATACAGAGCTCAGAGGCTCTGTGGTTTTCTGGAAAGCTCAACATAAGTCTCTTCCAAAGTGAGAGTCAACACAGCCCTCCTCCTCATTCTAAAAATATGCTGTCTGTTATGGTTGAAATGGTTAAATTATTATTAAGGCTCTTTTTATTATATCTTGAATTGTGTCTAAATTCCTTTCACTATTTTCCTTTTCAACTTTCTGTGTTCTGGTCTGCCTTTCCACCTTTATATTTTTATGTTTTGAATAAACTGATTATAATATGCTCCACATAGTTTAGAATCTTTTACTTATGCTTCCTAATAAATCAGTTTCTCCAGGTTGTCATTAATGTTCAAACCCTTTTCCTTAGTGTGGCTTCATAGATATACAGCCAGAGGACTTGGAACATAATTTTACCAGTACCAAGTGCACTATTAATTTTCTGCTAGGTCTTCCTCTCCCTGGTCCAGGGAATGGCTCCTTTCCTCATCTGCATCAGGAAATAGAAACTTATGCATCTTCCAGCTTCATAACTCTCTTGGCCATTCAGTGCAATGTGGAAAAAAATGTTGGTGGTAGGTTTGTAGCAGCTGTTTTACCACATTCCTATGAAAATGCCTGCAGGCACAGATTGCTCCACTCACGGTCCTGAAAGGGCTTCTGCAGCCCCAGTAATCTGCCGTGGCTGATCCCTGTTAGCATGCAGGTCTCAGACTTCGGTATGCATAAAAAGCACCTTAGTGGGTAAGATTCCTGGGATGCATCCTGAGGCCTGATGATTCTGTCCTTTTTGGGTGGAACCCAACGGCCCTTCAGCATCACCCATGTGATTCTGAAACAGGCTATCTGCAGAGGATTCTTTGAGAAATACTAATTAGAACTTTAGAATTAGTCACATTATTCTTTTAAAAATCATTTTCTTTAAACTGTGTCTAGATGGTCAGTTTTGAGGAATGCTAGATGAGATTAACAAACAAATGGGGGAGTGGGGCAGATTTCTCAAGTCTCTTCCTTCCCACCTTTACAATTCCATGATTCTACACTTATTTGGATTATATATAATACCTCTGAATCCATGGAGTTTAGGCTCAGTATGTATGTCATCTTTTTCCCCCTAACTGAAGATCCTACAAGATGAAAGCTTATGCTAAAATGTAGAAAATGTATGTATAGAAAATTTGGTACCTTTCTGGAGTTATTCTTTGCTAATTAAAAAACCCAGTCTACAGTCTATAGTCTGTCCCCATTCTCACCTTCGGGCATGGTTTGCTTGGTTTTACAAGTTTAGGACCAAGGGAACAGTTTCTGTAAATAAGAGCAGAAGAGGAATGTGCCCTGAGAATTAAGGTGAGCCTTGGAACCTGAAGGGAGGGGTTCGGAACATCAGGACAGGGAAGAGCTCACCTATGGGCAGAGCAGAATTATCTTCAGTGGTGTGAATTTAGAGGAGACAAGGACACTTCGGTATAAAATTTCTTTGCAGGGGTTAAGGTGGCTGAGTACCAAAACCTCAAACTCTGTAATGATAAAGCTTAAAGATATATGCCTAGAAAATGATTTCTCAAATTCATACTGTTATACATACAAAGGATTTCCATTAATGTTTCCAGAAAGCTGTTTGTAATGTGGAAGGGGAAAATTGCCATAGAAAGTTGGCAAAAGGGAGGAAAAGAGTGCAAATGAGTATAAAAATAGATCACTGACACCATGACTGTTCTTACTCTGTTTATCTTATTCAGTAGGCAAGACACACAATAGAATTCTGGAGAAAAATATCTGACTGTGCGGCAACCTCAACTAATAGAACGATAAAAATTCTGTGTAAACTTAAGTATAAAGGGCCCTGACAAAGCAGATGCCACTATGTCCTCACTCTTCAGACGGAGGGCCTCAGATCTGGCTACTAAACATTCTTATTTTCTAGTTACTAAACTCCTATGTATACATTTAAACACAGACATAGAAATATCTTCAAGAACTTCCCTATGAGCTGCCTTCCACACTGAGAGTTTCCAAACGGGAATACTCTAAAGGAGGATGTGAGACTAGGCTGGGAGAGGAATCTTAAAGAAAAATCAAAGCTGGATAGGAAAGAACACTCAAAGTAAACAAACAAAAAAAATTAAGAACGACTGTCAATCTAAACAGACTGCCAAGGCCAGAGAATACAGAAGGGATGATACCTAGCATAGTGCTTGGCACACTGGGACATTCATAAATATTCATAAAAGAAAGGGAGGGAAGATGGAGTTTCCTAGTTAAAGCTTCCTAAGTTGTTGGAAGAGGTGGTGGGTTATAAAATGCGCTGTTGTGACTAAAAGACAAATGGGACCAAATCTAGAATCCAAACAGAAAAGGATATTAGTACTTCCTTTCAGAGACCTATGCAGAAGCACAACTCAGGAAACTAAAGCAAGTGACTTAGGCCATTGGTAAATGATTCAAAGGCACTGTGACACAACTGGAAGTGAGGTAGAAAGATATGCATGGCAGGGACATTTCTGCTGAGACCTCAGGAGAAGGAGTGCCTGGAGGTAGTACTTGTGGTTTAGCTCTTCTGTTCATAGTTAGTGGTCTCTGCACTTCTCCTTCTCAAATCCCTCCTCTACGTAAAGGTTAGTTTTGCTCCAAAATCATGTGTACATTGAAATGCAGAGGACAGTGTGAAAGAAAGGAAGTGAGTTAAAGGGTAAGTAGGAAGAGGCCAGCATACAAAGGCACGGTGTTCGATGGAGGTAT
>NW_006442484.1:56392436-56402964 GCF_000325575.1 Pteropus alecto
TCTTTCCCTCCTGGACATTGGCTCAAGAAGGACCTCCAAATTTGACATCAGGTCGTCTGGAGTAGTGTTTTCCAATTTTTCATGTGTGTGTGTTGAGGGGGAGATCTTCTGCTATATCTTTAGGTAGGCTTTGTTAGGAAATATTGAACTCCAGCAACAAGCCCTTCCTGCATGCCTTCTCTATGCCAGACTGGCCATGAGAGAAGCAGCCATGATATCCTGGCCCTCATGAACCTTATAGTCCAGCAGGGGAGAACACAGAAATCACAGAGGATTATTCATTTGCTTGAAAGAAAAAAAACCCCGGCATTATGAGAGTTCTTAACTAGAAAACATGAGGAGGTGACATTTAAGCTGAGACCTACAGAGTACAATTTTGCCAGAAACAAAAAGATTAGATGAGGGTTTCAGGCAGGGGGAATAGCATGTGCAGAAGCAGTGACAGTCCCCAAATTACAATTTAGGAGGGCCTCAGAGGCAGCAGTTTGACTTTGAATGGTGAGCTAGAAGCTGTTTTTACATAGCATTTTACTTAAGATTTATAAAATAGCAATTGTGCATATTAAAGAAGAGGTGATTTTGGTGCATATTACAAGAAATAAAGCTCCCAAATCTCCCTTGTGCTACTATCACACAGGCGCCATGAGATAGGTCTGGCCTATCTGAAGACCTGAAAGGAGGCAATGGTGCTGGAGCATAAACCTCAGTGCGAGACTGGCTGTAGCCACAACTGAGGCAGAGCCAAGGAGGCCTTGTAGGGAAGGTTACATATTTTAATTTTATCCTTACTGCAATAGGAAGCCATTAAAGGTTTTAAGCTGGAGAGTAACATGATCTGACTTATAGCTTAAGATCACTCCAACTTCTTGATATAAATGGATTGCAAGAGACCAGGAGCTAACATCTCTTTAGTTTCTGTTTGGACCTGTCCCTGAACAATACAGATGCATTACTCATTTAATTCTCACAACAGCCCCCAAACCTGGGTGCTATTATCTTCACTTTACAAGTGAGAAAATTGAGGCCTTTTGAAGTTATATAAATTGTCCAGTGTAACACAGAGAGAAGCAAGAAAATGAATGCAATTTGTTTTATTATTGTGCAATTAATGCATGGGGCAAACTGTACACTCACAAAAAATTTCAATGATTGTTTTATCGTAAAATTCTGCAGGTGGGTGAATGGCCATATCCAGAACACAGTGATCACAGAAGGGTTCATACGTATTTTTGCAGCAAAGATGTTCCTGACCCTGGCTGCTCATCTAAGAGGTAGTGGATACATCCATGTATGATTGAAGCTATTATAGGATTTTGCTCTTAAAACCTCTCTTATCATTGTTAAATATGCGAAAGACCTCTTTTCAATGTTTTGATCTTTTTGACAGGTTGTTTTCCAGGAAGTAGTTGCTAGGAGTAAAAGAGTTTTATTATTTAGAGATAAGTAGAGGCTAGATATCCCATCCCCTTAAAAAGTACAAAACAACAACAAAAAAAACCCTACAGTAATTGACTTGAAAATTATTTTTGTGACACTGTTTGTACCAGCCCACCTGCTTTCTATTTACTTGTGGTTATCTTCTTTTGCTAATGATTCTCTAAAAGCACACACTAAGATTTGTATCAAAATACTATCCTGGAGACTGTTGGGAGTCTGACTGCTAGGGCTCTTTAGAGCCAATTGCTGCCTCTAATGATAGCACATGCATGCTGAGTGATTACAGAGCCCTCTGCCACAGTGTGAGTGCCAGCCGGCTGCACAGTACATGAATTACCCTTAAATATAGTTGCCTTTACATTCTGATAATGTCTATTTCCACAGGGGGATAAAACCCCACCAAGATTAAAGCAGTGGCAACCAGGTTATAGTGACAGCATCCCACACACTGGGGCAAGTTCCCTCCCAGGCCCTAAGGTTCTTGGCTATGTATCTCATTGTCCCTTCTCATAGCATCCCTTAACAGTACCTTTAATTATTAACCTAAAGGTGTGTGTGTACTCTTTATTGCTGTTGCAAAACTGCCATATGCTAGGCGTTTATAGCTTCTGTGTAGTCATTGGACTTAAAATGTTCTTTAACCTTGATATTTACAGTGTGTCACCTTGCAATTCCTATAGTATTTGTTGGAAGAAAAATTGACATGAGATTTCAAGTGTAAGTGTTGAATAATTTCCACTTAAAAGCCACAATTGCATGTACCCAGTGCTCAGAATCATATCTTGGACCAAGGTGGCAAGTTTGAGACACCTAGTCCAAGCTCCCACTTTATAGACAAGGGAACTAAGGCACTGGGTCCACCAGCTAGGTAATAGCCAGGCTGGAACTAGAATTCCAGTCGCTTGACTCTTAGTTCAGAAATCCTTTAGAAATCTATATACATCATTAAACTTTTAAATAAATAAATAAATTTAGTGTTCAGAATTGGACTTAAAATTTATTTATTGGATTTCTCACTGTACAAGGACTTGCTTTTCTTCTCAATTTGAGGAGACCCTAGCAAGTTACACATTTAAGGGCACTTCCCTTGGCCTACTTGACAACATATTGAGGAAATACTACATTATGAAAGAGATTAAATTTATCTTCATCTTTGTTCTTCATCCTCTCTTCTTCTTTTGGTATTCTTCTCAGTGTTTTTGGTATGTTAAGATGTATTCCAATCTATTCATAGATTGGAATCTACTCTGTGCCTTACCATTTAGGATAACTCTTCATAGCTAGACTATTTCCTACCTCATTTCTTCCTCTGCCTACATAAACTTACCGATATAGTATAAGCCATCTCTTATCTCCTCCTCTCAGGTAGGAAGTTAGCAAAGCTCATCAACACAAAAGCTCTGTTTTTGTCTTTCATGAGATGTCAAGTTCTCACCATTTGAGTCACTTTCTTGTATTAAAACAATATTTCTAGACAACCCCATTAAAATGCAATGTTACTAGGAGGTAAAAATCCATGAAGGCAATACTGTGTGAAGGTAGTACACCCTGCTGGAATTAAAATCTAAGACTGTTTCTCTCCAAATTGTAAGCATTTTCCTTTGTATTATGTCTATGTCAGTAGAAATGGAATAGTATCTGGTGTTCGATACCAAGTGTGGCTAATATATACTGAGGCTGCAGATGTCTCTGGATATTTTTTTCTACCTGGAGCATATAGATCAGTGCCTATGTAACCGTAAGATTAAAGGATGAATTACGAAGACATCTTTTTCTTGACTCAAATAATATTTGTTAACTTTAGAGTTAGTTGTGGAAATAAGAACAGCTAGTCAGAAATGGCATTCAATTAAAAAAGCATAAAATATGTTTAGTTGAATTCTCTGATTCACATATTTTGGACACACATTTTTAGGTAAATGGTCGTTTTATAAGCTGACCTTTACATATTTTGCCAACAGGACTGGCTTCTCTATGATTCAATGCTCTTTCTCATACTTTCCTCTCACATTAGATGGATCAATCAGGATAAGATAAGTTTTGCTGTGGTAACAAATAGCCCCCAAATCACAGCTTAAAATGACAACATTGTTTCCTTTGAATTGAAAGACCCAGGTAGACAGAGAAGGGAAAGAGAGAGTAGAAAAAGAGAGAGTAGTAGTAATTTTTAAGTTTATAATCACATTTTCCTGGCCAAAGAAATTTGCCCGTATACATCCAACTTCAATAGAGTAGGGATATGCAATCCTACACAGGAAGAGACTGGAAATATTTAGTGAAGAGTGCTAATAAAACCACACTGGATTATTTGTAATTCTCTGAACCTACTATTTAATGTCATTCTTTTTTTGTTCTTGAAAGAATGCCCTTGTCAACCTATACATCTGAATTTCTTCCTACCAAATGTCACCTCTTTTCTAAAATATTCCATAATCTCCCTAATAGAATTTATTTCTATATCATCTTTACTCACTGAAAATACATATATGTGGTTTGTCTACTTCCTTAAACCAAAAGACTAGATTTTATTAATCTCCCACCATATGATTGTTCAGGGCAGAATTGGAAACATGGTGGTTCATGGGCCAAATTATTCTTATAGATTTTTTTTTTTTTTTGACTAGGCTAGTGTTTCAAAAAATTGAGTGAGCTGCTTACTTTTAAAAGTTAAATTTTATTTATTTTTAAATATCATATTTGTGGAATATCTTAAAGAATTCAAAGGTCTAGCAAACTGTACCTGCATTCCACTTAGCTAAAATTGGCTGGAATGGATTAGCTACTCCCCCTCTAGACAGGACATTCCATTTCCAACTTACTGGAGCATTGTTATTCCCTAATATAGTGCAACCTGGTCTGCTATACTCAACTTACTTACTGAGTCCCTCATTGGAGAAATTATTCCCAAAGATTTTTATGAGCCTAGTGGTGTTTTTGCACCCATAAGCATGTCTCTTGTAGGTATCTGTCCAATGGCTCAAAAGAAATGAGGGCAAGGGCCACATCTAGTTTGAGGTTATATCTCTGGCAACTTTATTGCTAATTAGCTGTGTGACCTTATCGACTTATAATTTCTATAGCCATAAAATTTAGCAATTGACATGTCCCTAAACAGCAATATTACAAAGATAAATAGCTTCTTTGCCTTCAAAGGAAGGATGGATACATATTTTTATTCATATTTGACTGAGGAAATAATCTTTCGTATTTATGTTTGAGGAAGCCAAGAACCAAATAATTTTTTATAAGTTTTTCAATTAAATATTAGTCATCCTCACCTTTTGTAAAGCTTTTGGTTCAATGATATTGTCTGTTGGTTGCACTCTTGAAATACATTCATAGGGTTCCTATATTGCTACCCTATAATTGTATCACCCAGCATTAGTTAGGCAAAAATAAAGTTTAAAAGGAACCACTAAAAATTGAATATTGAATTTGTAATATTTTCTAAACTTAGAATTGTTAGAGAAAAATAATGGCTTTCAACATTATAACAAAGCTTCTTTAATTATGAAATAGTTCAAACATAGAGAAAGCGAATATAACAAACACCTGTTATTAGCTACCCAGATGCCATATTTGCTTCAGATTTAAAAAAAAATTAAAAATAAATCATTACAGATACAGTTGAAGCTTCCTGTATTCATCACTTCAATCCCATTCCCCATTATATATACCCAGAGATAATAACCGCTACGCTGAATTTCATGTTTACCATTCCTATGCACATTTGAAACTTTGAACCACACATGTATAAATCTATAATAATATATATTGTTTTGCAAGTTTTACAATCATGGTATTATAATATACATATCCATCTGTAATTTGTCTTTTTTCTCAACATTGTTTTTGAGACTTTTCCACTTTAATACATGATACTGGGGATAATTGAATTTAAATAATTTATGTTATCCCATTATATGAAAATATTACATTATTTTAATCTATTCTTGAGACTACTGATAACCATTTAGGCTGTTTCTACAGAGATATTTTTTACATTATACTGTTTGTTTTACTATCTGGGGTGCATATGAATAAAATTCTGCCTCACAACATACCGATGTCACTATGAGAAGCAGCCTTATCACAAATCAACATTTCTTTTGTAGAGTTGCTTATTGTGACTTATAACTGGACAGAGGGAATCACATGCTAACTGTAAATGTCAGAAGCTCGAAGAGTAAAGATAAAGTTGAAGGAACCCACACTATACAGATGATTAATATTGATTCTTTTCTACCCCAGAACACCAAAATTTATTACTGTGGACTCTGATACTTTTTTTTCAAATGTCTGAATTTTGGATTTTGCTCTATAAATAATGATTTCAGTGGAATTTAATAATGGGTTTCTGAATTGGTATTATGAAATTATCATTGGATGAACATAAATAGGCAAAAGCCCAGGCTTATTTTTCCTTTTCAAGCTTTAAAAATGTGACAAATATCAGATATTGAACCAACATTAGAGTTCATAGCATAAAACCAACATAGCAGCATAATTGATATGGAGCTCATACTTCAAACCACAGCTAATTTTTCCGAATTAAAGTGTCCAAATACATATGGCTTATTAGAACATCGATCAAACATCTCTTACCTGAACTTTGGTTTTAATCGTCCCTGAAAGAGAATGCCGAATTCTGATAATACCTACTCTGACTGTCCTCTTGGTATTTTCAGCTGCTCTGGAGGATGACTGCCTGTCTTTTAGAGTTCTCAAATACTCTGTAATTCATACTAGTCTTATGGCTGCCAAGTCTTCTTCATTTGATGATATATACTCAACCTATGTTAACTACTCCTGTTGTAATAACACCCAAATTGATATTACTTACAGTAAGTTTTCTCTTTGTTATTTATGAGTCATAGTCATCTTTAGCTTTGCTCCATCATTCTGGGACCCAGGGGAAGGAGCGTCCCTTCTTTGAGATACACTATTCTTATTGTAAAATGAAAAGAGAAATGACAGAACCAAGCAATTACTCTTAAAAAGTTTCCGCTTAGCACTGGTATATATCATTTTCTTTCACATTTCACTGAAAAGATCAAGGCATAAAGCCAAGCCTACCATTCAACAAGGTGGGGAGGTAAAGTCCTCCCAATGGGAGGGACAAAAATATTTGGGAACAGTAATACAATCTACCACAGGGTTTGTTTTCATTTCCAAACAAGTATTCTTTTGATTGACTTTTGGACTATTTATAAAATCAAAATTTGGGGGATTTTGCTAATATACAAGTAAGACTTTCTCATCTCTGGGCTGGAGTTTAGTTCAATTTATATTGAACTAATATTAATATTATTTAGTTTAATATTTATATTGAACTAACATTAATTCATACTTTTTGTGAATTTACAAAAAATAGATATAAAAATAACTTTAATATCTGCAAGGTCTACGCATATCATTGTGATTTAAGTATAAACAATATTAACTTATATACTGAGCTAATTGAAATTTTTACTATATCATTCTAAACGAAGGAAAAATAACAATCACCCAACTCTCATTCCAACTATCAGGGAACCCTCAAAAAGAATTTCATATAATTAGTATTTTAAACAAGATATTCAATTAGTTTCTTCAAATTTGATGAAAAGCTCTCTCACCATTTTTGTGTGATGTTGCAAGGCATAGAGGTTGAATTTAATTTACACGGGTAGAAAATGACAGATTTTTTAGATTTAATTATATATGACATTTACATTTAGTCCAGTTTCGTTTGTTTTATCTAGCAATTCTTTTTTCTTTAGTACTTTTTTTAGTTATTCATACATAGCTGGTACCTTGGGCACTGAGCCTAGCTTTGCTTAATCTGTTTTTGCAGCAGTCTGTTTGTATTTCAAGATGCTTTAGCAATTCTTGGTTTGTTTCCTAAAAATGAAGTAAGTAAATAGTCTCATTTTGGGGAGCTAGTTTCTTCTTAAATGATGTTTTATGGTTGATAGTTTAAAACAATTCTGTTTGGCTTTTCAATAATAGACGTGACAACTGTTATGGCTAACACTTAAAGAGTGCCACTGCCATTGCCTTAAGTGCTCTACATGTATTGATTCATTTAATCCTCACAACCCTATGAGATAAGATACCAACATTATCATTTTACAGATGAGGAATTTATAATACTTATTTTAATACAGAGCTAAATTCAGCTTTGGAAAAATAAGCCATATTTGGCAGGGTTTATCAGGGAGACTAGGAAGTTAGTTAAAGCAGGAAAGCAACAGAAGAAAGGGAAGTAGTAACAGAAGCTTGTTTAGAGGTTTCCTAAACCTTATTCTAATCTCTAAATAGAAGAACAAACAAAAAAATAAACTTAGGCAATCTTTTTAAGCCATTAGTCAGAGTAGAATTATTTTCTGTTTAGCTCTAGGTCAACAAATAATAACCTTTTAGTTTTTGTTAAGGGTAATATCTGGAATTTATATATAGGTTATATTATGATCTTGAAATGCTGGTCTTTTCTAATCTTCAAAAGAACATAGAAGCTCAAGAACTGTGTTTCCAGGTAGAAGAGAAACAAAATGCATACATTCTAATTTTTCCTTTGGGTGTTGATTGCATTCTCAACAGCTATGAGACCATAACCCATTGTAGGATAGCTGCACTTAGTAGCAAAGAGGAAGTCTAAGAGTAGCTCTGACAACCCAGCCACATGTTAATCTGGAGAGCCATTTTCTATTTCTAGATATTTTGATGGACTAGTGTATGTGTATAAAATCTTTTATAAGCGATATTTTGTTTATACGATGACATAATTATTAGGTGAATAACCTAACAGAAATAGTAATTAACTCCAATTCATAGTTCCAAAGTTGTATTTGATTAAAAAAATCACTAAAATTTTTTTAAAAAATTAAATAAGATGAAGAAAAGAATTGAATAAAAGCATTAATGGATCACATCTTTATTTGTAGTCATTTCAATTCTCTATAACCTTTTCATTGGTCTTCTCAAAGAAGGGGTTAAATTTCAGCAGACAAGTTTTTCTAAATGTTACAGGAATAACATCTGTCCATTCTCAGGAGATCATCCCTGAAAGTAGAAGCTCTAGAAAATAATCTAGTACTAGGTATTCTTTTATATTTGTTAAGTATACTATAAAGTAGTTAAACTTTTAACCACTGGAAAAATTACAGAAACTGAGAAAAAAAAAAAACAAGAGGAAAATAATAACTGGATCTGTCAATAGCTTGGATGTAGCTGAGAGAAAGGAGGCAGTCAAAACTGATAACTAGTTATACCTAAGAGATGGAAAAATAATCAGGTTTGTGTCATTGGTAGTCAGACTGGAAAGGTCAGGCAAAAGTAGCATTTGTTATGTTTTCTCCAAAACTTGATGTTCCTTTTCCTGAATACATTATTACTTTGACTCTTCAAATTTTTGTGACAGGTAACATTAAGTAGTAATAAAAGCCCTCGGAATAATTTGCAATTATCTTAACTTTTTAAAAAATTGTGATTAAGTGCTTTAGACGATAACTTGTTCCATGTTCCTCCGGTTAAAGAGCACACAGAAAAAACTTTAACATGGCAAACTATGACATGTCAAAGGTCACATAACCTGTAGGTACAGCCAGAATTCCTCATTATTAATCTAGGGACATATTTTAAGATTCATTAGATTACTAAATCTTGTAATTAGTTTATGAAGCACCTGACACCACTTTGTTTCATAAAAATCACCTCATTAACCTTTATGGATCTAGGCATTTAAACATACTTGTGTCAGGAAGCAGTCTAAAAACACTTTTGTCGTGGAGTGGAGTGTAGGCTCAGAGAAAAAGTCAAAAGTTTACCAGATTCTTGGCTCTTTTTCTACAGTTCCAAAAGGATAGATAGTAATACTAGCCTAAAACGATGTAGAGAACCAGTATTCGGTCGCTTCTATTTTTTAATGATGAAGCAGCTTTCATTTAAAAATGTATATATATATACATTTTTCTTTCAAGCAAATTAGTGTTGAGGGAATCACTGCTGTTCAAAACTATTTTTGAGATACTGGTGCATATTTAAAAAATCATGTTTAAAAAGAAAAGCAGCGTATTTTGGAATCTCACCCCCCCGCCTCCTTTTGCCCTCCTACGAACTCCAACCCTCCAAATGGCTAAATCGCATAGCTGAAAGGATTTGGCTCATTTTTTCCAAAACACTTCACATCTGGGTAGTCGCCAACCATGGGAAGTTTCAAGTAAATGTAACATTTGGCAGAGGAACGAGGCTTGTTTGGGGCTGCCTTCGTGGGACCGCGGCCCTAAGAGGCGTCGCCACGCGCCCTTGCGGATAGCACAGGGGCCAGCTGCACGCTTGGACCAGCCGAGCTCCTGCCACCCCCGCGGACCGCCGGCCACCCAGCTGCAGGAGCTTATCAATCTCCCCTGCAGTTTGAGGTCCCAGAGTCCAGGAGTCCATCAGCTTCTTTAAAGAGGAGACCTCTGAATCCCCTGTCCCAAACAGTGCAGCCTCGGGGTTGACAAAGCGAGAGGGAAGGAGCAACTCGGGAGCTCCGCCTGGTTTTCCGCCTCACACGTCAGTTTGATTTCTCTTCCCGCCCCCCGCCAGTCCCCCGCCAGTCCCCCGCCCGACTCTTCGCGCATCAAGCGCCGAGAGAAATTTGACTGCTCCAGTCACCAATCAGAAGAGAGGTTGAGAACCTGAGCCAATCGGAGCAGGCTAAGTGGGCAGGCCACCTGCGTCCTCCCGCCCCCAGAAGGGTGAGCGCGGAATGTCTTTGGCCCTCCCCTGCAGTTCAGCCTCAGTGCGGAGTCCTGGGCGGTGAGAGGATAATCAGCCTCTGGCGGCCTCTGGGGCAGCGGCAGCGGCAGCGGCAGCGCAGCCAGAACCTCACCCACACTCACGTCGCTGCCCCTGTCCTTACTTGCCCTCTGGCCGTCCCGCGGGAGAACGCATACCCGGAGAGCTGCGGCCCACGCCCCGAGCATCCTCCTCTGTCGAGCCTGCACTGACTAACCAGGCGGCATGATGCGGCTTCGAGGCTCGGCGATGCTGCGGGACTTGCTCCTGCGGCCCCCCGCCTCCGCCTGCGCGGCTCTGAAACGGGCGCAGCCCCTCGCCACCCTGT
>NW_006442484.1:56403147-56417510 GCF_000325575.1 Pteropus alecto
CCGGCGCCCGGCCCCAAGGACGGCCCCGGAGAGACGGACGCGTTCGTCAACAGCGAGGGCAAGGAGTTGGTGGCCTCAGGCGAAAAGTGAGTGTCTCCGCGAGGCAGAGGAGACTTCAGCCTGCGTGGGGCCGGGACCCGGGAGGGGCCCACGGGGAGGTGGGGCGGGATGAAAGCAGAGGTTCGAGAAAGAAAGAGATGCCGGGCGGCCTGCGCCTTCTGCGCCATGTGATTAGGCCCAGCCGCGCCCGAGCCTTCCCTGCCGGTGCCCCTGCGCTGGGCCCTCACTTCCCTTCCCCGCCTCCGCCGCTGGCCGCCCGGGTGGAGCCGTGGAAGGGCCAGTCTGGCCCACCCTCGCCTCCCACCCACCCTGGAGCTGCGGCTGCCTGGCCCACGCCGCGTGCTCCGCGTCCTGGCTCTGGGCTGCAGCATCTGGGCGCTCGCCCAGCCTTTCGTGGGTGATGCCACACGAACATCTACACCAAGTGACATTTAGGAGTCTAGCGCTGAGCAAAGTCTGTGCCTTCCTGACTCGTCGCTTTTCCAGGCTCGAGTTTCCTCTCTGCCCTTCTTCGATCTCTGCCACTTATCTTTGGAAGCTTAACGTGGCAGAGTATTCCTAATATTTCTGGAGTGGCTCCTTCAGGCGTGTGTATAGCCATCTGGGGCACCGGAAATAATGTTTCTGAAACGAGATAAGGAGGAAAAGGGTCACATGGCCCAGAAGATGGGGCACTCAGTCAGACCACCTGTTTGCACTGGGGACTGGCTGTGGCCTATCTAATGTCTTGCTTGAGATGGGCGAGTTTTTGAAAATAAAAGTATAGCCAAGGTGAAATGTGGCGACAGATAAAACACTAACTTAAAAGTTCGAGTTGAATACTTAAATTGTGATAGGATGTTAATTCGTCTATACCACATAGCAGTTTAGTCTTAAAACAGAATTGGTTTTTCGTACACAATATGCGAAGCAGTTTCCTGGCTGTTTTGTCTTGTATTATATAAATGGACACAAACTTTGTTTTCCCAGTGTGGGTACAAATTTACCTGTCTGCTTTCTTTATATCCTACTATTTTTCTGGCGTTGTACTAACATTACATGACCTTTACTGCCTCTCTTTCATTTATGTTACTATCTCCAGCCCCAGAGTACCTTAAGTCAGACTCAGAGCATAATTCTTATATTTTCACTCTCATCTGCTAAATGTTTCCTGTAATTGAAGTTGGCACCTTTCGAAAACATTCCAAGCTAACATCGTTTCCCAGACTGAAAAAATGTTATTTTTAAAATTACTTTCTTGAATTTGGTTCTTTTTTTAGCATTTTATTTTATTACTAATTTCAAGTATACAGCCAGTGGTTAGATATTTATGTAACATTTATATTAAACAAAAAATGTTATTTTTAAAAAATCACTTGGTGATGGGCAAAATTTGTGGAATTGTGTGATGATTTAGTGCCATAAAATTTGTGGAATTGTGTGATAATTTAGCCTGGGCAGGTTATTTAACATCTTCAGTTGGATAATTCAAACCTCTTCAGGTTCTAAAAAGCTAGACTTTTGTTAAATTTCTTCTCTAATGTTTTTTAGGGACTAGAATGTGTATGCTTAACCTCATTTGGTACTCTTACCTTATCATCTGGTTTATCAGGCAAGTGACTAGTTTAAATACTTGTGCCCAGAGTTATGGAATTGCAAAATGCAATTACTAGCATTTAAAAATTGTCCTTAAAAGCTATAGAATGGGAACTGGTTTCTGTTAAAAATGTATTCCGGTCTGTCTTTTCAATGTCCCTCTTTTTTTCCCTCGTCAGATGGGAAGCTGATCTCCTTTTGTAATGTACATGTTTTCCAGAAGCTTCGACCTTCTTTGCCTTCTAAAATAAGTCATCTCTTAGCAATAACTTTGAAATACTGTTTTGGCTAATACTTATTGACAGCCCTACATAAAAAATAGCCAGTTCTGTCTCTCCCAGCCCACAAAGAAAATCATTCTAGGCAGAGAATCCTTTAAGAATATTTGCTCCGATTCCCTGGGAGTTTGGCCAGTGTGATAACCTTGTTTACCTTAGTTCAAAGGAGTTTATTTTTTTTGCCACCAAAGTTTGGAGTAATAGCTAGACTGGTTCAGGAACAATCCAAGTACAGACATAGACAGATATGGGTTCCGTTTCATACCACCATAATGTCAGTATTGTAATTAAAAAGTGAGTTATAATCTTTCTGCTGGTGGAGGGTCTTGCCTTCAGTTTGTAAAAAAAAACTCAACACTTGTGAAGTAAATGAAGTGTAATAAAATGAAGTATACCTGTATAATCCTGAGCACTTTCAATCAAGGATTTCAAGAGTGAATCCCAGCTGTCTCCGAGTACTGACTTCAAGATTGTGAAAACATTTAAAAAATCTGGTTTAAGATTCTATTTTCTGAATAATGTGGTTTCCAAATGTAGCTTTCCTCCTTTGACTCCTTCCATTTTGCCTTTATGTGATAAACATTTCTCTTATTTTGGGAGGTAAGCTTCCAGTTGATCCTGTTATCCTTTCTAATGCTCAGCTTCCAAAGCATAGGTCATCCCTCCATCAGCAAGCCACCTGGAGTGCCAGCACTCACTCCAGATTCTGCCAGGTTTTATAGAGGATTATTAAAAGAAATAGCCAGGTGAAAAATGAGTTAACATTTCATAAAGGGCTTAGAACAATATTTGGCATGTGTTAAATACAACATAACTATTAAATAGGGATAAAATTGCTTTGTTTATCCTAAAAGCTGACACGGATATTGGCCTTTATACTTTAGGTTCACATGAGAAATTTCTTTTAATTTTTTTAGTTTCCAGAAAAAATTTCTGTTGAGAAATTGTTGTACTTATATGAAACTATGCAATTTGCATTATGTACCTTTTTGCCCTGCTTACCAGTAAGCTCGGAGCGAATTTTTAATATATAACTAGCAATTTTATTAGTTCACATGGCTGGGATATTTACTTTTCCTCCTTTCCTTGGTCTAACTTAATATTTTATTAACTGTATTGTATCATGTTCTGGAAGGAGGTGGGATATAAACAAGTTACCTACTTTATCTTTTTTCCATAGTCATACTCTTTGAACCAGTCATGTTAGGCTATACATTTCCTTCAACCAACTTCATTTCTGGTTTAGATTCCTGGTTTAGCCTAAGATTTTACTATTATCTTAAATATTTTATGGAAAAAATGTAATGATCAGTTTTCCATGTAGCGCTCTTATTTAATTTTGTTATAGTCATTCTATTATTTTGAAACCCACTTTGTTGTCTCTTCATTTTTGAAGTTGTTCTCTGTGCTTTCCTGACTCCTTTTTGGTTTGCTTACTGAGTAAACCATGAGGCTGAGGCCTTTGTTTCTTTTTTACTTGTCTGCCTACTCAACAGCATATCCCTTCTCTCAGCTTTGACTCTTTTGTGTAGGTAGTATTTCATCTTTCATCCAGCTCTGTTCTCACATTTAGCTCCATGTATCTGATGACTTCAAATTTAAAATGTTTCCCAATATCCATTATGTTGTCTGATTTCAGTTTATTTTGAATAATGTTTTGAAATTAATAATAGAATTTTAATCTCATAATATCACTGTTCTTCCAGAAAACCTGTATGGACTGGAATGAATATTATATTAAAGTCACAAACCATGCTGTAGTATGTAAGATTCTTGATTAACCTTTATGGCACTGGTTGCCCACCATGGCCATTTTTATCACCATGTCTCTTCTCTGTCAAGCATGACATGCTTCATTTCTGTAAAGCCCAGAAGTGTATATTCTAGGGTCCTTGGGAAGGGTTGGCAGATGGGGATGACAGGGCATTTTTAACAAACTTTTTGTTTGAGCATTTTATTATTAGAAAGATAAAGAGATATAATAGAGAAGGACAAGGCTGGGAAAATATCAATACATGTATGTCTTTTAGAAAGTGGGTATTTCATACAGGGTACAATATTGAAAGTATTGCATTAAAACAACAATGAGATCATTTTCCCTCTTATCAGGTTGCCAGTTAAGTTAAATCAGGTGATGCAAAGGGTATGGGAAATGGGAACTCATATTGCTGGTGGAAGTATAAATTAGTTCAGCTATATTGGAGGGCAGCTTGGTAGTATCAGTTAAAAACTGCATGCTCATGATGCAATAATTGTGTGTTTGCTCATCAACACAGTGTCATGGCATTTTAAAAATGTATTTTTAATTAAAGAAGCATAATTAAAAATACTGTTAAGAGTGAAAGTACAAGCAAAAATGATTTCATCTAGCTTTAGATACTATGACTTTGTTTTGGAAGTTCATATTTATTCTTAATAAATGGGAAGCTAAGGGCAAAGAATCATTATATCCTATGCTGTGAGAATTGAATTTCAAAATAAGATTAAATTAAATTTCAAAATAAGATTAAAAGTTACACATTTCAGCAAATATTGAATTAGGTCTATAGAACAGTACTGATAATATAGTTGTGAGTATTTTGCAGATATAGATAATGTATTTTGGAATCAAAAGATAAAACCTCTGAAATAGGTGACGAATTGTGTTATGATCCTTTAATAATGCATTTGCTTTTAATTTGTAAAAGTGAACATATTTTCAGTTCACTTAAAATCAAGATTGAAAGCATAGTTAATTTGGGAGTGGCTTCTCAATGAATCCTTCAGTCATTTTATTTGTGATCTCCTCAATATTAAAAATTTTTTTTGGTTTTCTAATGAGTTTAGTTTTGTTTTAGTAGCATTATAAAATTTTATGCCTTATGTGTACATTAAATCACATGTCTAGCCATTGATAATCTTCATAATTTATAATTAACAGACTGCATGCTACTTAGTTCACTGAAAGAGCATGAATTAGATCCTGAAGTTTTGTCTTCTTGAGTTTTAGCTGCTTATTTCCAGTCTTAACTGTTTTTCAAAGAAGTTTGTGTACTTCAAAATCAACTAATTCAAGATATGACTACCAAATAGAATTCAGTCTTTTTCGTGAGGCAGTATGAAGGGAAACATAAATGGAGGCACTATTTCAGTTTGAAAAAGATAAATGCCACCTTGAGAAGTTTGTTGAAGATATTTGTGGGTTTATTTGAGTTTTAAAAAATTATTTGAAATCGGTAAAAAGCTATAGTACTTCCTTCTTGTGGTATTGAGGTAAAGAAAAGTTATGGCTGTAGAAACTGAAAGTCTAATTGTAGGATTTGCATCCTTTTAAGAGCCCAATCTTAAACCCTTTATAAATCAAGGAGTTGCCTGTGTGTGCTTTTTTACCTTTTAAGTCATTTGCTATTAGGAGGAATGCTTAAGAAAGCCTAGTGAACGTATATATTTATAAAAATAGTTACTAATGATATTTCTAAGTGTTATAAATAGCTTTCAGGTACAGACAATGTTACTATGATTTTATCTTGGAACCTACTCAGGGATAAAATTGCTTTGGTTATGAAACACAGTGCACAAGACTGATTACTGCATTTGGTGTTTTTTTCTGACCACCTACAATGTAGTAGAAGAAAAATGGTTATGTGTCTTTGGGAAATATTCTCTGATTGGTATGTGACATTATTTGCTCACTAAAGGAATATTTATAGTGAAAGCACTGATTTTAAAGCACAGAACTATTGATATTGCCTAATGAACAAAAAGTTAATAACTTTCAGGATTTAGAAATACATATTTTTTTGCTTACTAATTTCTCATGCAGGCTTCTAAAGATTTTTAAATTGTTATATTAATGAGGCTATTTTAAATGACGTAGGTACTTCCTTAGATTCTTGGTGAGAGTTATTTAAAAAGTACAGACTTTCTGAAGAACAGTTTTTAAACCATATGAAGAACTTTAAATATATTCCTACCTTTTTAGGAATCTAGGCTAACAAAATAAACAGGTCTAGAAAGATTTATTCACTAATATTTTTAGCACAGTATTATGCATATTAGAGAAAAGTGAGGAAAACTTGGGTTTAACATTAGTGGAATGGTTAAGTCAATTATAGTGCATACATATAAGAGTCTATTCAGTTATTTAAAATATATACAGATAATTTTTAGGGATATTAGAAAATATAATCTTAAGCCAAAAGTTAGAATACAAATTTTTTTGTGGTATGATATCTCAAGTCATCTTAAGCTTTGAAAAAAATGCTTTAAAAAAGTAATAAAGGGAAATAAGCCAAAGTAATATTAATAGCTGTGGTCTGTGTGAATGGACATTGCTTTTCCTGTCTCCTTATAGCAACTTTTAAGATTTCCCATAAGTATATATAATCGCTGTAATCAGAAGAACCACATCTGTTAAGTTTTAAACTTGTAAATCTCTACTATGTTGTCCTAGTCTGCTATTCTAATATCCTGTTTCCGGGATGTATAATAGTAAGCACCATTTACATTTTAAAAAATTCCCCCCCAAAAAAATATTATGAATGGCTTCTGTGTATCATCATCATCCAGTTGTATTCACTGTTAGCCTCAGACATCAAACATTATTTTATTTCTAAACTATTCTTGGTGGAAGCTTCCTTAAAAATGTTGCACATTTTCCTGCTATATTAAAATATTATAATGAATAGAGTTTAACATTTCTTGTTCGACTTAATGTTTACTATGAGGTCGCATTACTATACTGTGCTAAAATACAGTGATGCTCTCAGGCAAGTGGTGTTGGCAAGCTTCCTCTGAAGGGCCAAATAGTACATACATATTCTTGGCTTCTCAGGCTGTCTGGTCTCTGTTAAAACTTTTCAAATCGGCTGTTGTAGCAGAGCAGCCATAGACAATAGGTAAATGAATATGCCATGGCTGTTTTGTAATAAAACTTTATTTATAAAACAGGTGTCTCCTTGCTATAGTTTGCTGTTAGTGATCCCTGCACTAAACTGTATTTAGTTGTATAAAGTATTCTTTCATACTCTGATTGGTTCTGCTGTGAATGAATTTGTTCTTTCCTGGTTTTTTAATCTTGTATCAGTTGCTACATGTGTTCCTGTCTTTCATTTCTCTACTGTAGCTATTTTCCCTAACTCTCACCTTCTGTACCTAATTCCCCTTAGCTTTTTAAATAAAAAAATGGTAAAATACATATAACAAAATTTACTGTTTTAACCATTTTTAAGTGTACAGTTCAGTGTCATTAAGTGTTCTCCTTAGTTTTTAAAAGAACCCAGATAATTGAGCTTTATGTGTAAAATGTGTGTACATGGGTCCTTTATGTGTACATAGATCCTGAGTCAGTAAAATTTATGTTCTTTAGTACAGGAATTTAGGAGGTCATCTATTTTTATCAACTCAAAAACAGAATTACAGTTGGAAATGACAATGAAGACATTTAATTCCACCTCATTTTACATATTTTATAAACTGGCCACAGATATTAAATGACCTAACCAAGTTCATACAACATTAGAATGTTTTGTTTTGTTTTCATTTAATGTTAGGATAATAAAATACTGTGTTGAATCGATTACTTTTTTAGGTTCAAGATTGGAAGAGACCTTAAAAACCCATCTCCCCAGCTGATGTCTTTTTTACTTCTGTTATAGTCCCTATAGGTTGTTCTTCATCTCTGCTTGAATACTTCTTTGACAAGAGAGTTCACTCCCTTAAAAGGCACCCCATTCCATTTTCAGAGCTGTTTTGTTTTATGAGTAGCCGAAGTTTGCCTTTCATTAATTTCTACTTATATATTTTAGTTAGTTTGAAAAAATCATCTCTAGTATTAAAGGGGTTGAAGTGACATAATTCACATAATATCTATTTTTACAACTTGAATGGTTTATTAAAAGATACTTGACTGAAAGAATATGTGGTTGGAAGGACTAACAGAGTTGGGCATTAGGGATGTGATCTGCCATATCCTTATCATCCCATCAGAGAAAGGTAGATTGCTCCCCTAGGTTAGACTTCTAAACCTTTACACTTGAACAAATTGCCATTAACTGATATGCCTAGCCACTTCCTCACTGAAAGCTGGCTTTTGTGCTTCTTACTGTGGCTCTCCTGAATAAATTTCAATAAAGTCCAGTCAGAACAGTAGCCCTAATATAATGTAATCTCATCCTTACTTTGTATAGGATGTATTTTAACAAGGCAGAACAAAAATTTAGTCATAATATAAGTAATTATTAGCATTTTGGTTAGATATTCTTCATTATGTAAGGAGTCTTGTTTTTTGTTGTTCTGAACAAGCTCCAGTTATTCCTTCTAAAATGGAGGGCTAACAACTGAGCACAGTTGGTGTGGCATATGTTGATGAAAGAACTTCCAACCTAAGAAAAGTCTTATGAAAGTTTATTTGAGCCAAACTGACAATTGTTGGGAAGCAAAATCTCAGCAGATTGAGAAAATGCTCCAGCGATTGGCAGTTTTGCAGCTTGTTTTATACATTAGAATCAAAGGAGATTGTAAAGAAATTATGTAGGGAGGGTTACATAAAATTCATTGGTGGTAGATTAGGGAAGCAGGAGAAAGCAGTGGGGCAATTTCAGATTGGATAAAAAGTAAAATGGAGAGACACATACTTCTTTTACATCGATGAGTACAGGATGGTTAACATTTCTAGTACACATAGAAGGTATGTGGGCAACAAGATAACAATGTGGTTTAGTGTTCTGGTGCTGGTCATTGTGCCTTAAATGCACCAAGACAATAGATAGTTTCAAAGATCGACCTTTGTCAAGGAAGCTACAGACCTCAGCCATAACTACCCACCATGACCTGCTTTTAGTTAGAAATTTTTATGTTCAGACCACCCATGGGTTACTTGATTATTCTTGGTCTTTTTGTTTGTATGGCATCACCATGTGGGCCTACCTTGAATTTGTCAGGGTTAGTATGTGGCCCTTTTTTCATTCACACGTAACAGGAAGAATATAGGACTAGGAACCAAGCTTTCTTGGACTAATTCTTTTTTGGCAACTTAAGAGTTGTATGACATTGGTCATGCTGCTTGACTTTGATTCTGTCCTGACCTGTAAACTGGGGATAGTTTACCCACCTTGCTTTACCACTTAGAATTTTAAGATAAAACAAGAGAAGGTCCTTTTTTTTTTTTAAACAGTAAAGTTTTAAAAGATGAACGATTTCTCTTTTTAAATTTTACCAACAATTAGCCACGGGGCCAAGTGTCTCGGAGAATAAGCAGAATTTGTCACTTTTTCAGACTTATAATGTTATGTAGTCAGCCATCTTCAATTCAGCTTTCAACTTCATGAATTTAGTCTGTTATTTGATGGTGTTGATGGACACTATCAGTGAGATCACTCTAAATTCAAATTGATAAACTGATTTAGAAATGACTCAAATCTTTTAAAGATCATCTTTTTAAATGAGGACCTAAAACACCAAAGCATTATTTTGTATTCTGTTAGTGGGTCTCTTTTTAACTTGGAAAAATTTTTTTTGATGATCTGATGCTACCGTAAGCCTTGAAGGTTTATAGTTTGGAGAGGTCAGGTAGTATCAAAGGTTATTTAACAAAATAAGGCAGTATAGTTCATTTAAGTTTTTATCCTCTTATTTTGCAGTTCTTAATAAAACTTGCTTTTCATTTTTCTTCTTTCATTTAATAGTGGAGTTTTTAATTTATAAAATTTTGAACTGATGAGGGCAAGTTTGCAGTATTGCTCCTAATGATAAATAATAAACTTTCTTGATTTCCTCCACTCATCAAGGCAAAATCGAATGCTTTATTTGTACTTGATAATTTTCTTACTTTTCTGTCATAGTACTTGCTACATTGCTGTAGTCTTGGCTCTCTTAGACAG
This sequence comes from Pteropus alecto, assembly GCF_000325575.1. NCBI lineage: Eukaryota > Metazoa > Chordata > Mammalia > Chiroptera > Pteropodidae > Pteropus > Pteropus alecto. The sequence continues at coordinate 56,412,920 of NW_006442484.1, forward strand.
CAACCTTCCTTTATTCATCCTTATATCTGCAGTGCTTAGCACATAATAGGCTATGTGAGAGAAGTACAAAACTTTAAGCGATGCATCCAGTGCATGCTAAAAAGAGTATAGCGAATCTGATTGGGGAAAGCCCTCCAAAATGATTGGAATGATCCTTAATACCTTAAAGGTATAGGAAGAGGAAGTTTATAAACTGAAGGCATATTTGGTAACAAAGATGAACTAGTAGGATTTACTTCCAAGTAAGTCAGTGAGTCTAGTCAATTACTTTGGTGAATTATAAGTTGTTAAGAATAGATAGTACAAAGCCAAGTTACAGAGAACAGTACCAGACTGAGGAGCTTTAATTGTCCTTTGGTATTGGGAAACTGGTTGATGAGTAAACAAAGATAGTGCTTTTCATGTTACTGAAATTGGCTCTGAATTAAACTCCATATGTAAATTTTTTAGGATGTGGTTTCCTCATTTTTTGGTTGACTTATTTAGATTCTCTCAACCCTGAAAATTAAATTAGATATTTTAATACCTCATGGGTAGAAATAGGCACCTTAATTCATGTATCTTGTTTTCTAGTTGTTTGCTGTTCTTTATAAACATCCATTGAATGCTTACGTTCACTTTGGCTGTTATATTCCCTTTGCCCCAAATCCCCTTTTGTTGCCATGTTTCCAGCTTCTACCCATCTTTCAAGTCTAGCTCAAATTCCATCTATTCTAAAAAAGCTTTACTTTATTAGTCCACAGTAAAGTAATTTTTCACTGACTGGATTCTATAGTTCCTGTAATTTCTCATTAAGTACATGTTCTATTCCCCTTGTAGTTTATAAGCAGGAACTAACAATGTTGTACGGGTTATAGATAGCAGTTAGATACATGGGAATTAAAAAAAATTTTTTTAAAGAAATCATTTCTATTTTTTAGGCAGGTGTTTTTTGACTATAAAGTAGGGGAAGGAATAGGTAAAAGAAGGAACAAAATGATAGTGAAAGGACTTTAAAAGCAGAAATTAGAAAGGAAATGAGGGAGAATGAAAGGAATAAAAAGGTATGAAACAGATTTTTCTTTGGACTTGTTAATCTATGTATATCCTATTTTAGTTGCTGAGTGTCACATAACCATTTTATGTTTTTCTGTAGGGAATCTGGAGAGCTCACTAAAGTTTGTTAATAATTATTGATGTTACAGTTTGAAAGCTTGCTATAATCTATTTTTTTGTCATTAAAACTTAAATAATTCTCAAGGATTTTCTAATTAATGTGTAGTTATTGAAAACTAAGGTTTTAGCTTTTGAATTTTAATAGAGAATACGTTATTGTGAAGTGTTGCCACAAAGCCATAATCAGTTTGGGGAGAATAAAGGGGCTAATATCAAGAAAGATCTCTGGAGTAATTTCTACCTGTTTGAAAGTTTGAGGAGAATCTTGCGTTTTTTTGTTCACCAGACTATTGAAGCTAACTTATTCTCTGATCAGCCTGAGCTTTTAAATGTTAAGATAGTAGTACTTTCTTTTATCTTTTTTTTTTTAAATCAATTTTGACCCTTTATTTTGTGAGCATATTTTTAGAGATGACTTAAATCTCTCTCCTATGGATAAAAATTAGTTTCTTATCCAAAAGCTAGTAAATAATTACCTTTTAGCTAGCTGTGGCAATTACATCCCTTTAATTCTTTTGCACTATGTACCATAAGCTAAAGAAGTGTATACATATTTTATGTTATTTACATAGCTTTTAGGCAAAGCAAATACCATTTACTGGTGTAATAAATACATAGAAAGCTTATTCTGCAGTTTTTAAAAGTGATAAACTACCACTATCTGAAGTGTATCTGACAAACCATTTTCTGTAAATAATTGGTATGTTATTTCAACTGATTTTATTTATTTTTTTGACAGCTGGCTCAATTTTTCTTTAAATATTAAGTCATTAGTATTGTTGAACACTAATAGTTTTAGATCAGGGTAAGAGCAAGAAAAATTGTGCCTTGTAACAGTAATAACTAGCTAGTAAGAGCCAGTAAGTATACTGTAGGGATAAATGGTTTAGATTCTGTATTCAGAGAAACGGGGGTTCTAAATCTGTATCTGCCACAGTGCAGTTTTGGGAAGTTTCATCTGTCTGAGACTCTGTTTTCTTGATCTGTGAAATAAGTATAGTGTCATTCATCTTTTCAACAAATAATAAATTTATTGAGTTTCTAGTGTGTACCAGAACCATACTATATTTTGGATAATAATAGTACCTTCTGTTTAAGATCATTGGAGGGATTAAAGTAGAATGTATGCAAAACACTTGAGTATTTAGAACATAAGTGATTGATCAGTTTTTACTTTTATTTTAAAAATATCCCAAATACATTTTTAAAAGTTCTCTAAGAGTCAAAATTATTTCAGGGAATAATTATAGGTCCAGGATATGTCATTAAATTATAATTCTATGTGTTAGTTTTTACAAAACATGAGCATGAAATTCATGTATTTTAAGGCTGACTTTAATAGTTGGTAATAACTTTGAACACGTGTATAAAGTATATTAATACCAACATTAATATTTTTAGGAGAAATTTTATATTTGCTTATATATATATGCTCTGTGAACCAAGTGTATATTCTATTGTCTTTTAAGATAGAAATAGAGACCACTAATAGTGAGGGGAGTAATTATATTAGGAAATAACTAAATCCATGTGGTCTTTCTAAAGTTTGGAACTATTATGTAATCTGGCTAATCCAGGAACTATTTGGACAGTTAGAAAAGCTCCTTTTAACAGTATAAAAACACAATTTTAAACAGCCTTATGTTGTGTGACAGTTTATTTTACTAAATAATTAATTACACGGTTTTCTTTTGAAAGTTGCCGTTATACCTCTGGCTAGTCCAAATTGATAATAAGGTCTGAATTTAAGAAAACAAATAGTCCCTCCCTCCTCTGTAATTTTCTCTCTTGCTTTCTTGAAGCACAGGTAATGTTTTTTTCCAGAATATTTTATACATACACACAAATGTATACACATGTGCACAGATATATATTTCCCTCTGCTATTTTAATAGTGATGATTATTAGTAGGGAAGAGAGTCATCTGCCTTAAATCTGTAATTCTTATAACATCATTGTAATGCTTACGACAATAATTAATGTACAGAATAATGTAATCTGTTAATTTCCATTTCAGAGCCCCCCCCAAAAAATTTAATAAGTTTATTGTAGTTTGTTTACTTGAAAGCTTTTCAATGGATAGAAAAATATCCTTTCTTGTTTAAAAGTTTGGTTAATTATAGCATCTTACTATACAAGGTTATTAGTTAATTAAGATTTTAATGTATTTTTTTATGGTAAAATTTTTATTCTAACAATCTTTATGATTTATAGCATTTGATCTGTATGTGTAAGCCTAGATCACTTTAGAAATAATAACTACAGCTACCATGAATTGGCTACTTACTCTCTGCCAGGCAGTGTTCTAATCTAAAGGCATTGACTGTATCAAATCACCTGATCCTCACAATAACCCTGTGAGGTAGTCATTATTATTCAGGTGAGGAAACTGAATCACAGGTTAATTTACACAAAGTGACTCAGTTTAGTATTATAGCCAGGATTCAAAACTTGTGTGCTAACCTTTACTGTCTGGTACTTAATTGCTTCCTCCCTCATATTTTATTATCAGTTTAATTATTTGAATAATACATAAATATAGTCATCATATTAAAAAAAATATGTGTTGACTGTTACCTGAACATTTGCTGAGCTCTTTAATTATTGAGTGATTGTGTTAGGCTGTACAGGAAGCTACCACCATAACAGATAGCTAGGCATTAGCACAACTAGAAATAGTAATCAAGATTTCAAGACCTGGGATTAAAAAATATCTATTAATGAATCTTTACTTGTTTTTCAGTGTGGTTTCAGTAACACTGGCTTGATTGGTAAATGAGCATTTAATGTGACAGTAGTTTTGATGAATAGATCAGTTCAGCTGTAGTCTGGTTCAATGATTATTTCATAATGGATGTAGCTAAAATTCATTAGAATGTTCACACAAGGATTAATTTTGTCATCTTTTTCCCCCTTTAGTAAAATAAAACAGGGTCTATTACCTAGTTTGGAAGATTTGCTGTTCTATACAATTGCAGAAGGACAAGAGAAAATACCCGTTCATAAATTTATTACAGTAAGTTTTTATATTGTTCTATGTTAAACTTTTTAAAAATCAGTAATACTGAATCAGTAATACAATAATATTGAAATGTAGTCTTAAAGGTCATTTGATATGTAGATTCTGACTGACACTATTTCTCTTACTATGTTTTTAAATTTTCATCATGCTTATTTCAAGGTAATCAGTGAAAGAAAATGAAAGAAAGAATGAGAAACTTGTCCAGAAAGTGGGTAATAGTGACACTAAAATGCCATATACATATTCAGGTCCTGGGTAGAAGTGTTTATGTACATACAGGAAAAAAAAAAAAAACTTTTGTAGTTAGAATAAACATATACATTATTTGCACTATATATTTACAAACTCTTATTTTTTTAAAAACAGGCACTCAAATCTACAGGATTGCGAACGTCTGATCCCAGGTTGAAAGAG
>NW_006442484.1:56417521-56468550 GCF_000325575.1 Pteropus alecto
AAGATTAACTTCAAACAACATCAGATGTTGTCATGCTAGACAAAGATCTTTTTAAAAAGTAAAAATTTCTGCCAAACATTTATGGTGATTGCTATGCTATGTGGTGATTTTTCTTTTAAAAGAAAATTGCGTCTTTGAAGGCCAGTGCTTCCTGTGTAACTGAAAAAAAAGGTGGAGGGAGGGGGTGGAGTTTATAAACAATTGTTTGAAGAACTTGGTGCACATTAACTTTCTATAATACATTGGGACTGTTATATACTTTCTTTGAAACTGCTCTAAAGATATCTAGCCATGGACATTTCCAATTTACAGTACCTGGAGATTACATTCAGTTTAAGTAGAGCACACTCTGTTCTGTCCTGGCATAAATTGATCTCCAGTTCATCTGAATGTCTTGCAGGCTTTCTCAGCATGGTCTTTTTCTTTCCTATAAGGTGATTTAGATGACATCATAAAATGAGAAGGCTTCATCCTGTACTTAGATTTACATATTTCCATTGTCTGCTTCTCTCCTCTCTTCAGACACATTAATATATAGGCTTTTAACTATTTTTATTTTCCTCAAAATATTTAAAAAATGAAAGACAACTTTGGAGATTAATGCTTTGATTTTGTTGAATGAGAATAATTTTTATTTTCCTGTATTTACCTGTTTATTATTTACCTTTATTAATGTGTTTCTACTAGTCTGATTACTTAATGATTTAATGGACAGCATGTTTGTAATGGATCCCAAAGAGGTAAATGGTATTTTAAACTAATAAATTGAAAACTAATATAAAACTGTAAACACTACTATAAAACATTGGCTTTTTTTCAGACCATAGACTTAGATAGAAATGGATCCAAAGAATTCCAGCATCTATCTTAAAAGTTTATTTGTATGTATGTATGTATGTATGTATTTATGTATTTTTACATATTTTTTATTTTATTTTTGGGGGTAATTTATTCTAGATATCTCCTGGAAATATCTTGGAGTTTTAAGTCATCTGAAGGTATAAGTATTTAACTGAGGTCCCAAAGCTTCCTGGCATGCTATGAAGCACTGCTGACAGTTTTGGATTATCTTTTTACCACAAGGTTCTTGATTCTGTTAGCTAGCCTTATAAAATATAGATTTTAGACCCATGTTGGAATAGGTGTTAGGAATTTTAGAGTCTTTAGAACTTGTTTCTTTTTGGAGGGAAGGAAGTCATTTCTAGTTAGCTGAACCTTCGCTGTAAGGATTATTTTATTTTTAGTGCTCATGAGCTATCTGTGCAAAGTACTCTTGATTATGGAAGTTATTTTTTGGCATATCTGAGAATGATGTCAAAGAAATGATAGGTAGATCTAATAAGTATAAGGAATTGCTTTGGAATTTTAAATGAAAATAGTATTTCACACCTTTTTAGTGCTGTTTAAATGTTTTCTGCTTTATAAATGTGTTGTTGAGTTTAAATATGAAATTAAAAGTAATTTAAATACACTGATTATGACTCCAGGAAAAATTATAAAATTTTCTACTCATAAATATATAAAAATAACAACTACCATTATTTTAAACACTAATCCAGTCTTAAAAAATTGATGATTATAATCTAGGCCATTTCCAACTTGACAAATGCTTCATGGTGTATATGAGCAGGCAGTGAAAGTCTTTTAAGACTACAGGCATAAGGATCTCTCTTTCTATTCCTAGAATGATGTGATTTAAAACCTCTGAGTGATAACCTTTTCAGGTCACCTGGAAAGGTGATAGCTACAGAGAAGTTCTTCTGTTTTCAAAATAAGTTTTCTAATATTGACAGAAATAAAACTATCTCAGCTACATGCAGGTGGGAAGGAGATGTTACAATGGAATTCATTCACCCAGAGAAACAACTTATTAAGGTGGATAGATTTAGTTGAAGTCAGTGTGTTGATACTTTATCTAAAATATATTGCTGGTTAATATATTTAGCCTTTGAGGATAATCTGAGAAACGTCTATTATGTATAACTTTTTTTTTAATGGGAAAATGAGTCCTAACCATACCGTTTAGAGCATAATTTATCCGAAAGTTGGAGACTGCCTGTAACCTATCTAGATAGTCAATTGTTTTTAATGCTAATTATCCTTAAAACTAATAGAAGTAGAAAATTTGTGTTGAAAATGAATGCCATATTCATTCATTTTTAACTATATTATTAGAACTGTTTTCATGTATGATCATAATTTTTTGGTCTTTTTTTGGGGGAAATGAATGGCTGTCTTCGCATTTGTATATTGTTTAATTTTCTTAAAAAATTTAGAGTTATTTTACTAATTTAAAATTATATGTGAGATATTTTATAAAATACATGCATTAGTGCAGTTATTAATCATAAATACTTAAGTAAAGAAAAATTATTACTCCCAGTTTACAGATGAAAAACTGAACAAAGCATAAGATGTGACTTGCTGAAATGCGTAAGCACTTCCTTCTCAGAGTTCATTTTATATGACTTTTAATTTTCTAGATTCATGCCATCTGTATTAAAATAACTCCCAAGGAAAACATTTACTATTTGGAATGCTCATCAGTGTGCAATTAGACACTCTTCTAAGTGGCAAGATTGCTTTTGTTGGCCATAGTAATTCACCAGTTAAGGCTGTTACCACAGTTTACCAGCCACCTTCTGATAGGAAAAAAAAACATCAACCCAGTTTCACTGCCTGTACAGTTTTCTTGATTATAAAGCCTCCTTTTAAAAGTGCTGATTAATTTTAAATAGTTAATAATTTAAATTTGTTTGGCAGTCCTCATATTTTCTCATGTATAACTATTTTCAAAAATAAGGATGTAGATTTGATTTGATACAGATACAGTGATTTAAGATCAAAAGTTGATTTTATCTCCATTTTTTTTAGCTTAGAAATGCAGATTTTTCAAAATGTAGTTCAGGAAAAATATGTTAAAATACAAAATGTTTGTGAAATGCTAGTAATAGTTATATAGCAGCTAAGGGATATTTGAGGTTACTTAATGGAAAAATAAAACAGGATCTCAACTATGACATACTAAAGTCTGATTTTTGTTAACAAAATGTCATGCTGAATGCTTATCAACTTGGCTAGGCTAAGAAATTTGTTTGAGATGGTCTTGATACTTGATCTGGTAGAATGCTGTCTTATTTTAATCTGTGATACAATTTTTAGGCAATCTAACTTATTTCTTTAACTTCTTCAACAGCTTACAAGCAACTACATGAAAGCCTGCTTGAAAGAAAGAAAATAATGTAGAATATAATTTATAGAATTTAGTTTGTTGTATGAAATGATGGTTCTTGTTATTACTTAAACATTCTCCTAATTAATAATGTTATTTCCAAGTACTCGTATTTGAAAGGCACCCAGTCTTTTTACTTATTTTTTTCTCACATTCCACAGATGTGTTCAAAGCAACATTGTTTTGTTGACACAAGCCTTTAGGAGAAAGTTTGTCATTCCTGACTTTATGTCTTTTACCTCTCATATCGATGAATTATATGAAAGTGCTAAAAAGCAGTCTGGAGGAAAGGTAATGTTTTTAATGTGAATATTTTTCTAAACCAATTAATAAATTCAGCTCACCTTGAGATACAGAGAGTAAAATTGTGTAGTTTTCTAGTGTTTTGCTAATTAAGAGATTTAAGTTAAATGAAGCCATTGGATTAAGTGCTTTTAAAATATTTTAAATATTTGTTATTTTGGCTAAAAAGAAATCTAACTCTAAGAATTCTTTTTGATTTTCAAATGATCGTGATGGCTTTTAAATCTTAAATTAAAAAGTAACTTTATTGTGAATTTTTACAGATATTTTTGAGCATTAAAATGTTTCCAGTTTTAAAAATCCTCTAAATAATACTAAGAGCTATTTTATTTCTTCTCCATATTGAAAGATTTTAGATAGTGAAACCCTACCAGTATGACTCTGATTAAAGAAATTCTCTATTTCTTTCCTTTAAAACAAGTAAATCCTAGTTTCTCTAAATCCTTAGTTTTTATGATTATTGTTGTAAAGATAGACTACCAAGCAACTGAGTGCTATAAAATAACTATTCATTGGTGGAAGCTAAATTGAGGGAAATAGTAGAAGAAAATATTGTATTTCTATATTATATTTGTTAATTTCTTTCTAATATTTTGATTAGGTTGCAGATTATATTCCTCAACTAGCCAAGTTCAGCCCTGATTTATGGGGTGTATCTGTTTGTACAGTAGATGGACAGAGGTAAGTTTATTTTAAATCCATGAAAACTATCACTCATTTGTAAAGTAAAAAGTTGCAAAACATGCAGGATTTCATGAAGTCCATGAAAGTGATCTTTGGGAAATGCTCATACTGCAGGCGCAGCCACTGACAAATCTAGAAGAATTATAAAAAGGATAATGATGTGAAGGTGCTGTAAAGATGATTTGATTTTAAAAACCTATGAATTAAGGAGAGGCCCTTGGAAAAATGGATAAAGTTCTAGAATATTTTTTCAAGAATGACTTTTTATTATCCTGTGGGTCAGACATAAAGATTTATTATCATGTTGTAACTTGGTTTTGTCAATTTAAAAAAGCTATTATATTTTTACTCATTTGAGGACTTAGCTTAGAGGTAGTCTTTGGGGTTTTGTTTTGGTTTGGTTTTTACAAGGTAATTATTTTTTTAAAATATAACATATAAAATAAAGTATACATCTCCTGTGTGTATATAGCTTAATAAATTTATGTCAGAGATGTAATTGTACCCTAAATTTTGTTAAAACAAGTAATTTAGCCTTAAATTTTTAGGTTTTATTTTTCAAAATAATGTCCCAGTTAAAGATTTTCCTGCCATTTGTTAAATTTTGATCTAAGTGCCTTCTAATTGACCTTTTTATTTTTTACTAATTATCCTCAAGTATTTATAGTAAAAAAAAGTATGATTTAGCCCATTCATTCTTAAGATAAGGAGTCTGAGTCTCAGAGTTTGTATAATACTGGAAGAGAACGAAACCAGCAACTAGTAGTGTATTTAACTAGATATTAAATGGACTATGTTAACATCTAGTCATGATGACAGGCTTTTAGCCTCATCTGGGCCTGTGAAATATACTAAACACTGATTGTGTGTTGAATTTAATATTGGGTGCTGTAAAAAGACACAAATACATAAGATGTGGCTTTATCCTTATGGAACACGTTCCAGTAGGGAGTGATATTCCTATTTTTGTTGGAAGAAATGATTTCTCATGTACTGGACATTTTTATATTTGGAGGAAATTACTATCCTGTATTGCTTGCACATTGTTTTTCTCAAACATTCTTTGTGTGTAGAGATGATTCTTTTAGTTTAATTTTCTTATGTAGAGAATTTTAGAAGTTGACTTTGACTAGAACGTATGTGTTTTTAAACTCAAAGGTGGTAGTATTACAGGCTTTTGTCAGGTTTTAGAATGATTGTCAAGTTATAATGTGAATGAAAAGTATTCACACATTATAGGAAAAATATATTTTGCTATGTATACATATGTAGTCATCTTCTATAATATACTTAGAAGTGAGGTGACCCTCTGACATCTCTGTTAACTCCTATTTGCCCAGTGGCAGTTATTAATAGAACCGTTTCACTATGAATGATTTTCATTCTGAACGAATATGTGCCTGTAATGTATTGGGGTAATGTTCAGGGCACCTGGGATACTTTGGCAATACAAAGATCTTTGTCCTTATGAAGCTAAGTTATAATGGAGTCAGTGAGCATTTTTCCATTTTGAAACCTATTCTCTACTTCATGTGCATCCTCATCTGATAACATGAAGCTTTCATTTTATTGTTTATATGGTGATAATGACTGCCATTAGTGCCTGCTCTATTAGGTTTATAATACTGGATGCCATTTCTTTTAATGGGGCTGAAATTGTGTAAATATCGTTGCCAACATGAGGCATTTGTAGATAGGGTCTCAGAGGATGGTATTAAATCTAAATTGAGCTCTATTTAAAAATTAACCATGGCTTAGCCATTATTAAAGCTATAAGTAAAAAAGTATAGTGACTAATTTCTAAAAGGGCTAGTTCTTTTAATGTGGTTAAATATAGATAGGAGTAAGAAGGATCATATCCTCTTTCCTTCAGATGAAAATTTTCACATTACTTATCTAATTTTGAATTGTTCTATTACTTGCGTACTCTTAAACCTTTGCCTTTATTTGCCATGTCCCTCTTAAAATAAACATTCTTATATTTGTTTTTTAATATCCAAGTAAACCTGTGGTTGAATTATGGGAAATCTTTTGTAAATTAGAATTAACATGTAAAAATAACAACTCCAGTTATTCAGTTACTTTTTTTCAGTTGATCTTAATTATTTTTTAAATCTGCTTTTACGTAGGCATTCTATTGGAGATACCAAAGTTCCATTTTGTCTTCAGTCCTGTGTAAAACCTTTGAAATATGCCATTGCTGTTAATGATCTTGGAACAGAATATGTGCATCGATATGTGGGGAAAGAGCCCAGTGGATTAAGATTCAACAAACTGTTTTTAAATGAAGATGGTAAGAATTACATAAAAATTCATTGGAAAAAGAAATACCTTACTTTCCTATGTAAATCTAAGTAGTTATTTTTTCTTTTTTTTTTTTTAAGAACTTAAAAACATTCATACTTTAATTTTTCACGGAATTCTATGAAACTCACAAAGATGGTTTCATTGCCTGCTTCTTAAAATGGTTATGATAGGCATCTCATACCACTGGAAAGTGGGTTAAGAAGTGGGGCAGGAAGTAAGATTTTCACTTTATAGCCACCTATAGCGGAGTATCTTGTACATATCGCAATGCCTGGAATTTGCTTTAAAATAATTCAGTGGAATGTAGCTGGGAGTGCTGAGTGTGATTATTACTATATGTTGGTAATTATGGAGCTAAATGATGGATACATGGGTGTTTCTATTCTTTCTACTTTTATATTTTGTATATATTCGAAAACTTTCATAATAATAAGTGTTTAATGGTGGCCCTGGTTGAGGTAGTGTTTTTGCTATTTCTGTTTTATTAGATTTAATATTTCAGAGAAACATTTTGCATTAAATAGTTGGACAACTGACAAGTCTTACTACTTTACAGGAATCTAAAAGAAAAGGAGAAGACAAAGGTAGTACTTTTGATCTGATAGTAGTTGGTGTTTTGAATTTAAATACCAATCCATGGATTGGTTTCTATTTTTTAATCTTCTAGACATATGCTAGATTCCTCATTGTGTGATGGGTTAAGGTAGACTTAAAGCAAGAGTGAAGGAATTCTGTGGTTGCAGTAATGGTTGGGAGAAATATACATTTGTATTTTTTCTTCTTATTTTACTTATACATGGAATCTAAAAAACAAAACAAATGAACAAATATTAGCTTATTATACTAAGCTAATATTTGTCTTTAAATTGTTGCCTTTATTCTTCTGGATAAAAAACGAAATGTAGTTTATAGTCATTATTGTATTTTTTAATGAAATTATAAGACTAGTATTTTCTTATGTTTCCCTATTTATTTCGAGAGCAATTATATTTTCTTACTTCATATCATCTTTCTATCCTGATGCTACATTTGACTTTATGGAGATTACCACAAACTAGCAACTTCAATAAGGACATTACATGCAGAAGTTACCTTATTTATTAAATTCACTGACTTCAAGACTTAATATGAAAAGAATTAATGTTTTCTAGCAAGATTAAATGTTTTACAAGAAGAGTTTATACTTTCCTACATAAGGCAAAATAGAATAATCTGGGTGTTTCTGGTGAATTGATTGATTTTTGAGAGAGGTATTTAAAGAATTAACAGATATAGAAATTTGAATGTAAAGAAGTATTTCAGAAACAAAAATAAATAAAATGGGTCTGGGATAAATGAACTTAACCTTATAAGTAATACATTTTTTGCCATGTACATTTGTGATTTTAGAAATTAGGATTTATTGACACCATAGTCTATAAGAAAAAATTCATGATAAGAACTCGAGAATTTAGCACTGGTTTATAATAACTAAAATATAAAATTTAACGAGATTTTTGCCTTGATATTCTTTGACTTTTTCCAAGCCTGAGCCAATACCAGAAATCCTGAAGTAATGGCAAAATGAAGGCTTCACTATACCATTCCTGTCTGAGTTCTGCATAAGTTCTGTGCTCTAGAATCTGGTTTTAGACTAGACTCAGGAAAAAACAATTTATAGGTAGATTTATGGTGAAACTATACTTTGTATATGTGCATGTATAACTATGTATCTAGAATTACAAAATTTAAAAAAATATTGTAGCTTTATAAAATCGTGATAAGATTAGTATGAATATAATGAATAGATAAGAGAAATTACAGTACTTACTTTTAATATCAGTAGTTTTAAAATGCTTTACAGCATACAAAGTTTAGTCCTATGGTGGGTAGTTGGCTGATAGTTTCTATCATAAATGAAGAAATAAGTTACTTGCTGGCGATGTCAAGCTTGGACATCCTAGTGAAGTCTTTTTCTCATTTATAGGAGAAATTAGGTTAATTAACATATTTTTTATAGTCTTCTCCCCTATGTTGTTAACAGCTATGGAGGGTATGTGGGCCTTGATTCTCAGAGTAACTTATGCAACTAATACTAAAGGATACAGAAAATAATTAACATACATCTAATACATGGAAAAAAAGACTCAGGCATTGCATACTCCTAATTATAAGTGTGTAATTGACAGAAACCAAAATATGTATGTTGGTTTATATGTGTAGCAGATTTGAGAAAGAAAAGGAACTGAATTACATGAGGAAGATAGGACTGAATTGTATAGAAATAACAAAATTTAAGGTTCATATTAGCAGTTTGAAAGTTTTTTTCTGGTATGATGTGAAAGAACTTTCTCTGTGTTTTATTGCCTTGGAGTGAGAAAAAATACTTCTTCAAATTAACCAGTTAGGGGCATTCTAGTTATGCCCATAAATTTTAGATGTGGCCCATATCCATTTTATTATACTAAGCTAATATTTGTATTTAAATTGTTGCCTTTATTAATTAAAGTGTTATTACTGCTGTCATAAATATTTTTAAATTAAAAATTCAAAATTAAACCCTTTAATTCTTCCTCCCTCTACTTATGGCAAAGCAGGAAAAAGGTAGATTTTTATAGTCACAGGTTGTAGATGGAGGTTTATACTGCAGTAAATGCTAGTGTTATGCTATAATAGCTCTGGTGTATTTCCAAACATTCATGTGATCTCAGAGAAAGCAAACTTCTCTTAGTATTTTTTTTTTGAAATAGGCAAAATCTTGGCTACTGTAATACTCAGATTGTGCTGTTTTATTTTAACTTTTGGAACTAGTCATTATCATGTGTAACCCAAAATGTACAATGTTTAAAGCATAGCTATTAAGTCACGTTGTTGATCTTATATTAAGGAAAACTGGTAGACTGTCAGTTACCCAATTTTTTGTCTTTATTGATTTTTTAAAAATTAAATATTAACAACTATATTGAGATATTCCCATATCATATAATTTACCCATTTAAAGCACACAGTTCAGTAGCTTTTAGTATATTCATAGAGTTGTGTAGCCATCACCACAATCAATTTTAGAATACTTTTATCACCCCCAAAAGATACCCTGCACCTATTAGCAGTCAGTACCCATTTCTTTTCTATCTCTAACAACTAGTAATCTGCATTCTATCTATAGATTTACCGATTCTGGACATTTCATATAAGTGGAATTATTTAGTATTTGGTCTTTTATGACTGGCCTGTTTTACTAAGAATGTTTTTAAGGTACTTTCATGTTGCAGCATGTATCAGTACTTCACTTTTTAAAAATTGCTGAATAATATTTCCATTATATGGATAATAATACCCCATTTTGTTTATGCACTCATTGGTTGATAGGACATTTAGGTGATTTTTCACTTTTTGACTGTTATCAGTAATGTTACTTGTGAATATTTGTGTACAAGTTTTTGTGTGCACACATTTTTATTTCGCTTGGTTATATACTTGGGAGTGGAATTACTGGGCCATGTGAAGAGCTGCCAGGCTGTTTTCCTGAGCTCAGAGTTGTTTCGCCATAAGCTCAATTCACAGAAGGTAGCATGCTTGAAATTCAAGGATACTAATAATGTAGCAATAACAATGAATTCTGCTAGATTTGTCAAGTTAGATAAGAACTTAATTACTACCACAAGCAGAAAATTTAGGAATTATGCTTTCAAATAAATGTTTTCAGTGCTCTAAGAGTTTTTGTTTGGCTTTTGTGCTGTGTCATGAATGAAAATGCTGAGATTTGAAATTCTATTTATTATAAGAATTAGAAGAGGTAGGATTTTGTATGAACTTAAATTATAAGTAATTTTTAAAATTGTATAAGAAATACATCTTTATTGTCAGAAAATATAGAAAGCATAGAGGATACAATTTAAATCCCCTGTAATCGTTTATAACTCTATGTATCACTTGTTAGTGTTCATATTTTCTTTTTCTGCATATGTATGCATATATACATAAACATAAAAAAATTAAATTTAAAATTGTGTTTACACTAGATGTGCTTTTTCCAAAATGATTTTTAATATTATTTGAGTGCTTAAGGATGTGCTAGGTACTTTCTAAGCATTTCATGTATTTTAATTTATTCAAGCATTATGACTTGCTGAGATTATTACTTGTAGTTTACAGATGAGAATATTGAGACACAGTGAAGTTCAGTTACTTGCCCATGATCAAAAGCTAGTAAATGGCACAAGTAGGCAATTTGGATGTTTTCTTACACTACTATTCACTGCCTTGCTGTACCTGAACCTTTTTGTACATGAATCTTTGTACCGTCTTTCTATACATGACTTTTTGTTTGCCTGTATGATTATAGCAGCTTCCGAGAAGTGTATTACTGGTTTGATATGTAAGTAACATAAATGCATTCCTCCATACCCATTCATTTCTTAAAAAGAACTGTAGCAATGGCTTACATAAAGAAATAAATATATGTTCGTGGAAGTACTTATCACAGAAAATTATATCAGGTATTTGAAATAATGTTGTTGCTTTTATATTTTGTAGATAAGCCACACAATCCTATGGTAAATGCTGGAGCAATTGTTGTGACTTCATTAATAAAGGTAAAATGTTGACATTTCCTTTTAACCTAGTAAATTTTTTAAATGAGGCATAAAGGTGAATTTTGGATTCTTTATGTAGAGCTGTTTTAAAGTTTTCTTTTGGTGTTAAAAAATTAATCTTATGGTTTAAAATTAGGATATTTATTTGTATCAACATAAATGATGTAATTTCAAGGGCAAAATTAAAAACAGATGACTCATTTTAAATTTCAACAGTTATTCTTGACCTGAAAATGGTAAAAATTCAAAAAGAAGTCTCTGCCAAACATTATAGGCACAGAAGTTTTTCTTCTTAAAGTTTTGATATTTTTTTTTTCTTTCTCTTTCTTTTGGCTCTTCTAGAATGAACAGATATAAACAGTTAATAGCATTTTACTGTTTAATGTTTGTCATCAACATATGTAGGAACAAATGTTCTGGTACTTTGTGTTAAGACAAAGTACATTTACCTTTGAATATTCTCAAGTCCTGTATACTTTCATGAACTATAATCATGATTTTCATTTGAACTTGTTTTGTTTTACTTCATATAATAACTAAAATAAATAAGATTTATTCCAATTATTGTTATATTATTTTTCTTATGTTTTGGTTTGCATTGTATGTTTTGATTTTTTTTTTTTTTAGTGTCTGGTTTACCTTAATAATTGGAAGCTCTAATTTTGTTTGAAATAAGTATTTGAAAATGGTTCTATTGTGTGATACTGTTTAGATTTTTAATTTCTAATTGTAAATTTCAGTTATATTAAAAATATTTCATTTGTGTTTGGAACATTTATATACTTTCTTCAGTAAATCTGTGCCTATCTATTCCAAGCATGAAAAAAAAACGTAACTACATGGCTTCATTAGATGCATTACTGAGGGTGGGCTATCCTGGTTACACAAAAATGTTTCTGTATAAATTATGCTCTTGGCCCAAATAATAAAAATTCATCTGATTTGCTTACTAGAAATCCTCTCTTTCATGAATTTTATATTTTCATGAGAATAGCCCTTTAAAGTAGAAGACTATCTTGAGAATATATATGTTTAGTTATTTTAGGGCAAATATTTCATAAGCATTGGCCCACTTAATTCTTACAACTCTAGTTAAGTAGATATTATAGCCAAGTGTTATTTTTTAATGTAACTAATTTTAATAAGCTATGCAAATGTTCATTTTTTATATAACTATTTTACATAAGAGAAAAGTTGTCAGTTCGAGGTGAAAGAAACTATTTGTTTATTGTAGAAAATTACAGTATGAATATGTGTTGGGCACAGTTTTGCCTTTAGGTAGCTTACCTAAAGGTTATAGTGTGGGCCCTTAAAATAAAATTCAATAAATACTGCAATGAGAGAAAAGTCTCATTAATAATTGTTAGATTTGAACAAGTAACTGAAATTAGAGATAAGGAAAGTTATAATATAATGTACGTGTTAATGCTTGATGAGAAAACCATTAGAATGGTTCTGAACTTTTTTTGGATCTTCCCAGAAAAAATGTTCAAGTATAATATGATTTTATATAAACTTCTGGGAGTTCACAGATTCTTTGATGCTTGATCCATGGATCCCAGTTTAAGAACTCTTTCACTGGAGAAAAATTAACATGGCACACCAATAGTATTTTCAAGAAAAGGCATATATAAATTATTAATAGAATCCTTCCTTAACTGCATGTAGTTAAACCATCTTTATTTTAATGATTCATGGATTTAATATACCACACTGAAATGCTGCATGTGGAAAATGCATGTCTGGTCATATCATAATGTAACTTCATTATTTTCACTTACCACGTTCATTCACAAGCCATAAACTATACATTGAGCCACATTAATGTGAGCACTTAGAAACAGTTAAAACGTGCATACACAAGTGTGGTTCAGTGTCCAACAGTGCAAAAATTTAACTGAGTCATCTTATATTTACAAATTCGAGAAGTGATTGTAAATTTATAGAAATTTTAAATTTACTGACAAAGTTGGAGGCTTTGGGGTATGGTTCATATTTAAGGTCACTTTCTTTGAATTTTTGTTTTGTTTTTAGAAGGTGTTTTACAAGTTTTGTTTTGTTTTAAATGAAGTTCATCTAAATCTTGGAGGGGTAAGCCTGCTCTGTAAAACTGCCCCAGTAAATAATACTTTTCTTATATTCTTTTTAAAAAACAATTCAAAACACTTATAAATATCCGTATGTGATCTCTGCAAGTTGTATGATCACATAATATTTATGAATTGGTCATTGAATTTGAGGTAATAAAACCATAACCAAAAGGGTCTTCATCTCAGCCCTATTTATATATAGATGCAGTGAGGAAACGGAGACTGGATAGGTTCTTACAGCAGCAGAAGTGGGCTTGAGCTAAATCTCCTGATTTTTTGTTTGCTGTTCATTATAATTCCTTCTGCCATATTTAATGTAGGTGTTTGCTGTTTCTCTTGATGGCATCTTTGTCTTTACCTAGCACAGTTATATTATCCAAAAACCAGAAATTTTATTTTCTGAATTTTCATTTATACTAAAGGTACCAATTTATTGGCTTAAAAGTCACATCTGATTTTCAGTGGTATATATAGGCATTCTTTAGACATCAGTCGGTGCCTACTATTTGTAAGAAACTAGGCTCTTTTCAAGGAGTTTACATTTGAATACTCAGAGCCTAGATATTTTACTGTGGCTACTAGATATGAATTCACTTTTTTAGCTCTTTTAGTTGAATACCTTAAAGCTATTTTTTTCTGTCAAAAATCAAGATTTTATTATGGTACTATTAAAACATTCTCCTCATGTCACTTCCCCTCCCACACACAAGAAAATTAAGTAGAGTCTTTAGTAAGACTCTTTATTTCATAATTTTGTAGTATTGATATTTTTTCCTTGTAGGATTGGTGGTGATCCTCAGGAAATGGGGGAAGAGGCAGAGCAAATGTTCAAAAGGATTAGCAGATTGTGGAAAAAAAAGGAGGATTTGGACAGAAGGAACCTGTTGCATAAATTCTTAACTACTAAACTTATAGAAAACCGCCAATATTTAAAATTTTAAACAAAGCTATATAGGTAAATACCTTCATAAAAAGAAATCTTATTTTGTACATAAAATGCACATAATTAAAAAAATCAAAGGTACTATACTTCCTCTCTTTTTCTCTGTGGTAGCTACTAAATTTAAAAATACTTTTTGATGCAGTTTGTTTTATTTGATGGTAATGTGGTTGCTGATTTAAAGGAAGGAAGGAAAATAAATTTGAAAGGAGCACAATTATTTTGGATAAATATCAATATCCTTATGTAATTTTTTCTTTTCCAGTGGTAAAAATTTCACCTAGTTTCAGTTTAAAAGGTCTGGTGATAACTTGAGGGTTAGAGTGGGAAAATGAGGACAGCGTATTACAAGATAATTACCGTACTACTTTTTTTTTATTTTAAAGATAAAGAGTAAGTTACATTGTCTTCTATGTTTGTCTCTAGTCTAGTGGTAGTTTCTAGTTTTTGTTATTTGAGGAAGCTCAAATTTTTAAAATCATAAGTATTTTTGAATTTAAAAAAAATCAGAGTTTTCGCTCTCAAAAATAATTTAATCATGCTCCATAAAAATCAAGACACATTTAGTTAATATGTATGTAATGCTCAGTTTGGTCATGTTAGCAATAACCTGTTAGACTTGTTTGTAAACCACATTTTTAAGGTGGTTTGTGGCTTGGGGGACCAAAGAGCAATGGATGATGCCCTGGACTTAGTGACATTCATAACAAAGGGTTTTATTGATTTATTTATTTCATGCTTATATCAATTGATGTATTTGAGGTTTCTTTTAAATGAAAGCAGATAATTTATTGCCAATAGAATTCACTTTTCTGTTACTGTATTTTTAAGGTTCATCTATGAAAATACTAGACTTACAACATTATTTTTTACCTGTAATATCTATTATAATCCTCCAAGTATTTAACTTTAAATTACTTTCTGTGGCAAGACTAAACTAGGAGTAGTTTCTAAAATCATTTTCAGTTACCTCTTTTTGCCTCTTTTTTGGATGCCACTTTCCTCTGTGATCTCTGATTTTCAATTGGCTTTTATATCTCCATGCTTATGAAGATGCATGTAAATCAAGTGATTTACACAGAGTAACTAATTAATGCAGTTACTTTAAATGAGTCATTTTTATGTTAAATTTATTGGCAGATATCCCTGTTAACAGTGACATTTTCGTCTATTATGTGTAATACATGATTCAATTCACGAGTATGTTGTAAAAACAGGTTGTAAAAGCATTCCAATATAGTTATTAATTCTTTTATTAGCCATTGTTAAAACTCAGTGCCTATCAAATTTTCATTCATAAAGTTTTCAAAGGAATGTAAATATCAGTTCTTTAACCTGATAGGTATGTTTATAGAAAAGTAATATGTATAAATTTCTAATCTTACTACCCTATTTAAAGAAGCCATGTGATTTGCTTTTTAAAAGTCATTTGGTGCATGAATTAGAAATTTTGGTAAATATATTTTGTCTAATTGTTTTCTTAAAAGTTTTTTTACTATATTACTTACTATAACTTTTTCAAGATTAAAATAACATGATATCTAATAATGCTGCATAGTTTTTTTAAAACTGATAAACACATCCTTGTGTATGGAAATTCTTTTCCAAGAGATAAAGTGACATTGGTAGTTTTAAAACTACCAATTTTCAAATTTCAGTTTTCATGTATGCGTATAATCTGTCTTTTGTCCAAATTTTCTCCCACTCTCATGTTTCCCTGATTTTACCGTGGTGCATTGCTTCAGGTTGTAAAAACCTCTTGGGCACCAACAAAAGAGAACATTTTGAAATAATGGAGTCAGTGATATTGATATGTGAATCACTGAAATGACTGGGAACAAGTCCTCTTGTATACCAGGTTGTTTCCACAACCTGATTTCAACAAAATGGAATGCAAAGAAGATCTACACAAGTTGTTAGTTTTTAATAACAGCATTAAGCATAATTTTTGAGGATAGATTCCTGTGACTTTTATATGTAATGAGATAGATATGTAAAGTACTGAGTGACATTGCTGTAATAAAATCTTTTCTATTTCCATCTACTCATGTACTCTCAGGAAGATGTCTCAACTCATACATCCATAAAAATTTTAAATAGTAAGAGAATTAAAATTCTAGTAGAAGAAAATATCCACTGATACATGAACTAATTAAAAATCAATTACTATTTCAAAAGGAAAGAAACTATTCTAAAGGAACAATTTTGTAAATTAGCATGAGAAATTATTAGCAAATAAACATTTTCCTTTAACTGTATATGAGAATTTACAAAAATACACATTAAATAAACAGAATAGTATAACCAGCCTCTATGTGCCTATTCCTTTTTAGTTTTCACATCTGTTCCTCCACATTGCTGTTCCCCACTTAGATAATGATGGTTTTTTTTACAGTTCATGGTTTTCCTTTTTTGGAGTGGGGGGTATTTTTGTGTTATTTTTTTTTTCCTCTAACATCTTTTCAAATAAACTTTATGCAGTAACTTTTTCAAAATTAAAATAATATATCTTGTTATTAGATCCCTAGGGTACATAAAATATTTCCAAGAGATACAGGGGCAAATATATTTTATTGACTTAAGGTAAATGCTATTTTCAGAATACATAATAAGAACAAACATTAATCAAATGCTTTTACATTTACATGAGGAACTTTAGGAGAGGCTCTTCTTGAGTCAACACATAATTTTTTACGTAATCTGCCTAGAACATTTCAAGTAGCTTACCCAAATTTTTTATAATGATAGACAAGTGAATATCATTTGTTTCTTAAAAACAGCATAAGAGCAAAACTTAATCGTACTTGAATTTAGTTAAACTGCAAAGTAAAACAAGAATGTGACCATAATCTAGAGTCAAAACTTTTTTTTAATTCAACATGACAGATAGATAAAGAAAATTTGTATCTTATAGGGCACAGGTTAGGTCAGAGAATGAAAGTTTAATATAGATTGTTTTATGTGAATAATTTCTGTGAACAGGAGTTAGGGATACATTTTCCAATTAATTGATCTCACTATAATGATAGACAAGTGAATATCATTTGTTTCTTAAAAACAGCATAAGAGCAAAACTTAATCGTACTTGAATTTAGTTAAACTGCAAAGTAAAACAAGAATGTGACCATAATCTAGAGTCAAAACTTTTTTTTAATTCAACATGACAGATAAAGAAAATTTGTATCTTATAGGGCACAGGTTAGGTCAGAGAATGAAAGTTCAATATAGCTTGTTTATTTTATATCGATTATTTGTATAACCAGTAGTTATCCATGTAACATCTCAGTTAAAATGCTGACATCCTTTTCCAAAAGAGTTGGGGTTTTTTTTGTGTGCTTTTTCAAAAGGTTTAAAAAAAGGTTTTTGTGGTTTAAATGTTGTTACATATTTTACAGCATTAGGATCTATGGAATATTTTGACAACTGCAACAGTTCAATGAAGTTGGTAATTTCTTCTTTTAATTATTTTTCATTGAACAGCTTTGGAGTTACATTTCTACATTTTGATTTCTGGTGTATTATAAGGAAAGAAAACTTAAAATATGTCAAAGGACACATTAGAGAAAATACATAGTGATTACAATATGGTTGTAGCTAAATTATCCTTATCTTGTTTAAGCTTTGTTAATACTTAATTTTGACAAGATAGTGTCAAGATAGTGTGGTGTTCTTTTCAGCCACTGATTGTATATGTGTGATTGCACATCCTATCTCAAATAAGTTGATTTGTAAGGTTTCACAGATTATCAGCCACATCCTAATTCACTTGTAAAGTGGAGATTGAACCTGGCTTTTTTCAAGTAAAGAATACTCTGATACAGGTTTTGTCCCCATAATAAAATTTTAAAGTGTAATGTTTTGGATTTTTTGAGGAAGAAGTAAAATTTCACTTTTAAAACTTTAGTTGTCAAATTATTTTATTTTAAACCTGTTTTAAGAATTAGAGATGTATTGTTTCTCTTGGGTGCATATCACCAATTAATACGTTTGATTTCAGATCTACAGCTTACTGCTTTGTAAACTTCGCTGAGGTAAAATGAAACCATTTGGCTACTTGAACTGATCTACATTACATAGGTTTTTCCTATTGACATTTGCAGTAGCTAACATGTCAGAAATAGAAGTGATGAAACAATACATCTTCCACGTTCTGAATTGGAATAATGCTAAACACAAATGTAGCTAATTTTTTAGAGACTATGAAATAATATATATATATATTTTTTAGTTCAAGTTTTGTTATATAACAAGTGAGATACTAAAGGTAGAGCTTTCTCTACACTAGTTAAATCCAGTATGTTTGCATATACTAGTAATTACAAAAGATTAGTTTTGTAACATAACTCATTTTTCTAACTCATATTGATTTAAGGTTATTTTTAAAGTATATGTAGATTTTTCTTAATTAAAAACTATAATTTATATATACTTAGTTCTTTTCTAAGGGTGAAACTTTATTTTAAGTTTTTTTAAAATGTGAAATTAAATAAATAGCATATATTCTAGCAGATTATCTGTTGTCATGAAAGATAAGGGGATTTGGGGTAACTTGTATTTAAAATTTTGTAACTTTGGGTTGGGTAAAGATATACTTAAAATAAAGCATTCCCTTTGTAATTCAGATTCATTCTCAACATTTGGGTATTAATGAAAGAATATGTATATAGTTTATGTAAATATTAAATTACTTTAGTAGAAGTATTTCCTAGACTTAAAAGTACTAATGTGCAGTATATTAATTATAATGATAGCAGTTTGAAATTTTGATATTCACTTAAAACTTAACTGCAGTGGTGCCTACATTAACATTTATGTCTCATTTTTTTGCAGCAAGGAGTGAATAATGCTGAAAAATTTGACTATGTAAGTGCAATATAGAATTCAGTTTTCATGCTACATTCTATATATATTTGTTTTTGGATACTGATACTTTTTAATTTTGGTTTATAGGTGATGCAGTTTTTGAATAAGATGGCTGGTAATGAATATGTTGGATTCAGTAATGCAACGTGAGTGATTTATGCCTTAGGTTTTTATAATGGTCAGTCCTTTTTAAATTAAAAATCTAGATTATGGAATTTTATTTTAATTTTTAATTTTTTTATTTTTATTTTTTTTATTTTTTGGGCGGGACAACCCTTGGTTGACCTCACAGAATGCAAGGACCTTGTCGACTTACAATCTTTTATTTTTTTTATTTTTTACGCCTTCAGCACCTGGTCTTCCTAGGTGGCCTCCCATCTAAGTACTAACCAGGCCCGACCCTGCTTAGCTTCCGAAATCAGAAGGATCGGGCTTGTTCAGGGTGGTATGGCTGTAGACTAGAATGTTATTTTAAATACTGTTTTGTTACTCCATATATGTATGCACACATTGTGTTTAGAATTAGTCTATTTTTCCTTTTTAGTCGTAGAACTTCAGTGAATAATTACCTAAAATTTCATCAGTAGAGGCAAATGAATGATTTTTATATTACCTGAGGTGGGGGGGGGGACACTTAAAATGCTTAACGTAGTTTTGATAAACAGCTTATGGTAATCATGGAATTAGAAAGGACCTCAAATATACCTTAAATTACTGGCACTTAATTTTTGTCTATAATACCTGCCTTACCACTCTTAATTTCTCTGCGCCTGGCTAACCTGATTTTTACCTTAGTTTTTTATTTTGAAATTGGCAAGTCTACAGAAAAGTTGAAAGAATAAATAACTATCTGAATATCTTTCACTTATTTTTTTGATTACTATTTTATGTCATTTGCTTTTTATTAACCTCTCTCTTTAGAAAGTTAAAAATATGTGTGTATCTCTACATACATGTATATGTACATATTCATGTATGTGGGGTTTTTTTCCTGCAACTGTTTGAAATTAAGTTGTAGACATTATGACATTTCACTCTTAAATAACTCAGCACATGTATCTTAAGAATAAGGGTATTCTACATAACCATAATACCATCAACACTTAAGAACATTAACATTAATTTTTAGATATCATGATATTAATCAGTATGCAAATGTCCCCAAATTTCCCTAAATGCCTCTTATGGCCTTTCCCTTCCCCCCTCTCCCCCCCCCGCCAGGAACCAGTCAAGGTTGATGCATTTCATTTGTTAATGTCTCTTTTGTCTTTTAAAAATAAAACCATCCCCCTGCCCTAGACTCTTGCTTTTTAAAAATTGTATAAAACAGCTTTTTTTTGAAGAGTGCCACCCAGTTGTTTTATAGAGCAGGAATTAACTAACTTTTTCTATGAAGGACCAGATAATAAATATTTTAAACTTATAGTCTCTGTTACAACTACTTAGTTCTACTGTTTTAGTAGGAACATAACCATAGACAATATGAGGCTGTGTTCCAAAAATCTTACTTATAAATCAGGCAGTAGGTTGGATCTAGTCCATGGGCTGTCATAGATAGTCCCTGTTTTGATTAATAGATCTGGTGTTTCCTTGTGATTAGATAAAACTTAAATAGTTTTGGCATAAATACTAAGTGATGCTTTGTATTTCACATTTCAGAGGGCAAAATTTTTCAGATTATTTGCCTTTCCAACTTTTATTCATCAGCTTAAGTATCTTTTCCAGGAAATTTTCATTAATCTCATCTTGCCCCTCTTCTGTGCTTTCATATTAACATGTTTTATTGAACTTATTTTATATCTCTCTTTGCCTGGTCATCACCATTAGGCTCTGACCTGCTTAAGATCTGGATAGTATCTTCCAATTCATTCCTGTATTCCAGTTACCTGGCAGATATAGGCTTTTGATATAGTGTTTGATGACTAGAACTATGTACTAGGCACTGGTAGGCTCAGTAGTTAGTCCTTTATCCATACTATGTTGATTTTTGTTTTAAAAAAGTATGGCAAATTGACATGTTTATTTTCAAGATCTTTTTCATATCCACATCGTTTTCAGACCATAGAAATACTAACATATACAGTTAGAAGGGGCTGTCCACTGTGATCAGTAATACAAAGAGTTTCACCCATAGTTCCTCTTTTTTCAGCAGTCTTCTGGACACTGAAAGATTGAGCTCTCAACTATATATCCAAAGTTGTGGAATTAAATCTATCTAAATCAAAACTCATTCTTTTTCTTCCCAAACTGCTCTTTGCTCTAGGGATCCCTTGTCAGTTGATACTGCCTTTCTGTACACTTTGTTAGAATTCTAGACTTTGTAACAGACTTTACACTGTTTCTCTTCTTTCCCATCAATTCTGAAGACTTGCCCAGCCGCTGCCATGTTTGATAATCCCTCTCCTTCCACTCTTATCACCATTAGCTATGTTCAGGCTTCCTGTATGTATCTCATTACAGTAGTCACCTAATAACATCACTCATCCTTTTTCCTCTTTTCCCAAACTGATGTCAGAGCTCCCTTTCTAAAATGTAGATCTGTCAAGGTAACTTATGTGAAAGGCTTCAAGATTTCATTTTGTAGGGAATCAGAAGCTGTTAACATTTTTAGCATTTATCAGCCGCGATAATTTGGTCCCAGTCTCTTTTGTTAATTTGATGTTTCTCCACTTTTCTACATGAATCCCATTTCAGAATATTTGCAGTGAAATCCTGTCTTTTTATTTTTATAACTTTGTTTATACTGCATGATATTTGCTACTGCCTGGGCTTCCCTTTGAAATCTGTTAATCCACTGAATGCTGTAGGGCTCATTTCAGGTGTCCCTTAGTGAAATTTTCATGGATTCCCTAAATTGGAATTGACTGTTGTACTTTTGAGGGAGCGAGAAGATTCTGTAATTTTCGAGTGTGTTTTAATGGTGGAGTATTTGATAATTTAAAAATTAACTGCTTTATTCACAAAATATGAAGGCTAAGAAGGGCCTACTTAATTTCAGTCCTTTTACAGCTGAGAAAATTACAGTTGAAAGAATTGTCACTTAAACGACTTGCCCAAGGCCACATAGCTAGCAAGTGTATTGATGGAACTGAGACTAGAACCCAGCAGTCTTGACTATTAGGTCACTATTCTTTATATTGAACATTGATATACAAATTATACTACCGGACAACCATACTTTTACAGAAAATAAATAAAGCACATTTTTTCTTTCTTCTAGGTTTCAGTCTGAAAGAGAAAGTGGAGATCGAAATTTTGCAATAGGATATTACTTAAAAGAAAAAAAGGTTTTTAAATTTTATTTTTGTTTCAAATTGTTTTTTTTTTACTTAAAAAAAGTGAAGAACTCAACAATAGCTTTTAAGCAACTAGCTATTACTATTTAAGGTGCAGGAGTTTTTGCAAAACACTCATGAGTTAATGCTATCAAAGTGTTAATATTTATTTGTTAATAAATTATTTGTATCTGACAGTATTCAAATATTTGGCTAATTATATTAATGCAAATTTTCCTTAAGGTTTCACCCATTTACTCAAAAGTAGAATGTCTGACTGTTGTTGATTACACTCGATTTTTTTAAGTGGCTAGTCTAGTAACTTAGTTTATGAATCAGTTTATTTTTGTCAGTTAAACTAGTATTTAGAAATCTATATATGATGTAACTGCTTTATTCATTGTTTCATGTTTATACCCTTTTATAAGTTATGCGCTCTTTTGTTTTTGATTAAAATGAAACATTTATGTACATTTTAAATTTAATCCTTAACCTATGTTGCGTATATTTTTTTCCTGTGTTCTTATGTTTTTAATTGCCTTTCTATTTTTTCAGTGTTTTCCAGAAGGTACAGATATGGTTGGTATATTAGACTTCTATTTCCAGGTAATTTACTTTAAGTGTATGAATTTGTGTATAAATGGATGTGTCACATTTTGCAGAATATAGATGTCTCTGAAATCTTGGCTCTAAGCCAGGAGAAAATACATTTCCCATTGACTTTCAAAAAAAAATATCCTCATGAAAGTCTCATGTCTGTATTTCCTAAAAAGTCAAGACTTAGAATGTAATAGGGAACATTTTTTTTCCTATAAAAACATTATATTTAAGCATGTCAGAAATAACATACAGTTCTCGAATTTGGCTTCTCATTATACGCTGAACTCTGTTTTCTTAGCTTTTAAATTTTGTTTGGAGGAGTTATCAGAGGGTTCATACTCAGTGTTTTAAAGTGGCAGTTTCTCTATTTAGTTCACTTCTACATAGTGGGTATTCTTCGAAGTTAGAATAGCAAACTCCAGCTCTCTCCATATTTATGGAGGAGAGGGGCCACTCACATAATTTGCTGTGGTATAGAATTCAATTTAAGGTAGTGTTCCTGGACATTCCTCTCCTTCCCCCATACTTTCAGTTCATGGGTCTGATGGGTCTGTATTATGAAACTACATAGTAACAAATTATTAATTTCTAATTTATCTTACATTTGCCTGTCATTACTTTTGAAGGTGCTTTAATTTTAACTTTTTAGCTTAAAGACTATATAAGGGAGGTTGTTATAAAGTAAATTTTGATAGAAGTCACAGTTGTCACCTGCCTAAGGTGAAGAACTGTAAATTGGGAATCCAGACTGTCAGTATATAAAATCAAGGTCTGATCTGGCCACTTTTTAGCCACGTGACCTAATTTCAATTACTGACACCCAGTTTCATTTTCTGTAGCATATGCTTGACCTAACTTTCTGCATTACGTTGAAAATAACATGAGATGATTTCTGTGAGATTTCTTTGAAACTATAAAGTATATGATGTAGTGTTATACTTTTATCCAGTAGCCCTTATTTTTTCCATAGCCCATATGAATTTCTTCTATGTTAAAGTTCTTTTCCTTTGGTATACATATTTAACTTTGGCTATTATAGCTTAGGTACAACTAAATCTGAAATTTCTACACCAGTGCAAAAATCAAGAGACAGCCATAGAATTCTTTCTTTTTTGTAGAAAGGCTGCACCTAATTGAACATTCATCAGGGTATCAGGAAAGTACTCTTAAATTGGGATTTATCAAATTAGGCGTATATCAAACAAAATTATGATTAATACTAAGCATAAATTGGGAAGTGCTCATGGAATTTGAATCTTTTAGAAAGCTTTTCATGATTAAATAAACATTACTATAAGCCTTCACTGAGCCTTTTGTGATTAAATCAACTTTCTATGAGTTTTTTGCTATCTGGGTTAATACAGTAAGTAGATTCTATAGTTTTGGGGAATTTGGGAAGACATTTTAATATAAATAGGCAAAAGTGAAAGTCAGTCAAAAAGTGTTTGCCAATCAGTTTTCTAATTCACTGTAGTTAGTTTTGCTTCTAAGCTGTCTTCAAACCCCTTTGTTCCTCTTTATATAGATCTTTGAAGTATGAGTGAGGAAAGTGTGTAACTTTGAGAACTCAGTTTTTTCTTCCTCTTTCCTTTTCCACCTTTTTCTCCTCTAATTTCCCCCGTTTTGGTTGCTGTTAATGAAAAATAAAATAGACTATATTTATTGTTTTAGTTTTTTGGGTAAATTTGAGTTAGGTCTGCTAAACTATTTCCATTAGTTTGATTATATTTAAATACAAAAATGTCATTCTGCATTGTACCTGGATTTTGCTTTTTTTAATTCATCATAGTATATCCAGCACCCATAGTCAATATCAAATAAATATTCAAATATTAACAAATGGTTTAACAGATAACGTTTTGCTTTAGGCACACAGAACATCCAGGCTAGAGCTGTCTAATTAGATTTTTCTTCCCTTAGTCCTTTTCATGTTGCCATTTGGGGATGCTGAGTTTTGTTATAGATGAATTGTCAGGCATTAGATTTTTTTCTAAACTGGCAGTTTCTCATGTAAGTGCTGTTATAATACTGATGTACTATTATTTTATCTTAAAAATATATCATGGCTCCTTTTATCCTGTTGAATTAAAAATAATTATATTTGTGTATCCTATAAAAAGCATTAATATTTAAGCAATTTTGAATATCACATGGGGCAATTACAAATCTTAGTGCTTAGGGCCTAGGTCTTCCTATCCTAGTTCTGCCATTAAAAGACTGAGTAACTGGGAAAATCAGGATTAACCTTAAAGGGGCTAGAATTTTGTTCAAATTAAAATCTTTAGAATGTCATCACGTTGTATTAAAATAATCCCTTTGCAAGAAAAATTTCACATCTGTATGAAATACCAGATAAAATAGATTATCTTAGAAGTTAACTGTAATACTAAAAATAATGTGAGGCTCAATTTTCAAAATTTAGTTTTGGGTTTTTTTTAGCTGTGCTCCATTGAAGTAACTTGTGAATCAGCTAGTGTGATGGCTGCAACACTGGCTAATGGCGGTTTCTGTCCAATTACTGGTGAAAGAGTGCTGAGCCCTGAAGCAGTTCGAAATACACTGAGTTTGATGCATTCCTGTGGCATGTATGATTTCTCGGGGCAGTTTGCTTTCCACGTAAGTAATTGTTTAATCTTAATTTTCTCTGGCAAAAAACTAGTCTGGACTAGTTCTTTTAAAAATGGCAATTTGAACTTTGCTTCTAAAGCTGTATATTAATTGAGAGAGAGGCTTGTTTTCAAGGTTAATTTGTTACAGAATTGGTAACGAATAAACAGTCTACCAGATGTTCTTAAGAACTTGTTTTATTTCTAGAACTTTATCATGTCTACTTTTAAGGCATTCCAATGTACAAGGTTTGTATAGACTTTCTTTTACTTTTAATATTTAGCCCTATAGAGCATACCTCAAAAATTAGTTCAGAAAGAATGCATAATTGTAATGTTTAACATTTTTGGTTATAACCATAGATGTTTTCAAGGACTTGAAGTATATTAAAGTTAAAACTTCAAAATATACTGCTTTAAGCTCAGTTATACATTTGCCACTTGTGAAATGTATAGACTTTTCTTATTTCATTCTGCTTATGTCAGTCAGCAAACACCCTGAAAAATGTTTTAATTTTGAAAAATTTTTAAACATAGAAAAATAGATGCATTTACTATTATGCATCTCTCAACTCTAATAATTATCTGTAGATGACCAATCTTGTTTCATCTGTATGTACACCTGCTTCCCCTACCTTTGTCATAGTTCAGTCTATAATTTTAAATGATAAGGGCTCTGAAACCCACAGCACTGTTATTACACATTAAAAAATCCGAAAAAAGTTTAATCTTTAGTATCATCAAAATATTTGGTCAATGCTCAGATTATCTGGATTGTCTTATAAATTATTTTACAATGGGATGCAAATAGGGGCCTTACATTATTTTGATTGATTGAATATCTCTTTATTTTTTGTTTTGCTTAGTTTTGTGTGAAATTACTTCTAGCAAGAGGTACTCAATGTCTGAATGTTATAAGCCATTGATGAATACTACCCTGATGATATTTTGTCTTTTGTCATATTGTTACATTTTGCATAATGTAAACTTAAATGTTTTGAAGAGGATTAGTTTGAATTACCATCTTATCTGTTTCCTCAGAATTTCTGACAGAAGACCACAGAGACTCTTTTAATAAGATAGAATTTCTCATTATGTAATCATAAAGTATTTTTCGAAAATAACTTTTTATACTTAAAATACACATTTAAAAAGTAATACGCATTTATTATAGAACAATTAGAAAATATAGTTAAAAAGGATAAAATAAAAACATAGTCCAACAATTTAGATGTAATCTACTTTCATTCCTTAGAGTATATCTTTATTTTAATATATCCCAACTGTTTTATAACTGTCTTTCATTTTATATATTATAAACACGGACAACTTTTTTTAATGTTGGAATTCTACTGTATTGCTATATACCATAATTTTTTAACCAATTACCTTATTGTTGGACATAACTTTTCTTATTTTAAAAATGTTAACATAAATGTCCCTTTTTTCAAATTATTTTCAGGTTGGTCTTCCTGCAAAATCTGGAGTTGCTGGGGGCATTCTTTTAGTTGTACCCAATGTCATGGGCATGATGTGCTGGTCTCCCCCTCTGGACAAGATGGGCAACAGTGTTAAGGGAATTCACTTCTGTCATGTAAGCATGTTTTCTTAATGAAAATAATGATTGTATAAGTTGAGCCATCTAATGATCTTTTTACTTATTTTCATAATGAATTGATGGCACACTGCCTGCCTATCTGCTAGTTACTAGGTAGCCATGGAAATACTCACAGAGGACTTTGTATTACCTCAGCGAGGCACTTCTCATGTAATCATTCTCACAGAAAATGACATTTTTTTAAAGCTTTTATTTTAATTTTTGTGGTTATAATTAGTTTTCAGTTTCCAAAAGCCCAGCAAAAGATATTAAACCTGAAGTAATTTGAAACTCACATGAATGAAGATTATATATATAGTTTATTGTTTATATATAGTTTATATGTAGTTTATTGTTTTTTTTAATCTGCATGGTTGAATGTCTTTATTCATAAACTACCTTTAAAAGTCTTTTTTTTTAGGATATAAGCACTGCAACTTAAAATTGTTACTACTCTTAACTAATTCAGTATTTTATGTTGTTACCCAACTCTTGCTTCAATTTCAGCTTCTGGTTTATTTACATTTATTATGTCCCAGAGTCTGCAGTGAGTGCTGTAATTTTTTCTGCAGACTTTCTTAATTAAAATTCTGATTTATTTTTCAGTTTTTTATATTCTGTAAAACTAGAGAATGACATTGGATTGGTTATAGACTATAATAGATTGTAACCAGAATATTTATATTTTTATATTTTTGTATTTTTTTATGAATATTTGAAAGAATTCTTTATTATAGTGCCAGTTTTACAGACAACGAAAGTTAAACAATTTGAGTGATCGAGTCCTAGTCATGCTAGTAAGCTGTGTTCTCAAAGGTTATATTCATATCTTCTTATTTTGATATCAGTCTGCTTCTTGATGCATCATGATGCTTTGTTAACATGCAGTAGTGCTTTGAAGGAGATAGTAGTTAAGTTGGACAGTATTTGTATAATTTGTTAGATGATGAAAAATGAATAGCCTGTTTCTTATACCTATTTTGCTTCTTTACAGGATCTTGTTTCTCTGTGTAATTTCCATAACTATGATAATTTGAGACACTTTGCAAAAAAACTTGATCCTCGTAGAGAAGGTGGTGATCAAAGGGTAAGCAAAATTCTTAGATTATTATGTAATATGTAATTCACCAGTTTAAATAAAATTTAGTTTAATTGTTAATGGCCTTCTTACTTTGCTGATCACGAATGAGTATAAGCAAATTGTTGACATTTTCATCCTGGACTAGTAGTAGATAGATATTAAATATTGTTGTTTTACTTAAATTAAAACTGGTTAGCCTAGCAGCAGGGTTCCCTTCTTTTCTCCATTGTTTTGCTATTTTAAGCAATAGTTTAAAGAATTGATTCTGTTAAAAGAAGACACATTGGAAAGTGCTACATACTATAAAAAGAAAGCCTGTTTTTACTCTTAGTATTTGTCATTATAGTCTTGAAGTTTATTTTGATGTGGATGGATATGTAAATGGGAAAAGGGGTTATAGTATTAGCAAGAGACCTTACAAAGCCTCATAATAAGTTTTATAAGCCACTGTAGATGAAATATTTTCCTATGAAGTTTTTAATGCAGTATTTTTAATGCAGTAATATAGTTTTTAATAAGATACTCTTATTTTGAAGTAATATTTTGTTATTAGTGTGCTTGGCTTCGTATTATTACACATACGTACTACTTTTTTAGAGCTAGTACTGAGTCAAGACTTAAATTTCAGGAAAGATTTTTTCATCTTTACAGTTGTTCATTGGACCAAGGGACTTATTTTAAGTTTTAAATAAATATCTTTGCATTTCATATGGAAAATGTTTATAGTAAAATTTCCTAATTAAACTTGAAGTTCATACGAAGCCCTTACAAGTAAAATATATTTTTAATACATAAACTAAGTAAATTTTCCTATCATTAATTCCAATCAAAGTAACTTCTGATAATATATGAGAATTATTCAGAGCCAACAGAATAGAAACTCTGAGAGTCACCATGAGTAACATGGAGCAGAACATCAAATGGTGGTGGGTGAAAATGTTAGCAGATTTTAATAACATTCATTGAAAAATACCGTTTTATAGCTTGGACCTTTCTTCACTCAAGTGCACTAATAAATTATGTATGTTGCTTGAACAACTAGCATTCCTTTGGACCATTGGACTATGAAAGTCTCCAACAAGAACTTGCTTTAAAAGAGACAGTATGGAAAAAAGTGTCACCTGAGTCAAATGAGGACATCTCTACAACTGTAGTATATAGAATGGAAAGTCTGGGAGAGAAAAGCTAAAAGAAATGAGTTCTAGTTTCAGAACATTCTTCATTTAACCTTTCGAACACCTTTAGCTTTTTTGCATACTATATATATTTATTTGAGTGTTTGTGTTCTTAACCTTGGGTGCTTGAGCCATAAAGCTATTTTTTTTCTTTTAATCTTTGTGTAAAGATAATAGATTAAAAAGTGGAATTGCCAGGTTTTTTTTTAAGTAAATAAAGCACATTTGCTTTATTTAAAAAAATGCAAAAAGGAAAAAAAATAAAAAATTTTTTTCTTGGTGTAATGAAAATTTTAACTATAAAGTCAGGTAATCCCATTTAAAAATAGTAACAGAAATTGTGATTTCTTGGTTCTAAAATCCACACATTGAACTCATAAGTTTCATTATATTTTGTTTTTTCTTTTCTAATTTTAAAACTGACCTATCTTTAGTGGCAATAGGAAGTATTTCTATGCTAAATACAAAACTTTAAAAAAGACAAAATAGTGAATTCCAAATTATTTAATATAGCAGTAGACTATAAAATTAGCTTAAGTTTCCATTTTATGCCATTTTTAGAGATTGGCTCGGCTCCAAATTAAAAAAAAATTTTTTAAAATTTTATCAAATACTTTATAAGTTGTGTCTTTGCTTTTTTACTTTGCAGATCCTATGTTCTGTTAGAATTGTCATGTACAGGAGTGTGTTATGTTACTAAAACATTCCAGCCAAAGAATTTCAGATGTAAGATAATGACATGTTTCACTGTTAAGCTATAATGGTTACTTAGAAGGAGCAATAGTGAGTGTCTTCAAGTGAAATGTTTACCTAAACAATTTTATTTTCATATTATCCACATAACTTTTCTGTTATATTTAAGTATGAATAGTGAATCTTGGTTTTTAGCTTTTAATAATTTTATTCTAATAACTTCACAAATGCTAATGAATCTTTTATAATAAATTATAATAACATCTCATAAAGTTTGTTCTATTTGAGCTCTTTTAGGGTACTTAGGAAATGAATTCAGTCTAAAGGTAGTAAGTATGCTGATAAAATATAGGTTAGATCTGAATCTTTTTGTTTGGTTATAAAAATGTAATATTAAGAATCAAAACTTGCTTTTAAGAGAAGGACTATAGGTTCTACACAAACCGATTTCAAATAATTTATGATATTTAAAGTCTGTCTTGGCAAAGTGTAAAATTCTGTAGGACCTATTCACACGTCTTCCTTCTTCCATATGCTTCTCTGGTTCTCCCTACAGTTTCCCACACCTTCAAGGTATTTTATTTTATTTTATTTTTTAATTATTTTTAAGCATGTAAATTTTGGAGGGGTAGGAATGGAGTCTAGAGAAGAACTTGATAGTTTCTTAATATCATGACACACATGTCGTAAAATTTGTAAAGTAAATAAAGAGTATAGCAAAAAAGATTTCACTGGATAATTTAGATACTAGTACAATTATAGATGTAGAAAATCCTGATCATATGATGTCTTGAGTTTGGGAACTATGATATTAGGAAAAGAAGTTTCCTCCCAAAGGTGTTGATCAAAAGCCTTTTAGGCTAAGTATTAAAGCTGATATATTTAAATAATTATATGTTAAGTTTTAGAGGGTTTTACCAAATGGTTACTTGAATGTTCCTCTAATGTACAGATGCGTATCCTAACTGGATGCTTCTGGTTTGGCTGTTTACAGGAGAGTGGTGTGTTGGAATGCCTCACTCTGCTATACCTTTAGACAGTGTCATTTGTATTAGTTTCACCAGAGCCATTTGTGGTTTGGGAGCTAAATGCCTTAATTGATAGTTTGCAGAAAAGGCTTTTACCCCCCATATGCTCTATATTGTTGCATTTTACTATTTCATTTGTAGGTTAGTTTTACTTTATAAAATAAAAACTTAATGTTTTATATTCATTTTTGTATTGATTTCAAAATTATGTTGTTAATTTGTGGCACTTTAATTATGTTAATAAGTCTGAAATGCACAGTTATTAGTAAAGTAGGGTTATCTAAGCTGCTATGTTTATAGAATCCTGTTAAGGATGGGCATCCGAAAATTTTTGTAGGGAGGTATAAATGGAAGAAGAGGGAAGATATTGTGAATAGGCCCTCAAACTTTACTTAAAAAATAAAGAAAGAAAGAAATCTTTGCCAGATTTAAGGACATTATTTTGATTCCTTTAGTCTTTTTAATACCTTTTCAAATACAGTTCTTGAAAAGTACCAGTATTGTTAGATTTAATGTTTCATGCCATTACTGATTCTTGATATTCAAGCATTTAGAAATTAGCATATTTGTTTTTCTTTTTATTCATCATTAACATTTCATTTGAAATGCATATCCTTCCTGAAATACTTTATTTTTAGCATAAATGTTGTGCATTTTAATCTTCCTGTTTGGATTAAAACATTTGTGTTATTTAGCTTTCTTTCATTTGCTTTGTATATTTAATAATGTACCTTTTATTTTCCAGTATGCCTACTTTTTGTATTGTACAATAAATTTATTTCAAGCTGATTTTATTGTTTTTTTTTGTTTTTGTTTTTGTTTTTCTTTGATGAAAACATCTCCAGTATTTTAAGTACAACAAATAATTGGAATTTTAACTTAAAAAATTCTTTAAGAAGATACTATTAAAGTGTTTTATATTTTTAATTAATACTTGAGGCTGCTGTGAAGAGACCAGAAATACTCAAAAGGGCTTTGATTTTTTTTTTTTTTTGTTTAACTGCAGTATAGTGTTGGAGTTTTTTGTGGGGAGGACTTTTTTCCTGCTGGTTGTACTAGGAGTATTTGAATAAAGACTTTTCTCCTAATTTTTTTTTTTTTGTTGTTTTTCTATTCAACAACTTAAAAAAAAAACAAACACAACCCTGTTTGTAGATTCTTTCTGCTTTCTTAAGATCAATATCACTGATGTTATTGACTATGTAATTGTTTTTTTATCTGTTATTTGGAGTAGGAAAAACATATTGCTAAATCAAATGAAGAGTACCATAATATTGCTTTAGCATACAACTGTCAATCTCAGTAGAATTTATATTGAATGGAGTAACTATAATGTAGAAATTTACCTTAGCTATTTTTAAAGAATTTAATTTTCAGAAGGAACTTAGTATATTTCCACAGCATGGTCCAAATTATAACAAGGCTCCATGCATTTGTAGGTCAATTATAGTACTTAAAATTTTTCTGACGAAATTTGCCATTTCTATCCAGAGGAGATATCCAAAAAATATTGTAGAAGTTTTAAAACCGAAGGAAAACTACTGTTGTTTACAGGAATTTGTATTTCTCTGTGGGATTTTTTCATAAAGTTCTTTAGGGACTAGTAAATAAAGATTTTGTGTTTCGGTATACTTAGTATATAACAGTTTATGATTACATTGGGGGTTTTTTTTGTTTGTTTTTTGATTATTGCTGGTGGTGTTTTAAACCCATTTGAAGCAAAGGGAGAAGTGACTCAAAGAGCTCAGTGATCTTGGTCTGACAGTGTAGAGTTTCATAGGCATGTATGTATGTGGAAAGAACCACTGATAGAGACTGATGTGTCGGTCTATAGCATGATAATTTATATATAATATATGTGTTGTATGTGTTTATGTGTATATCTGTCTGTAAATATCTATCTTTCCATCCATCCATCCATCCACCCATCCAGATTCTGAAAATCAGCAGAAGTCCTTTCTACATAAGTATGTTATGTATCATGGTTCCTTGATCTATTCTTATTCCTAGTTTTGTCATAAAAGAACTAATATTTTTGCTGCCCCAGAATTTATAAAATATAACATACTTGTTCAATTTAGCTTTAATGATTTGCGGTTTCTGTTGTTGCTCTCATTCACTACCAGCACTATCCAGGGTGAGAGAGTAACAATATTGAGTAACGCCACAGAAGAGTGAGCAAGAACAGCAGATTTCATGTGGAAGTTGACTGCAAAAACAGTTTTCAAACTTTAGTATATAAAAAGATTGTATTTAACTTGAATAATGTACTTCTTAGTTTGAGCAGTTTTCTTGATAGAATAGTTTATTCTAAAAATTATGCAGAATTTTTTTGTTTTAAGAATCAGTTTTACTGTTCATTTGTAAAAATTTTGGTTTTTCTCCTAGAGGTCTTGAAAAAGCAAGAATGCAGTTTTTAAAAAGTAATGTGATTTCTGCTTAGTTTCTTCACTATTTTATATTAAATATAGCATTATCGTATCATATAACCAAAACCAGATGAGTAATGAAATGCAACTTAAAATGCATCATGGCACATCCCTCAGATTTTCAGTTAGGTTTAGTCAGAATAGACTTTAGCTTAGTCCATTTTCTGTCATGGAGTTCAAAGGCAAAATTATACATCAACATACATTCAAGTGTATCAAGTTCAACCACATCTATTTGAAATTTTAACAGTTATAACGTTTGTCTTTTACACTACTTAGAAATGGAAGGAATTTCATGGTACTGCGAAAAGTGGTTTTTTTATCCCTCTTCTCCCTCCTGCTACCATCCCCCAAGTATTTTATTAATGTGAATACCAGGCAATGCACATGACTTGAAGAAATTTAGAAATTATACTGTCTTAGTCTGGATTTCTGTTTTTAAAACTACTACATGAACATCTTGGGCAAAATCTAACATGAACAGAGCTGTCAAAACTTGATGTTTCTCAGAGTCTTTAACTTCTTAAATAGTAATAGAAAAATTACTTATTTTTTAAACAGAAGACGTTAAGTAGATTGCTCATAAATCTTTATATTTATTTAATGAAGTGATTCTGTTACTATGGTCTTTTCCATTTATATTTGTGAACATATGAAAGGAAGGAAATTTTTTAAGATTGACTTAGTTTACCATTTGTTTCGAAGATTGCCCTTTCTATAAGCTTTATAAGTTGTAGCTGTAGAGGTTTTTAACATATGCAAAATGTCTAAAGCCTATGTTAATTAAAACTTTTATAATGGCTTCCTAATCCCATAACCTTTAATTAAAATGCATAGGATACTAATTAGCACTTAGGCACATTGCTTTTTTGGTAGTATCTGTGATCTTTTTGCATAAATTATAAAACACTCTTTACTGAGAACTGTTAGGTATTGGTTAAATTTAAAACTGAACAAATTTATAATCCTTGAGGCCAAGTGCTACAATGAACTATATAAGCAGTTCAGGTTAAAAAATGGAGACTCATGGGAAAGATTAATGAAAAGACAAATCCTGGCACTTGATCTCATATAACACTGTTGCTACATTATTTGACTATAAATCACATTTACCAATTTGGAAACTTTTTAGTTAAAATCTCAATGGTAAGAATAATTTTTAAGCCAGATTTTAATATCTGAGGACATAATTTCTCTGGAAACTTTATTATTAAAAATAGTGATTTTTCTTAAAATTAAATAATTTACCTACTGAAATACTTTAAACCCTAGTACTTCAGTTGATTGAAATTGTCTGGAAGGCTTAGCTTTTGAAAGGAAAAATTCTTAGCTGACACAGTTTTAAATTTCTGTTTTCATGTTACATTTCTGGTGATTTTTGTTTATATTACAAAAATCTCTTTCCAGCAATTCCACTTGGAACCCCGAATTATAATTTTAATTCATATTCTGTAGACAGCTGAAGAATTTGTTTTATTTTTAGTATATAGTTCAACCTTTCCAGATCTTTGATCTTCTTTCATTTGCTATAATCTTGTAATTTATTAGAATCAAATAACTGAGCTTGAAAGTAATCTTAAAGGTTATCTGGTGCGAGCTGCCACTCCACCCAACTCCCTTTTCCAGGTTTCTTAGCACCTTGCTTTCTCAATTAATATACTTACTTTTTTTTCCTCCTCTTTTTTGACAGTGTTGGTCTGTTTTGTGTTTTGTTGGGAGAGACTTTCTTTGTTTTTCATTTTTAACGAGAGTAATTGGCAGTAGTTAATATAAGTTATTTGGCAGACTGATAACATCAGTGTTTATTAAAACTACTTAATTGTATTTTTCTATTAAACAGTTATATACCACAGTTTGTAAAGACTGATAAAATTAGAAGTGAATGGTACAATTATACAGTAGTTCTAAAAATAAAACATTACCCCGGAACCTTTGAAAGTGTAGCAGAAATGTGACTCTAAAAATAAATGTTGTACCATTGGCTTTTTAAAATAAATTCCTTTGGGGAAATATATAAATAACAAGATTTTAAATAAGAAAAGATTATTAAAGTGCTAAACAAATGTTTTCTAAAAAGAACTTTTTTTTCTTTGCAGGTTAGCTTTTATCACCACATACCATGCAAAACATATAGCTACTTCCCTTGTTTTTATTTTAGATATTGGATCTCTGAGTGGGTTCACATCAAGGGTCCTCATTTGTTTCATTATTTATTGTGTATGTTGTCCTCAGTACCCATCTCTATTTCATAATTCTGGGATTTTTATTTTTTACTTATGAAGGAAATGTATATTGTTCTTGAAATGCATTAATTTTTTAAAAAACCTTTGTTGACTTATAAATGTTAAAACAAATATTGTTACTCTGAAAAAGTACTGGCTTCTTAATTCTCAAAATTTAAACTTGTCTAGATAAGCTCTGCTCCCCACAAGTTTATGTGGGTAAGAACATGAACTTTTAAGAGACTGGTTCTCATTCAGTATAAACTCTGCTTGCTTTCACATTATACCTATTAGAATGATGCTGAAATATTAGCATTAATTATGAAAGTGTAACTACTGTTTGGACCATTCCATTGTAAACTCAAAATTAAAATCAGGATCTTTAGCCTCTTAAACTTTTGTTTAGGTTAGAATTAGTAGTTTTCATTGTTTTATGTGTACCTTTCATGAATCATCACTAAGGGGCAATAACAAATTGTCCTTTGAGGGGATAGCATAAAACTTAAGAAGTCTTGACTTTCTTCCATTAAATGAAATTAATGATGTATAAAGCCATGGTACTCCATCCAAGGTCTATTGTTCTGTTTCTCACAGTCACTCAGAATTAAAGATCTTAATATTTTGAAATACTCAGAATATATTAATTTTAAGTATTTGTTTTCATCCTTTCCTATCATAATTCACTTTTGGCTGAAAATCGGGTATTTAAAAAAGTATATCAAAGTTCTCATAAAGTGGGTTTTCATTTTCAAATCTTTATATTGCCGATATGTTCATTACCAAATCTTTTAATATTGACATTCGCCATCTAGTTTTATTTTCTTTCAAAAGTAAAAAAAATAATAAAATCTAAACTTTTTTTCAATATAATACAGCTTATTGTTGGTCATTTATTCACATTCAACCCCCAGTACATGCATCCATGGGTCCAATTTTATGCACAAGATTTATAACTCAAAGACATGAACTAAATATTGTTTCTACTTGGAATTGAGGTGAATAAATGTTACATTTTCTGCACAAGGAAACTTTATTGACATCTCGTCAGGAAATGACAGTACAAGTGATTTTAAAATTATATGATGACCAATACTAATACTCTGATCAAACCAATAAAATATTTCTGCCTTAATGTCTCTCTTTTTTTTTTTTTTCTTTTTTTAACCTTAAAGAGAAGCTTTAGAGAATGGTTTTAAGGAGATTAACTTTCTATTTACCTATTTGTGAAGTGTTTCAACTAAAACAAGCTATTACAACAGAACTT
This sequence comes from Pteropus alecto, assembly GCF_000325575.1. Classification (NCBI taxonomy): domain Eukaryota; kingdom Metazoa; phylum Chordata; class Mammalia; order Chiroptera; family Pteropodidae; genus Pteropus; species Pteropus alecto. The sequence continues at coordinate 56,454,485 of NW_006442484.1, forward strand.
AGAGTATGTATGACTTTTTGCTTTTTCACCTTGAGAAACAAAGGAGAAAGAAAACTAATTTGCTATGTTTTTAACCAAGAAATAAAAACTTGAGAAGTTTTCATTTTTATTTCGTCACTGTTGTGCAGTTTATTTTACATCCACCATATATGTCTGCCGCAGAATCAGCACTTGTTTATTGGTATCCCTTACATGTTAGATTTTGTTATGTAATAGTCTACTTACTCATATGTGTTAGTGCCTTTACCTTGTACTTAGGGGCTCTGGATAAAAGGCTGCTGCTCTGTTTGCGTGTTGAATTTTGTAGCTTTTGCTTTGCAAAAATTCTTTAGTGTCATTGTGAGGCTTAGAATTTTGTGTTAAGAATTTGGTATCTTCTGCAAAAGTTCTTAATAGATCGAAACTTTGGTTTATCCAGTGCGTTTTGGATTTAAATAGCATCAATGTGTATTAGGTGGTTGGGCATGAGGTAGGTAGCCCAATGTGATATACCATATATATGAACTTCTGAAGTTAATTTTTGCCTTACAAGTCTATGTAATACGTTCATAATATGTTTCAATGTTTTTAAAACATAGTGTTTACCAGTTCTATGACTAAACTGTTCCTTCTCCAGAGAAAGAGTAAAATTAGCTACAGAAAGATGTACCATTCTAATTCATTCTGACATATGACAGTAAACCATAACAGTTGATCCCTTGAAAATCTTAATCATAGGTTTGAAGTTACCATACATACCTAAAATTGGCAATGATTTAAAATGGAAAAGAATGTCCATCCATGCCTATTGCCTGTGCCCAAAAACCTTGGAAGTCTAGAAGAGTACCTTTGTCAGTTCCTTATCACAGAAAGCTTAGCAGTGTGCAAACTAGAACTGAGTGCATAGTGATCAGTCCTTAAAAGTGTGGGCCTAAGCCCAGGTAACCTGGGTTCGTCCAGGCATTCCAGTTTGCTAACAGAAAAATCCTGTTGTTTCTATAGATTTCCACTTTTGCTTCCAATGTCAACAGTTTCAGTCAACTCTAGCAACAAGGCATGCACAATACGCCATCAGCAGACACATAACATAGTAACATCAAAATTTTGAATAGCATGGCTTTTAGGATAATTGGTAATAACTAGTACTTATTGTGACTAACTGTGGGTCAGCCATCAGTGCAAAGCATGTTCTGAGAGTTTTAATCCTCATAAAGTCTATGAAGTAGGTACTGTTATTACCTCTATAGAGTTATGTAAATCAGATTCTAAGTTCCCTAAGGTCACATAGCTTTAAGGTGTATAGAACCAGGATTTGCACCCAGGCAGTTCTGGTTCCAACCACGATTTGCACCCAGGCAGTTCTGGTTCCAGAGCCCATTCTCTTGACTATAGACTACTGTTTTCCATTGCAAAATGTAACTGGAGCAAACTATGTGTCCTTATTAATAAAAGCTAGATATTACATGAAAATTTAAGGACAGTAACAACTTCAAAGTACCTTGAGAGATCAAGAATTTATCCTATATTAAACAAGGTTCTGTGATGATTTCATTTTTCACTATAACTTACATAATGCAGGCTTACTTAATTTACATAATGATGTCTTCATCCCATATCACTAATATTCTGTGATTTTAATAATATGCATTTATGTATTTCACTCATAGAAAAGAAATTCCTATCACCAAAGATCCTTTCACTGAAAACTAGTTGTGATGGGAGACCACTGGAGAACTTTGAGCAGACACAATTTGACATGATCACATTTATCGTCTAAAGTATTTATCAAAGTGGGGAAATTAACTCCAATATTACTTGACTCTATAGAGGATAAAGTTAATCCTATATCTTACCATTAAAATCATTCTTTAGCCTGGCTCTATTGTAGATATAAATGCTTTTCATTACTTAAAAAATGTCCTTATTGTATATTCCTACAGCATTAAGTACAAATTAGTATGTTAGCACTAAAAGCTGATGTTTATTGTAATGCCTTATTTATTTTAGAAGATACATTTTTAAATTCTTTTGTTCGTTTCCTCTAAATATCTATCAGCTAAACTCAATTTATTAAAACCTTTATAAACCCTGACTCTAGAGCTTTTCAGGGCTCAAAGTAGGCGTTTTCATTAATTGTATTTATATGTAACAGTTCTATGATGTAGAACATCCAAAAATGAATTTCTTTGTTCACATCTGCACTTGTTTTTAATACGGGGGTTTTTTTTTTGGAAACCAACACAATTAAAATGATTCAGTGTTGAAAAGATGGAATTTTCTATCATCATCTGGAGCCATTTACAGTTATCTTTTGTATATGTGTTTTATTTTTAATTTAATGACTTAAATATAAGCAAAATTGCAAAAATGTGCCTTGTATACTGAACTGTGAAGAAACACAATTCTGCTATTAAAGTATATCTAAAAAATCATTTCTTCCTCCCCAACACCCTTATTCTGGCAAGTTGGCAGTGCATGTGCCCATTTTCCTATTAAGTTCCCCTTCAGTATTGTTTTTGTACTCGTGTTATGGTATGAGTGGCCAAATAGCTTGTTCTTTTTATGAAGTTGCTTTCCCACTTAGGTAGCTTGTAAGAAAGTGGCCAGGGCTCTTCCGGTTTCTAAGTTTCCATTTCAATGTCCCTGTCGTTACCAAACAATTTTTCATCTCTTCTATATACTAGAGATTTTGTTTTCCCATTGTGTGCGTTTTCTCCTCTTCATTTCTGCTACTATATGTAGGTCCCTCAGTAATGTTCAAGATCACATCAAGGAAATTATATAGCAAGAAAATTGATATATAACATTTAAAATGTTTTCTTTCTATTAAGAACCAGTTATCCCCTAGTATTTCATTTTCGTTTAAACAGCACATTTTCGTTTAAACAAACAGTTCGAGATACCTAGCCAATTTAATTTGATGGAGTAGTTCAGATTTTATATGAATTACCCTTAGCATTACCCTGTTCATTATTCATTCACTAATTCATTCAACTGATATTTACTTCTTGCCTTTTATGGGCCAGAAATTTCAAAGTGCTTAGGATATTCAGTGGTTAATGAGACAAGTATGACCCAGTTCTTGGTGTTTACAATCTAGAAGAAGATGCAGACATTGAATATGTAATTACTAAATTGAAGCGGTGATAAATGATTTGTCCATGCAGATACATGTAAATCTAGTTCATTTTAACTGTTCTAAAGGAAATGAAATGGTATATACCATATGACATCATTTTTATGCGCCCATAACAGATTTTGTGAGACAATACACAACGTAGTTAAAGAACATATACACCAGTCATCAGTGAAGCTTACCTTGGGGAGGAAGGGGAATGGATGCAGGGGGAGTAGTTAGCTGTCTCTAACATTTTATTCCAGGCAGGGGATTTTAGAGCATTTACCAGAAACTATTTTTAACAGTAGGCTTTAGAATCTACTTTAGACTCAACCTATGTGGAAGACATTCGTTTAGAATTTGGTTCTACTTAAAGAATTTTCAACTTGGATACATAGATTACAAGTGAGTCCTATGTATAATTTTGCTATGTCCATCAATACAATAAAATATTACTGATAAGAATTATAAATGTTAAAGATAGGTGCTAAGCAGTACTATGATAAGGCCCTAAGAATAGTGCTGGAGTGATTTTTTTTTTTTTTGGCATATACATGGGTTTTTTTTCCCCCTTGAATGTTACATTATTTTTAAGGGTCTTAAAAATATCCTATTCTCCAGCAGCTTCTTTGTACTATATGCTGGAGGAACATGTTATAGTGAACAGTAATCAAATTAGAATGTCTGTGGAAGCACTTTGAAAAGTACGTAGTACTAGAGAAACATGTCGTTAATACAGCTCTTCTGTGTGTGTTGTCCATAAAGAACACATGTTGGGCTTTTCACAAAACAACTGAAATAAACATTAAAGAATGGACAGAATTAAGTATGGTTCTCTGGAGACCACTGGAAATAAGGGGTTTTCTTTATAAAATCAAAGCAGATGGTAGGGATAGATTGTGGTTGGAATAACTATAGAACCTCATGTACACATGCCGTGCTTTGTTATATTTAGGGCATGCAGAGGAGAGAGACGTCCTTTAGGTTGAAACCGTAATTCTGCCTCTATCACTATGAAAACTTGTTAAATGTTTCCTGGCAGAAAGAGAACCCTATCTCTTTTCAGGGACCTTATTTGTATGTATTTAAACTTTTTATCAGACTGTAAGAATCTATTGATTCCAGTGGCCCTGATTTTCTTTTCTTTTGTAGTAATATGTATAAGAATTGGTGACCAATTCTCTTCGATATGCTTTGCTTTTAGTTTCTTTGATTCTCGGGTTTTATGTACTTTTTTAAAATTAATAATTATAAATAAACATGACACTTTATCATGCCAGAGGTGTGGTACCTCATCCTCATCTGAACACTAACGTACTATTAACAAATCTTCATGAAGCATTACAAATATTTGTATAAGAGAGGAGCAAACCAGGAAGGTAGTGAGTAAGAAACTTTGATAGTTGTCATGTGCAGTACCAATACTCAGGTCTGCCACAGAAAGTGCACGTCTGTCCTTCAGAGGAAGAGCTGCCTTTGCCCTCACTTATTTCTGTTTTTCTCCCATTTCCTGCTGCTTAATTGGGAGTGCTGTTTGTTAGACCACACAAAGATATATTGTTAGGTACTTTTATACTCATATGAAAGGAGAATTGCTTATGAGCCCATTGGTATCTTTTTAGGCCATTCATTGGCATTTACCAGAATAATATGAGCCACTGAGATAAGAAGCTATTTATTTGCTGCCAATGTTGTAGCAGTCATATCTGCTCTATTCACATGAACTCAAAACTCACATTTCATTTTAGAGACTTAAACTCAAAGAATAAAGATACCTTTAACATTTTTTCATTGTGGCATCAGTATACCAAATTGAATAAATTGTTTTGTTCTCTTATTTTCTCTTCAATTAAAAACAAAAAAAAAACCCCAAAAAAAACACCTTTGGTTAGCATCTCAGTAGAAAATTAGTTTCTATGATTTTTGTATAAATTGTTTCTTAATTGCAATTTTCTGATTTCCCATCAACATATTTTAGTTTTGATATTATATTGGTGAGGAAATCTCATCTCAGGTTTTCTTAGGAAATCTCTTGTCCTTCTAGATAGTGCTGGTGGAGAGCACGGACCCCAGCACCAGGCCAGCTATGCTCGAGCCTTCTTTCTGCCACTTACCAACATTATTACCTTGCTCAAGTTTTAAACATGCTAGGCTTCAGTTCCCTATCCTTTGAATAATAGTAACAGGGATAATAATAAAGTACTTAGCCGAGTCCCGGAAGATTAGGTGTTTCAAATGAGCTATTTTGTTGTAAATAAAATCTGAATTTTTTGTTTTTGTGGATTGTCAGATTTTTTTTTTTTTTGATAACAACACTTAGTTTAAGAAAAAGTAAAATTTCATTGAGAAATTTTGAAAATGGTATGCTTAGATTTATTAGCTAATCAAGAGCAGAATACAGTGATTGGAGCTCACGTTTTTAAGACTGTATTTTAGAAATGAAACTTTCCCATTCAACTTATCTTTCTTTATTAAAATTACCGTATGAGAACCTCCTGCATTTGTGTAAACATTTGGAAATATGGTCATGAAATTGCTGAACTGTTATTCCCATAAAGGACTTTCTCTAATCCTCTAATCATGCCAGTTTGGATTAGTTTTGTCTATATATAGTATATTAATAATCGTGTCTGAATAAATCACTAGAAAGCTTAGGAACATGTGGCCTCATACTCAGTCTAATCATAAAAGTACTGTAATTTTGTTTTACACAGCCATATGAATATTAAATCAGCTCAATAGTAAGGGGAAAAGGAAATACCATTGATCACATACACATTGTACAGGTTTATATTTCTACCGTGTCAGCAAGTGGTTGATTTACATTTGGTGGTGACTTAAAAATTTTCTTTAGCTGTACTATAATGGGTTTGTATTTTTAAACCAGACCTTAAGAAAAATATTTATAAAAGAAGGCTAAAAACTTATTTTTATTTAAAGGCTATAAAAGGCCAGGTTGGAGTGAAGCTTTTAAAACAAAATTGGATCTGGAGTGATGATGGTTTATTTAACAGATGACGAAGAGTATCTGTGCTGGGGCAACAGATACTGTAGTGACCTGGAAACGCGAGAGCAGCTTACGTCAAACTGAAAGTGCTAGAAACAGAAGGATGGTTTTTCAGTTACCTACTTTTTAAAAAAGATTTTTTATTAAAGTCTTTTCAAAAGAACTGAATTAGTCTTTGTATGAGTGAAGGTAGAAACTAAAAATGAAAACCAAGGAAAGCCACAGTTTTGCAGTGGGTAACAGACTTGGAAGTAAAATACGACAACTGCAAAGCCAATGACTCAGTCTTTCCTCCCTCCCACTCTCCTTCCCTCCCTCCTCAGTATCATCTCTCCCTTCTCTGCTCCTTCCCTTCCGTGTTCCCTCCCTTCCTCTCGATGTTTAGCAGAGAGAGAACCTTTATGGCTTAGAGCTAAATTGCTATTTAATCCTTTGGTTTCCTTCTATCCTTTGGATAACAGTTTGAGATCTATTAAGGGCTCACGTCATCACGAGGGAAGTGGGAATGTGTCTCAGCTGCATCAGTAATTCATATGCTATATGATCTTGAACTGAGGGCCTTAACCTCAGTGGTAATAATAAATAAAATATATCTATTTTATAAACTGTCAGAGATGTTTAAAAACAATAAATTAAATTTGAATTTAAACTTGATTTTTTCAAGGTCATTCACTATATAAACAAAGTGATATAACAATTGCTACTTGTACAGAATTAGGGTCTTTGGGAGGAGACAAAAGTCACAATTCAACTTTTAAATAGGCTCAAAATGAATAGGAGACTGATAGGATTGGAGAGGTAGGAATGTCATGTTTCAGACTTGTAAAATTGATAAAATCTGCAACTGCTTCTAGCTATTTTGGAAAAAAGTGTGATTTCGATATTCCATGCATGCCAGTGTTAAATGAACTCATGAACTGTAACATTTTTGTCCTACTGTTGTCATGACTTTGTACAAATAAACTAAGATAAGGTTGTCTGGTTCTGGCAGGTTCTGATAAAGAGATCTGATAAGGAAAAATGTAGCAGTACTGGAAAATCTGCAGTATGAAAGGAAAACTATTAACATTTCATTTATTAATTTTTAGTGACTCACCTGCCCAAGTGAAGTTTCTCTTTACTATGGGGAGGCGTATATTAAACATCAGAACACTTAACTCGTATAGGCTACTGTTCGGCAGTATATGTTCTTTTCTTTGTACTGAGGAATGATTCATCAAAACACAGGTTCCATACTTCTGGCAGCTCCTTTTAACTCATTGTTTTCCGGACCTTGGCCTTCTTGACAGGTATTTTAAAATGAACATAACTCAGGTATGCATTGGGGAAATAGGGGACTGAGCCTCGATCAATTTTTAGCATACCTACATTCTTTTCAAAGAGTTGGCTTGGAGCTGGATGAGTCATCTGATAGGGTGTCTTCCTCCTTTAGTTTGGTTTGCCATGGTGGTAATTCCAGAGGGTGTGGTAGTTCAGTTGGGAATATTTGTGTAACTTCTTCTAACAGACCAGTAACTGGTCTGTCCCTAAATAAGATAGCACTCCATCTGCTGTCTCAAAACTATCAGACTATTCCATTTTCTTAACATTCTACTCAGCTCATTTCTTGATGTATGCAAACCTAGGGATATAGGTGGCTATTTGTTGGAGTAAAGAGGCATTTGTGGTTTTAATTTTAAATGGTTATATGCATGCTACCTCCTCGTGTTTGTCTGTCTTGGAGTAAATGACACTCCCATCTTCTGAGTTGGACTGAATTCAGCCCCACAGCTATCCTTTTGTTTTCATGAGAAGAATACTAAGCCCTCTGTGTTACCTTTTAATAGTTTTTTTTTTTTAAGGCAAGCTAATAGGTTCTCCCCTCTGACCCCATCTGTCAGCAAAGCCTTTTGTACATTAAAGTTATATGATTTATTCTCATTTTATATATATCTCTGAATGTGCTTGTGAATAAAGTATTAATATACTCTCAATAGTTATTATAGTTATTCTAAAATCAGCCTTGGGCCTTATTAATAAAGAATTTATTGTTAGAACTTTGTGATACATAGTAAGTGATACATACTATATATAATACAATATCTTCAAACTAGCTTGGTCTAAATTCAGAATTGGAAATAAAAGATGTAGTTCATGCATACAGTCACTGAAATAGGTCAAGGACTTATTGCTTAGAAGGACTAATACACTTAAAGAATAAGAACTGTAGGTAGCTACTGTATTAATGCTATGCACATCAGAGTTCTGGATTTCTCTTGAGTAGTAGGGAAATAAGATACAGAAGTAAACATACCGTGTGTCATAGTGCCAAATGTATGAGAAAGAGATGACTTCTGATTTAAGAGATTGGAGTGGAGTTCACAGGAGAAGGGTTAAGAATATATTGCATTGAGACGTGGGTGGAGAGAAGATGCTTTCAGGCAATAAATGGTATGGACGGTAGCTTATAGGAAGAGAAATTACCTTCAGGATGGTAGTGGGAAAGAAGACACCTAACCGATGACTCCTTGGCACATGCCGTCACGAAACGCTGTGTAGGCAATGGGCAACCAGCTACATGGGTGATGAATGCTGGGATACCTAGGGAAGTGTGGCAGCAAAGAAGGGGCTTTCAGTATTTGAAGCTACCCCTTGAGGGAAGGGAAAGATTTGATTATGAATCTAGGTGTTCCCAAAAGGAGAGGAAGAAGAATAGACACTAAGATGAAAATAAGAACTTAGTAAGATCCATTTTGCTCTGTTGAGGTTGAGAGAAAATTAAGACTGAAGAATCTTGAATGTGAGACTAAGGAATTTATCAGAAATGATTTGGGGATTTTTTTAACACTCCCCAAATGACTCCCTTGCCAAGAAACCTTTAGTGGTTAGAGCAATGTTTTGTGAAGATTAGTAGAAGTATGTGGAAAAGGTCTGGTGAGTGGAAGAAGGACTGGAAGCAGAGGCACCAGTTAGGAGGACTGAATAAATTTGCTAGTGCCATTCAAAGAAGTAAAGTTAAGGGAGGTAGAAGAATTAATAATGATTATAACTTAATCCCCAAATGGTGCCAATAATTTGAATATTTGATGCTTTGGGAGAAAATATTCTTTTAGTCAATCAACACTTTTTTAAAAATTGGAATAGTGAGATGTAATTGACATTTAATTAAGTTTAAGGTATACAATGTATTGATTTGAGTCGACATCTATTTAATGAACTACCTATTATGTGTGGTAGGCATGGGGTTATAGTGGGGAAAAGAAAAAACAGTCTCTGCCCACATGGAGCTTACATTTAATGGGGGAAAGAGACAAATTGTGTGTGCGTGAGCATGAGCATGCATCAGATAATGATAAGTGCTCTGAAGAGAAAAAGTAAGCAAGGTAGGGGATAAGGAGTGATGAAAAAAGAGGGCAGTGTTTTAAGAGTCTGTGAGATAACATCTGAGTAGAGACTGAATGAAATGAAGGAGGCAGTGTCCTCACTACCTGGAGAAAGAGCATCCCCAGCAGCAGCGCAGCAGGTGTAGCCTGGAGTGCCTGGAGACCAACAGAAAGACCACCTAAGGTAGAGCTGCAAGGGGCAGAATGGTCAGGAATGAGATATACAGTGTAACCAGGGAGTAGAGCATTTAGTGTCCTGAAAGCCATGGTTAAGAGTTTGAATCTTATTCTAGATATGATGGAAAGTCACTGGAAGTGCCACGATCTGTTTTTAAAAGATCCTTGTGGCAGCAGATTTGAACAGGAGGAAACGCAGTCATGCTCCACTTAACGAGGGGGGTGCATTCTGAGAAATGTGTTGTTGGGCGATTTCGTCCTTGTGCTAACATCGTAGAGTGCACTTACACAAACCTAGATGGCATAGCCTAACACGCACCTAGGCTCTATGGCATATTGCTGTCGTATATGTGGTCCATTGGTTGACCCAAACGTCGTTATGTAGTGCATGTAGTTTGGAGGTTATTGCAATCCTCTTGGTGAGATAAAGTGGTGGCTCACAGCTTAGGACAATAGTAATGGAGGCGGTGAGAAGTGGTGGGATTCCAAATATGTTTTGGAGGCAGAATGTATTTGTTGACAAGCTGGATGTGGGTTATGAGAAATAGAATCAAGTAATACCTCCAGGGTCTATATGGTGGGTTTGTGTGAATTAGAAAAAGCTAGTTCTGCCTCTTGGCATACACAGACTCTCTCAGCACATATGTGAGAAGACTCCCTTTCTCCCGTACTTGGGTGCTGGACACCACAGCGGGGTGAGAGGAGCAAAGGCTACGTACACACATACTTGGCTGGGCATCCTTGCGGAGGGCTCCACCTGTGCGATCAAATGCAGCAGCCCTGGATGATGACTTGATTTTTGACCTGAGTAACTGGGTGAATTCTAGTGTCACCCTAAAATGAGGGAGACTGGAAGAGTAGCTAACTGGGGCAGGGGGAAAGGGAGGTGATTGAAATCAAGTTCTGTTTGGGGCATAAGTCTGAGATGCCTCAGTAGGCAGATGGATGTGGACTTCTGTAGCCCAAGTGGGAAGCCATCAGGGCTGTAGAGAGGCTTGCTGTTTTTGAATTTGAAATGACAGCATGACAAGCGAGTGGAGTTGTCGGTTTAAGGATTAGGAACAAAGATTAAAGATGTAGATTGCAAAGTCATTTTTCCCAAAGGAAGGTAAAAAACGTTTGAGGGAAATTATGTTGAAAAACAAGGGTCTGAAGGAGGGAGACTACTTTTGGAGAAGTATTAGGCAGTGGAAAGTGGGAAATGACTCTACAAAGCAACAAACAGGAGGAAGATACAGAGAATCCGCATCACAGAAGACAAGGAATGAGAGGGTGGGGTGTGTTGGAGAGGTCAGAAATAATCAGGGCTTAAGACGGCTGCTGGACATTTTGAGAATACTATTTAGAAGTAATAGTGGGTATGAAGTTAATTTGCAGGGAATTAAAAATACACACTCCTTTCAGAATATGTGCACTGAAGGCGATAATAGGATTATGTGTTGGTTTTTAAAAATAGGATGAAGTTGTGTTTGTATTAAGGGAGAGATAAGGGAACCAGTGAAGGAGGGAAAAGTTGAAGGTGCTAGAAAAAGAGATAAATGAGGGGAGCACGGTGAGAGGATTTGGAGGACATATGGTTGATAGAATAAGGAAAGAAGTCTCAGAAAAGAAGAAAGATACTTTTTGCTTTGAGGTTTGGAAGGAATGAAGGGAGAATAGATATTAGAAGCAGGTATTTTGCATAACAGAGGAAGGAGAGTTGAGAACAGTTTATTGTCCTGGTAATTGTGATCAGGATCATCTGTTTTAGGGGTCCCCACTGGTATTAAAGGTCTGAAGAAAGTGTGAAAGGGAAACAAGAAGAAAAAAATGTCAAGCAGTTAGAAACATGGAGAATTAGTGATAGCTCAAGAACATAAGGGGAATTGACGATTTCAAATTGATCCAATTTAAAAAGAAAGAAGAGCACTTGGAACAGTGGTCCATAACTCAGAAGAGTACATATCAAAATCACCTGGAGACTGTTTTCAAAAGACTGTTTTCCCCAAAATGTAGAAATGGGAGGAGAGATGTTTATATATACTTTTAGAACATTCTGAGTGATTCCATACCCATTGAGATAACTGTTCTGGACTTAGGGTTAGCAGGAGATTGACTACAGAGTACAGGCTAGGCAGGGATAGTAAGGGGTAGCCAGAAAGGAAGCTAATGGACTGAAGGAGTAAGAGTAAGGTTTGTTTTTTTGTTTGGGTTTTTTTTTTTTGTGATATCAATAGTAATAGTAACTATTAGTAAAATTTTAGTGCTAGTTAGGTTCCTATGCTGCAGAACTTTACAGAGCCTTTCATATGTTCATGAATCCCCCAGAAGGAGTTTAATATTTTAAGAAAATATCTGACCACAGGAACTTTTTTTTTTTTTTCACGGAGCATCTGCGCACTGGTTCCTGCAGAACACATTTTGAAAATGCCAAATTAGAGAAGTCCAGTAATGATTGGTTCCAGTGTGATTTAAAAGTTCACAGGTAGTGGGAAAGGGAAGCCATAGTAAAAAGGATGAATGTCCAACTTAAGATCTTAAAAGTAGCTCCCAGGGCTGTGTCTTTGTGGATAGCTGGGTTACTTTCCATCCCTCCAATAAACTTCTCTTTTCTACCATGGAGTCCAGGATCAGTTGGATCATTGATATTGAAGTTGCAAAGTATGAGACAAAAGTGGGAATTTATGAAGTGTTTACAGAGTATGTTCAATAGCTTAGTTTCTCAAAAATAGGGCTGGATAAAGTCTTTATGAAAGCAGACCAAAATCCAGTGGCCATTAGGATAACTAACCTTTTCCTTATAAGGACGAGAAAGTAGATAGTTGTCAAAAGGAAATACACTGTGAAGTCTTGGAGCACTAAAAGATTGGTGACTTAATATTTTGGGAGTTCACCCACCTTTTGAGCAGATGCAGGGTCATGGGCTTTGAGAATGCCCCAATCTGTACTGCCTGGTGAAGTACAAATTGCCCTTTCCTTAAGATGATTAATACTGAATATTGTCCCTTAAGATTTCCAAAGGAGCCAGTGATTGGTGAGGACAGTGATTACTGGCAGGGATTAGACATTTATACAGCATGACTTAGTTTTTAATGGTATGAGTTTTGTGAGTATACAGGTCAGCCCACAGTACTGAGATATAGTAAATGAGAAAGGTTCTAAACAATTTTCTGTGGCCCCCCAACTGTGTGTTTCACAGGTCACGAGTTTCCACTCTTTTGCACCAATTGATATCATTGTTCTATTCCTTCCCTCATGTGTCTTATCTTTATTGTTGAATTACCCCTCATAATCCTCGATTTAAAAAGATCACATGTGTGCATCCTTTTGGTTATAGAAGTGTAATAACTGTTTGCATATGACTGAGCTAAAGCGTTCAGAGCACGGGGAAATCACTTACCAGTGACAATCGTACATTCTACGTATTTATTTTCCCTTGTGGATGCTTGAACTTTCTTTTCTTCACAGGTAAAGTCAGTGATAAACCTTTTGTTTGCTGCATATACTGGAGATGTATCTGCACTTCGAAGGTATGTTAACAGAGTGAATTAGCATATAGTTTACAGATGTTTATGAAGTGCTTCTGGGCAAATGGCCATTTTAAGACTAAAATCTCATTTCCATTTCCCTCTAATAAAAATGACTGAAACAAATGTATACTAAATCCCCACTTCCAGCACTTAGGCTTGCTGTGCAGTCCTGTCCTTTATCAACCTGTCAGAGCCCAGGTCTCTGTTTTCCCAAGAAGTAACTGTTCAGTGAATTTAGTATTAGTGTTAATTAGTATTTAGTGCTTTACTGGAATTGGATAACGCCTTCTCAGCCCCCATCTACCCTCTGTTCCTCATCTCTGGAGGTGAGGGGGTGGGCAAATAGGGGTATTCGGTGTTCTGTGGATCACTAGGGTTAGAAAGATCACAGAGTACTGTTTGTTTAACATAAGGTCTCTTGTAGAGTTGCAACTGCACTTTAACATGGAAAAATGTCTTATGCTTAATTTCCACCTTTGCTTTAAAGTCTTATTAGTACTTGTATCAACAACAGTGTATTATACACTTCAGTTATTAAGAGACTAGATCTAATGTTCTCACCACAAAAAAAAATGATAATTATGTGACATGATGGAGATGTTAGCTAACGCTTCATCGCTTGCAATATATAAATGTATCAAATGAACACATTGTACACCTTAAACTTACATGTCATGTCGATTATATCAAAAAATGCTAAAAAATTTTTTAAATAAAATCTGACTAGTACTTGTAAACTATAGACTGTAAAATGTTAAAGAATGGGGAATCTTAGTGAAAACATTTAAATTTAGGTATTAGTTTCTTGCCTTTCAGAGGCACAAACTTTGGTACAGTTGTGCTATTATTTCGGAATTCTGAACAATAATGTAAAGAAGCTAAATTGTGTGAGAGTTGAACGTTTCCTCTTACCC
>NW_006442484.1:56468578-56496350 GCF_000325575.1 Pteropus alecto
AGTGGCATCTCCAAGGTGCTTGTGCGCCGGTTCCCATTAATGAGTCTGCTGAGGGATGGCACCTGTCTCACAGAGCCTTAGACTGAACTGCTGGAGTCAATGTTATGACTGTGAATTAAATTTTACATTTATATATATAAAATGAATAGCTGTGCTTCCAAATTTTCAGATTTGCTTTGTCAGCCATGGATATGGAACAGCGAGACTACGATTCTAGAACAGCACTCCATGTAGCTGCTGCAGAGGGTAATTATGTGAACCTCTTGTCTATTTCTTTTTTCACTTAATTTCTACTCAATACTAAAATCCACTTGTTTTGTTTTGGATATAGGTCACGTCGAAGTTGTCAAATTCTTGCTGGAAGCCTGCAAAGTAAACCCTTTCCCCAAGGATAGGTGAGCACCAATGTTACCTTCTAACGTATAACTGGCAAGTCAGTGTTTTATTATGCAGGGGCATAATGGTTGCGATGATAAAATCACTGGGTATATATTGGAGACATTCTAGAACTTGGTATGGTGCCTTATAAAGGCAACAACAAAACCTTGTTTCTGCTAGGAAGATCGTTTTCCCTCCCATATCCAATTTCTTCTCTAGGAATAGTCTCTTATTTAGACTTTTTTCAGTTTGGTTTGACTGTCAGTCAATACACTGTATGACAAAAACAAGTCATTGTGTTTGGAAAGAGAAAAATAGGAATTTTGCCCTCACGGGGTTTTTAACTTCACACGATAGACAAGATAGACGTTTACAGGAGCATATTTTAAATGTATAAGAAAATTACTGTTGTAGAACTCTAAAGTGAATATATTGGAGTTTGTTGAAACTCCGGGATTTGGTTGGAGTCAGTTTTAGAAGGCTTTGTGGAAACTGGATTTTAATCAGTGCTTTGGGGAAGAGACAAGGTTTGATGGCACAGAAGGAAGAGAAGGGCCCTCTATCTACAGTGGGCAAAATCTGCCTGGAATATATTGTTCCTGTCCCTTTTGCTCCAGATAGTGAACTGCAATTCATCCTGCAGTTTAAGTGCTGTCCACCAACTGGACAGTCAAGGGCAGGATAAGACTGCAGCTTATGTATATTCAAATATTCTTAAAGTCTGTATTCACATACTTGCACATTGTGTAACTGGACTTATATAACTGGACGAGCCAGTGAGTGATGAGAAAAAAGGTTTAGAAGAATGGAAGGAAAAAATAGTTGATGGAGAGATTTGATATTATTGAGGTTAGCTTGGATCATTGAGGACTGTATTAATTTTGGAGCATGATTATCCTGTAGTTATTAGATCTGTTTGGTAAGGTTTTACTATTTTTAAATGAGGGGGTTGGCCTTTATTAGTTCAGCTTGCAAGAAATGCAGAAAAGTTATGATGTCAGTGTCTGAAATTGTTAGCAATTTTCTAAGTGTGGTAACACTTTGGTTATCTAAGATCATTCCCTTCATTGGCAGTATTCTAAAACCTCATGTTACGGTGACAGTCCTCCCTTTTGTCCCTAAATATAATGCCCATACCAGCTCTTTCTAGAGCAAGAAACTGAAAAGTGTTTCCCTCCACACCCATTTATAATCCCACCTAAAATACTATTTAACACATGCTGGAAATATTTACTTTGCTTTGTATATTTAAGGACTGAAGTATTTTTGTTTTGCCCTGACCTCTAGGAATGTGGAAGTACTGATCTGATAGGCAAAAGTTAGCTAAGTCGGAAACTTGGTAATGTAAGTTAGACCAAGACAACTCTCTTCGCTATTTCATGAAATTAGTTTCACCTCAAATTGCAAAACAGGCTTGAGCGAATTTAGTGTATTCTCTAAAGTTGATACGTTTCATTATTTCATGGAAGAAGAGTTATAAAAAAGATAACTTGCAGTTAACATTGTTTTTTTCCAGAAAGACATAATTATATGCTGTAGATGACTGAAAAGTATCCCCCAACTCCCGGTTTAAGGCCATTCTCTAAATAAAGGCTGAGATAGAAGTAAAAGGCAACCTTAAGTCAGCTTTTTTTTTGTTTGTTTTTTTGAGGGGAAAAAAAAAGATACACGTAAAATGTTACTTACCTGATTTTAAAAAACTAAGAACAGGTTACCAAACTATCCAAAAATATTTTTAACATGAGACTATTTAAAAAACTTTTCATATCCATATATTACGACCTCCTTAGGATGGTAAAGGTTAAGGACAAAGATGGAAAAGAAAGAAGAATAAGAAAGGAAAACCGGAATCTGGTGAGAGCGGCTCACGAAAAACTGGAGTCAGAGAGTCTGCTAGCCATGGAGAAGGGACATGAGTAGAGCGAGATGATGAGAGAGAGGCTTGACAATCTGTGAAGCATTAGGGAACTAATTATCATACTGTCATTTACTTAGGGTGTGTTTCATAGTCTTGTCTCCTTTTTCAAAAGACTAATTAGCTGATTTACTACTACTGACAACCCTTCATTTCTTCTTCAGTCCTCACCTGTTTCCCTCTAAAGAGCACAGCCCCAGAAACACACTGTGGAAAGGGTATTCTTCCTGTTGGGTAGTGGTCCAGGAGAGGCTCTGGGTTCCCATTCTTACCAGAGATGATGAAAATTCTTCTGGGGTCAGTCTTGCTCCCACAGTGTATGTTTGAGTCCTAATGAGGCCATGGTTATTTCTAGACCTCTGAGATTTATTGTGATTTTCAACTGACAGGAACACAAATTTTCTATCAAAGTTAAGATGATGAACGTTATTTATCTGAATTTTCTTTCACATTTTATTTAAAGAGAAGTCCTTTGAGTTTTTCATGAAGTTAAAATTCCAGAATCTAGAGAAGTCTACGGAATCTGTCAACACTAGAACTTCCCCTCCATAAAGCCCTGAGATGTGTGAACAAGATCTTTTTGTAGAACACATTTTTCTCTTCCTTCTCATATCCCAAAGTTGTCTCTGAGGCCACTCTTTGAATTATAAATCCTTTTCTGTATTTCAATTAATTTTTACTTTTATTATTAAAATGGCTAAATCTGAATGGCCCTTCAACCTGTATTTAAAATCTAAGAATACTGGATTATCGTGTTTGTACAGAAATTAGCTAATGACCCGGCCCATGCTGCACTACTTCTTTAGGTGGAATAACACTCCCATGGATGAAGCACTGCACTTCGGGCACCACGACGTGTTTAAAATCCTCCAGGAATACCAAGTCCAATACACGCCTCAAGGAGATTCCGACAATGGGAAGGAAAATCAAACCGTCCATAAGAATCTCGATGGACTCTTGTAACGGTCTGAAGCCCAAGATTTAAATCACTTACCTATGTAATTGTGGAGAATGATTATGAAGAACATGTGCATTTCTATCTGGTAGTGATGTATATTTTACAATATTTGTCATTTCAGTGTTACTGGAGTTTTCTTCATTGTACACACAGGACAAAACTGATCTCTTTGGGAAAAAAATAGAAATAAAACAATCTCCCTCCATAATGTGAGCAATATTTACCTCGTGCAATGTATAATTTGATGTAAAAGAAATGTTACCAATGCTAGCTTAACTGTGTGGTCTTCATGATTTATTTTTGTTTTTTGTGAATTTTCAGTTTATGGTGATAATCTGCTGATATGCATTTATAAATTAAGCTCTGTTATGCAGCTTGTCCAAATGGGTCAAGGCTGCCTTTAGAAGCAAAATAAGTGTGATTTTCATGACTTCAAATATAGATTTAGTTTGAGTGTTTGGACAACTATATGCACTTATGGTTGTGTGTGTTTAAAATGTCTCCCATCACCCTAGCTTCATGACATGACTTTAAAAATTACAATAGTTAACAAACTATTAGTAGGATAGACCAATTCTGATTAGACTTTATCAGGGAATCTGTTTAAGGTATGTTTGGTGACCAAAACTTATGTGTGAATGTAGTTATAATACTTTTGAAAAAACTTCCTTTTTCTATATCTCCTTTGTCCAGCTTTTCTTCCCAGACATTTAGCTATTTTGCCTCTTTCCTTTAGCTGGGAAAGTAGGTGCTGACATACTATGCAGTTTTCATTTTTCCACAGTAAGTCAGAAAATGCTTCATTTTTTGGCATCTGAGCTATAAGTATGCCATCTGTCTATAGGAAATGAACTAGAGACAAATTATTAAGCTTAGTACAAATTAGTAAAATCTATCAGCCTAAAGAAGAGATGTGCTACTTCAGCTCTTTCAAGAAGATATTTTTCAGCTTCCAGGATAAAGATAAATCAGAAGTGCTGTAAGTTACCAAAGTTATTGTGATGGTATAGGAACCGCTACAGATAACATTTGTTTTTAAACCTGTCAGTAAAAGTCTGCATCAAGATATTTGTTATATTTGGGGGACCACTAGATCACTCCAGTTTTTTCCTGAATCTCTCTTGTATAATTTTTGATGGACGTTACAGTTTAATAATAAGAACAGGCGATTTCACCTTCAATGGAGGCCCATCTCTTCTTTTTGGTGAGGAACTGCACACATACTTTATCGTATTGTACCTCAGAGGTAAAGAGTTATGTTAATGAGGATTTCTGATATTAGGCACACATACAGGCACAGGCACACAAACACAGAAATGGACTCCTTTGAAGCTGAGTTTAGTGAAATGAGCAGAAACCTCAACCACACAAACGCTAGTTGTTAATATAGCAATTCCTCCCCCCACCCCTTTTTTATGAGCACACACGGCTGCTTTCAAGCTTTATCATGCCTAATGGCCCCTTTCCCACTCTAGCAAGCCTCCAGGTGTTTCAATTTTTGCTTCCAGTCTAAGTCAGTGGCTTCCGCCATCACCCTCCTATTCCCTAGTAGGTGCCTCCTTTAGTAGAACCATGGCCAGTGTTCCTTAACTGAGCTCCATCAGGCACGAAGCCATCCCATGTGTGTGCTTCTGTGAGGAATAAGGTGGGTGGGCACCCAGCCCTGCTGCTGTCTGTGTTCCTGCCCGCAAAACCTATCAAGCCATGTAGACAGGTAGTATTTGCAAAATAATACAGAGGAACAGCATTATCCCCAAAGATATTATGGGTAGATCCTTTTGAATTAACATCAATTGAAATAACTGCTCCAACAGCAGCTTGCTTTGTGTGATTAGAATGACACATTAAGATGGTTCAATTGTGTGGCTTAAAGATTACCAATGATTTTGAGGCTTGCTTTAATAAAAAGAGGTTCTATCTATTATTTGGGAACAAAGATAGTTTTCATCTTTTCTCAGATCAAAACTACTTGGTAAAATTTTTGTGGTTTAAATTGTGAACTTCTTTACCCATAAGGTTATTGATGACTGTCTACTGGTTCCTGCTCTGGCTGTTTGCTGGTGGCTGATAATAATGAGTATATTTAAATGCTTTTGACTGTGCTGTTCACTGCTGCCATCAGTATACTCCAAAGATCTTTTTGTTTTGGCTTTAGGATCATATGTGCTTTTTTTCTGTATCATGAGAGCTCTATATGATCATGTTTATTTAAAGCTTTGTATACCTTGTTGTTTTTGCTGGTCTCAGTTCTAATGATCTCATCTTTGGGTGTGATGCGCTGTACCCCATGCTGCCCCCACTGCCCTTTAACTGCAGAGCTGGATTAGCTATTGACCATTTGATGCTCTTGTCTGTCTGGCAGAGACTGAATGACCAGATGTTGGATTTAGATTCTTTCTGGGGATTGTACAGCTATGAATGTAATGTATTTGCCGCCAGAACCTCCCAAAGTGAATCTAATCTTAAAATTATAAGTTGTAAGTATTCTGAAATTGGGAAATATTTATTTTAAATGAAATCAGGTAGTGTTGCTTTTTACAGCATAATAAATACATGTATCAAAAAAAAAAACTGAAATTTTTTTTTTTTTTTTTTTTTTAACAACTAAGATTTTCTCTTACATCACTGGGTTAGGAACTCTACTGAACACAGGGACTGTGTCTAGTTGGTTCAAATCCATTTCTAATGCTTACTGTGAGCCAGGTACTATGCAAGGTGTCAGGTGGGGTTACCTGACACCTGGTTAGGATGAGAATCCTGTATGGAGTTAATCCTTGAAGGTGAGAAGATGGGTAGGCACATGTCTAGTCCCCTAGAAGCTAACACTATCCTTTTACAGTTAGTAAGTGCTCAGTAAATATTTGTTGACTTGAATCATTAAACATGTTCTTTGCTGGGAGGGATTCTTAACCTCCTTTAAAGGGGACAGGGATCATTTTCACAAAGCCTTGACATCTCTTTGGGGAGCTGAGCCTACTGCTACTGCCACACCAGGGTCTAAGCAGATCCAGCTGAACTGGTAAACTGCAGCTCCAGACTGGGTATGTGGAATGGCATTCGCTTCCAATGCAGGAAACCCCTGATCCCCAGGTTTAGAGTTAGCGTATGGTTTCCCAACCATAAAGTACACAAACACCATGGCTGTCCAGTGTCAACGATCAAAGCTGTTTGTCACAAAGTAATTTGCTTTGTTATAGCAGTCAGTGTTAATCTGTCTGCATTATTAACATTTTGAAACTGGAAGAGACACCAGAAATTTCTAAGTGAATCCCACTCCTTTACAGATGAAGCTGAGACCAAAGAGTGGGCTGTAACACAGAACTTAGTCCCACGTTCTTTCCCTGCACCCTACCACACGGGGCACACTATGGAAGGAATATCTAGCTACTGGCGTTATTAGCTCAAATCTTGCCTCTGTGGAGTCTTGAGGAGAATCATAAACGCTACAAAGTTAAGTCTTACAGCACGTGGTGAACTTGAGCTATGCATATGCACATCCGCAGATAGGAGCATAACATCAATGCAGAGGAAAAACATGAATGAATAATTCCAAATATAGAAACATTAAGAAATACTTATTCTTGATATAACATGATTTTATTTTTGTGCGATTTGTTTTAGGGGCTGGGGTAATCTTCCTAATTTTACTTGCTAACCCTCATAGAAAACTGAGTAAATTTGTAAATCATAAACCAGATAGCACAGGGAAGTCGCCCAAGAATGTATCAGGTGGTATTTAAAAAAAAGGCTTTTGGAGGAAGGGGTAATTTATAGTTATATATGGAAAGGATGTGATTTACTAGAAGACTAGGGAAGGTATGTGTTTTGGGATGGGAAGGATTAGAAAATTAAGTCAATTATTAAAAAGGGGCAAAGATTGGATGTTTCATTTCTGTTCCAGAGCCTGAACCTGACTCCAGGCCTCTGTGTGCCCCAGGCTTGCCCCTGCTCCCTCTCCAAATAGTCAATGAAGAGTACTAGGCAGTGAGTCCGCCAAGCAGTCATTATAGCCAAAGAATATCAAGACTGCTTCAGTCCTGTACAAGAAATGGAGAAAGGCTGCAAACAGACACCAACACTAGGGTGTTAAAGTGGTATGACAGCCTTAAGAAATATAGAATTTACATAGTTTGATAATAGGTATTTGACAGCTTTCTGTCAAAGGTACCTTTTAGGAACCTTATATTCTTTGTATAACCAATATAAATTTAATAAGGAAGTTTAAAACTGCTTAAGTATGGTTCTTTTTTTCAATTGGTCAAACAAGATATTTAATTTGTCAGTATAGCAAACACATAACTTGGTTAGTTCACCAAAACTGAGAAGCTGAGTATTATTAAGTCAGTATTATTTAAGAACTATACAAACTCATCTCAGAAGGATCCAAAAACAATATTGATTATCTTATCTTTAGCCTTACTAAAACTGCTTAAAAACTGCCAGTTATTTGAAATTATTTATATTTTTATATAACATTTAAATTTGTATAGCTTTTGGCTATATTTGCTTCACAAAATCTTAAGTTTTAATAAGCTGATTGTACTAGAACATATGATCCAGTATCTCAGAACATATTAAGCCCCACAAAAGCAGGGATCTTTGTCCATTTTTGTTTACCAATGTTTCCCAAACATCTAGAATAGTGTCTGGCTCATGGCAGGTGCTCAATATAAATATATCTGATGAACTAATAAAGGGATAACCAAAAGAAGCCATTCAAGTAATGCTATTCCCTTACTTTGGGAATAGCATCCCAGTTCAAAAAGTAGGTACCAGATTTTCAAAACAATTTCCAGTTTTTTCCTGTTTTCCCTCGGATAGTCAAACGTGAAAGGAGCACTATATTCCTTAAGACTTGATATTCCACTTTAGCTTATAGTAAATAAACAGATTTTACTCACTGAATGCCAGGTAAATAGTAAAATCTATTTCTTGCTATCTCAGAAAACTCCCTTTCCCCAGGTATTACATATAATCTCTATGCTTATGAAACATCCTACAAACACCATATAAGAAATACTCTTAAAACAATAAATACTCCTAAAACAAAGACACATCCCTAAGCCAGAATCTACTTAGTGACTTCTTATAATGACTAATTATGTAAGAATACAAATTTATACTGGCAAGCCAGAGCATTATCTACTTTACTCCTTGGAGAAATACAGCTCTCAATCATTATGAAGAAACTTTTACACTTCCTAGATGTAAATACTGCAGATATGGAGATGAGAATGATCATATTTATCAAGCTGTCTACCACTATTCTTCGATAACTTTTCAAACAATAGTTACGTCTAACTTGCCAGATTTATGTCTAACTTGGTGATTATGTCTCACACTATTTTTTTTCTAGCACACAGTGACTTTTGCTTTGAGAAGGTCACAGCTTTTTGGCTTATGACATTTTAGGAGAAAAAAATGGCACCTTTTGTGTGGTTGCAGTAACTTCTCAGTAATGACTCATCTAATCATGGAGGTATGGATTACAGATGGCTGCATATGTTAAATTTTAACATATACGTTAAAATTTAAAACTTACATTAGCAGTACTGAAATTCATTTTAAAATAGGTGCCAAATTATTTGTGTATTTGGAGGCTGCTGGAGTTACCAAGCAAGACCAAAGTACCTTTTTGTGTTTGTTTGCTTTTTATGGCACCCATTACAGCTTGCTCCAACAATGTTTTCTCTCTGATCTCTTCCACTGACCTATCTTAATCTGCCATAGCAATTCTGGTGACAAGCAGGATAGGAAAGGGCAACACTTAGGAATTTTGTTGTTTAGAATAAAGGCAGACATATTTTTATGTTTAATCGTAAGTAAAAAAAAAAAAAAAAAAAAGAATGAGGAAAGCACCACACTTATACGTACTGCCAGTAACCTTTAAAATCTTTACACCAAGTGCTATTAAGAAGAGACTAACACTAGCATTTTAATACTTCTGAAAAGTAAACAAAGTCTCTCGCTAGTGCAGTAAAATGAAACATGCCAAATCACTCTTAAGGGCAAAAATATACCAAATAAACACCAGCAATTAGAATAGTATTTTCTTAATGTTGTCTTCTTTGTTCTTTCATCATTTCAATTTAAAAAGTCAATGCAAAACCCGGTCAGGTTCATGACATCTTACGTAAAAACTGAGAGGAAGCCTTAATTTGTGTTCAGTACAAAGTACATGTGCATATATTTAATGCAATACATATACTTTAGCTTTAATTTTAAAATAGACTTCAAGAAAACTTTATCTCCACCAGAAAAATACAGCATTTACATAGTATTATCATTACGGTGGTGACAGTCAGAAAAGAAGATGCAGCTACAGAGACAGCAGTCTATGAAAGTTATTTGAAAAACACTGGCAAATCCATACCCCAAACCACTTTTTTTGCGTTAGTACCAAGTGAAGGAAGAAGGTAAGTAATGTCACACACTTTGCAAAACATCACCCACTCAAAAAGGGGTACAGAAAAAGCACAGGAGAGATAATGGAACCATTTGCAAATGTATTTGTCAGAGAAACACATTTATCAGTGAAAAATATGCAATTTTCAATGCAGTTACACAGGACGAGTTTTCAAATTATTTGAATTTAATTATCTCTGGTTAATGATTTGTCAGTTACTATTTTTTCTTCTCAGTTTGGAAATGTTCTGACTAATAGACTAAATTCCAGCTAATGACAATAAAAACGAATTAACCCATTTAGGAAACATGAATTAAATTTCCAAGTTTGTCTACATCTATGATTTCAACTTTTTGAAAAATAATAAGATTTACCTTGAGAGCGCTGTCTCCCTTGATAAAACTCCCTTAATAGCCTGGCTCCCTTGATAAAACTGTGAAGACAATTCATTTACTAGTGACCATAATGAAGGCAGAATATATTTAGCTTTGGATATTCAAGTTTAAGCAGAAATTACTACTCCTAAATTTGGAAAATGTATTTCCTTCTATTGATATTAGCCAGTATCATAAAGCCATAACAAATAGAGGAGCTACTTCGCTCAAGAGAGAGAATTTATCTTTTGCTCTAGATAAGAAGGAAGATACAATAAAATACAGAACACAACCTTTATCCCCTGCCCAGTTATGGGATGGCTACCTTTGAAAAAGAGTTGATGTAATTCTAGATAAACTTAGCTTTGAACTATTTCATAGGTAAACCAATGGAAAACTTCCAGCCATATTCAAAACAGAACAAATAAAAATTCTCCAGAACAGAAATTTGCCAATCCTATACCCAGAAGTTCCCCCAAAGAACCATGTGATCTCTCCAATAACCTGTAACAGTTGGGCACTGACTTCATGCATAGTGTTTGCTAGATGCTGCTTAACTTCTCACCTTTCCCAAAGCACTCTCATTCTAGTAGTCCTGTTGCTTTGGGTGTATCTGGATGTTTTTCTTTTGTAAAATCCACTCTGTGGAGAAGGCCTTCCACTTTTACCTTTAATTAGATGCATGAAGCCCTGCAGAGTAACAGATGTTTCTGAATTAGGCAAAACTCCACTTGCTATCAACAGGCTGCAGCAAATTTGTTGGCCTTTCTTTCATTTCCCTAGAAACACAGGATGTGAAGAAACAGAATAGCAGGGGGAAATCACAGGTGGGAAGGAAAGATGTCTCCAGAGAAGATGAGAAAAATTCATGCTCTATACTGCGTTCATCTGCAAAAAGATAAAATGTGGTTAAGTTTATTACACTGATCTTATAAAATGCAGATTCATATATTTGTCATTGCTTGTCTGTTTGACAGTGGAGTGGAAGACAGTTTCAACAGCAAATAACCACCGTGTTATTAGAGGGCTTTCAGCATGGGCTGTCATTCTTCCTGGACTCATTGAGACCTTTTATATCCTCTAAGCTCACGGATTATTACTCTGCGGCCTGCTGGCTTAGTTCCGTCAACTCATCCAGGCTACATAAAGCTTTTTGCTGTTATGCAAGTCTGGGGACAGAGCAATGTGGCAAATCTGCTCATGTAAAACAGGGGTGAGGCAATGCCCAGCTGTACGCCAGACATGCAGACGGGTATGGGGGAAATGACGAATTGTCCTTAAAGGCCACTCAGGAGGAGTAACAAATCATCTTTCAGGTACAGTGTGAGAAGCAAAATCATTAGGAACCCCTCCAGAGCCTCCCGCAGTGCCTCCTGCCCAGCTACCTTGAACCGGGCACCCTGTAGGCAAGAACACCCACCTGCACTGACTCCCCATCTCACTGCCATGCTGGGCACTCCTTTTAGACCAGGTGCTCTCAACCAGGGGTGACTCTGTCCCCCAGCAGTGTGAGTCTGAAGACATGTTTGATTGTCATGACTGAGTATGGGGATGTGGAAACCACTGGCATCTAGTGAGTAGAGGCCAGAGATGCTGGTAAACATTCTACAATGCACAGGACGGCTCCCCCACAACAGGGAATCATTCAACCCAAAATACCAACAAAAACACAGCACTGGACTGTAGGCATCTTGAGAACCGAGTCAATTTTTTTTTTTTTAATCCCAAGTGGCTGGTACACAGTGGGCTCTTAGGAAAATTATTTTGGATTAAAAGCATAATAAAGGTTTGCCGTCATGTTTCAGTGTGGCTGACACTGAAAATGTGTAGTGAAGACTTTGGAGAGAGAGAGGGAGAGAGAAGGCCTGGATTCAAATCCTGTCACTGTCCCTTACAGCTGTGTGATATGGTATGTTAACCAATCTCTGTAAATCTCACAGTCCTCATGTATTCAAAGGAGGCAATAATACCTAGCAGATAGATCTGTTGAAAGGATTAAATTAGATAGCATATGTAGAGTGTCTAGCATGATAGGCGGAAAATAGTACATTAATAAATGTTCCTATTATTATCAGTTTTAACCACAGGCCTCTAGGAGAATAGACTGGTTTTCCTGTCGTCCCAGAGGAAAAAAGTTTATTGTCCAGGAAATCCAGACTAAACAAATACTCAAGTCTTGCTGCAGAAAACACTGGTGCTCTGTCTCTCTTGGACAATTTCCTCAGGAGCCTGTGATCCTCCCACTCCTGAGGGTGGCCCCAGGCGTCAACCCGTGGCCACCCTAGTCCAGAGCTGCAAGCTCCAGACGCGGCTGAAACCAGCCACCTCTACAAGAGGTTATTCTATTTCAGAGCATACGCCCTAATTACAAGGGTGGATGCTGAATGGAAATCATGACCAAGGTTGAGGACAGACTATTTGAGACAGACAAGGTAAAGTCCAGCCAGTTTGGACAATTCAACTTTTATTTTATCTAACCGGTGTTGTGCCCATATTTATAGCCTCTTTTAGCTCTTTAAATCATCTATGGCTTTAATCTGGAGAGGGGTGTGTGTGTGTAAAATAGGTTTATTTTACTCTACAAATGAAATAAATTAAATCATCTAGAATGGAATGGGATGGCTACAGGAGGCATCTAGAGACCAAAAACCACTTTTTGGCATTTATTAAGACTATTTAAATTGCTCTCAGAGTATCATTCTGAGAGCACAGAGAAAGCAATCACACTGCTTGCACAGATGGAGGGAATTAATCCATCTTATTTTCTCAAGGTCACAGGGAATAACGGTGATGACAGAGTTAGACTCTGATGTCCAAATCCCAAACACAGGCCTCTCACTCAAAGGCCACACTGCCTTTGTCATAATAAATCGGAATAAAACATAACTCAGTCCTGTGCAAACAGCTTATCTAGGGTTCATGTTCTGAATGAAGCAGCTTTTTGTAGGAGGTATTCCAGGATAGTGGACAAGACCAGGCACTCTAGAGACACACCAGGTGGATTCAAATATTCGTTCTGTTACATACTGTTTGATCTTAGACAAGTTTTGAAATTGTGGGGGATGGAGGGTTCTTTCTCCACACTTGTAAAAATAAGAACAACAACAATACCTAACAGAAGGTTGTTGTGAAGACTGAACAAATTACTACCTGTGGAGTGCCTGGTACACCGTAAGTGCTTAATAAGTGTCACCGATTAATGGTGGTGATAATGTGATGAAAATTGCTCAGGAACAACAAAGGAGTTACAAAAGATCAGCCTGTATTTTTGGTTCTGTCAATCTATCTTACATATTCTCAGTAGGCTTTATATTTATGCCATTTTTGTGTCAGATTTATAAAGCATTCTGCAGCAGAGTTGAGATCTAAATTCTAACAGAGGATGCGACCTTACAGCTATAAGAGATCCGTTTTACGCTTGTCGATAGGAACAGGACTATTTCGCTAGGACACTATAAAAGTATTTTCTTAAGTGATTTCTTTCATCCTCAGCAATCAGGAAGGTGTAAGAAAGGACAATCTCTAAAGATTTTAGCCTGTGCTTCTTCAAGTGAGGAAAAAGGATGAAGAAAAAGTTACATACCAGAAACCTGACTATAAGCAGATATTGCTAATATCATGTAAACGCATTCTGTGAACACATGGGTGTGTGACCTGAAGGTTCCAAGAGCAGCGCCCCTCCCCCACTCTCCTTTCCCCTCCCTGCCTTCCTCTCTCATTATGAGCGCCTAGTCTGTGCCAGGCAACAGGTACAGAGAGATGAAGAAAGGCCAGTAATAACTCCGAAAGGATTTAAGTATGAAATTTTTAAAAATGAACTGGAATAGTTTCATGTAGAAAAGAGCTGAAAATTAAATAGCATCAGCAAAAATTGAGCCAACCAAGAAAAAAATCTTTAACGATTTCAGGCTGACAGGTAAATAATACGATTTGATATACTGAAAAACATTCTCCCAAAGGAAGATTCGCTCTTCTGCGGACAACCCTGTTCCTATCCCTAGCATGAACTCGTTAACTGTTTCACTCCTGGAACCTTTTACCCCTGGCAAGTCCTTCGAGCACACATGCTATCAGTACAAATTAGTTCTCAAACATAAAGCAGGTGAAGCTATTTCACTGCTGCTAGCTGAGTCTCTATAATTATTGTCATTACCAAGCATTAGTTCCCTCCTTCCCTAAAAATAACACTACTTCATCCAGACACAGCACTGATATAACAGGCCAAAAGAAAACATTTCCTTATCAGAGAAATCTTAGTTCCTTAATTTTGTGACATCTCTACATGGACAACTTCAAAGTGCAGAGGGGGAACTTTTAAATGTTTGAAATGTCACTTATTTTTTGGAAGGTGCTGAATGCCAGGAATAAATATCCTGGTGATGATGTAGCTTGTCTGGGCATGAAAGCCGCCAACTCGTCATGGCTAATCTAAAAACCCCCTTCTTGGCTTTGCCAGAGGCTTCTTCCATTATCTTGCAGACAGGCCCAGGGCCTGTTGGGGTGGCCTCCCTGCCGCAGAGAGCACAGAGCACAAGTCAAAGACATGCCTGTATGGTACTCACCATATTGTCGAATTCTACAGAGCCCACGATCCGAGACACCTCATCGAATTCCTCAGGAGACATGGGGAGAAGGTTGTCTGTGGTCTGAAGCAGAGAAGGGTGACTAAAATAGGGAGAAAGGAAAAGGAAACATCAACATCCAGGTTAGGAAAGCAGTAGCGTAAACTCAGATTTCATCTTTGGCCTGTGATTGAATTGTCACATTATAGTTTTATTTCAAGTAAGTGGGTGCATTGTAAAATACATTTTAAAAAAGTACATAGATCACGGGAGGTTCCTGTCCCCAGCCCAGCCCCTTGGGAAATGCATCGGATTCTAGAGACGTGAGTGAGAAACAGTCAGACTGGAACCTGTGCCGCCTCTGCCTGGTTAACCCTGTGCGAGCATGTGCAATGTGTCACCCTGAGATGCCAATGCCTCGGGGCTCGCCCTGGCCCGATGAGCACCAGAGAAGTGTCTGGGGAGTCCCTCATCCCTACCTTGAGGTGTGTATGCAGATAAAGCTGCTCCAGAGTGTTTTTACATGAAGGCTACATCCATTCACCCCAAGACAGTGCTGCAGGCCAAATAACTGACAATGACTTTTCCAAAATTTTTTCTACCTTTTACAAAATGAAACAACAAAATAAAAGCAAGTGGAAAAAATGTAAATCATTACTTTGGCCTTTTCTAGATTGAAAAGAACTACTCTGATTGATTTTTGTTCATTTTATTCACACTTTTTCAAAGTATCAGTTTGGGGAGAACGTATATACCTTAAATACAACTTCGTGAGGTTTTTTTTGTTGTTGTTGTTGTTATTTTTTTTTTTTATAAAGGCAGTAAATCGCTGGTAGGTAGTGACACCAGGATCTCTAATTAGGATTTTTCCAAGTCCAACTGAGATGGCGGTGGCAGCAATTACAATGGAAAAGCAAAGTACAAGTATCTTCCACAGGCCCCAGCCCGGAGCAGGGCTGGCTTGAGGTTTTTAAACATGGCACTCTTCCGTGTTCACTTACACTTCAGACACAGAAATCAATTCAGTCTTGATGTATCCAGTTCCTTTAGGGCCATCGAGTTCCATCGGTTCTGGGGCTAGAAGCAAACACATCGTGTACACTTACCATTGGCAGAAGTTACACAAGAACAATCAACTTTCTCTTTGATCAAAATTTTACTCTTTTTCTTGATAGCCAGGGTAGAGCCCGTAACTTTATGGGGTTATCACCTCCCTCCCTGGGTCACCTGAAATTCTGGTGAGAACGCAGAAATAACTAGAAGAAACGGGGAGGAGAGTTGAGTATAGATGTCAAGCTGTGCGGTTTCTCGTTCCAAGGCTTAAAACCCTACAGAAGTTGGAGCCCGAAACACGTGAAGTTAAATCTGGCTTCGTGGTCCTAGTCCGGTTTGTGTAGTTACACAACAGCTGTCAGGGTAAGCTGGGGCATCTTCTCCCCAAAGTGACTGTGCTAATGTGGAGATTTCTGATTCTGAAAAATAGTTAGCTTTGTTGGCATGTTCCAAATCAGATTAGTCTAACTTGCACTTTCTAAAAAGAAGTTCAGTGAAGACTGAGAAGCAGAAGACCTGTGTTCTAAGCCTGGGTCTGCTCTTAACGATAATCACCAGTAATAACATAATCTAATAACTTAACTGGTTCACCCAGAATGAACCACTATGTTTCTCCTGGGCCTCAGTTTTCTCAGTTCTAATAGGAGCAGGCTGGCATAAATCAGCTGGCCATGGTGGTCCTACCTTTCCATGTGGAAAAAGTAATAATGTAACAAATACACAGACCAGAAATAAACTTTTCTAATACCCCTAAAATAAGAAATCATATACTCATTTCCTACAGGCCAAATAATGCATTATGTTTCAACTGCTCTGTGTTCATACCCTGTTTTCAAAGCGTGCTTTTACCAATTCAAAAAAAAGTGGTGGGCTGATGACACAGTTGGGTGGGGTTTGTGCTGGCACCTTGCACTGATAGGAAGGCAAGGGCAGTGTGTGTGATTACACCCTGTCTCTAGCAAACCTTTGGACAATGATAAGGTGAGGACACAAGCACCACTTACCTTCCTTTGGCCGGGAGTAATATTTTCCAAAGGCATGGTCTTTATCAATATTTGGATACAGATACTTCAGGGGGTTCTCTGGAATGTTTTCGGCGGCCATGACTTTGTAATTGCGAATAATATCAGGGAAAGTAACAGCAGAAAGTTCTTTCTTTGTGTAAGGTTCAACCGCATGGAAGTAAGGTTCTGAAAAAAAGAAAAGTGAAGTGAGTGCCATGGAATATCCCAAAACAATAGAGGAGAGAAACGAAACACTGCAGTTTATGGATCTGAGAGAACCTCGTAAGAACTAATCACAATCTAGGAGTTACAACACAGTATGGCTCTGTTTGTAAGTAAATTAAAATCTTTTCTTAAAAACAGAAAAAATTATAAAGGCAGACTCTACCATCAATAACATTGCATTGTCACTATTTGTCAGATATGTAAATCTAGCCAAAAAAGGTTTATTAAACACCTTTAAAAGCATGCATCTTCAGTGATATGCCACCCACAAGATCAACAACGACTTACTAATTGGATCATCTTGGTCCAAGCCATAGATTGTTACTAAAAGACAAGTTTATTTTCTGTTTGTTTTTCTTTTCATATTGAAAAGTAAGTATAATTCTTTTATTAAAACAAACAATGACCATACATAGAAAACAACTTTTAAATAAACAAAAAGATCCTATTTGCTAGCTATTTCTCTAATCCTTACATTAAGAAACCACAGTTTAAGTCACTCCTGGTCCTACTCCTGGACTTAATTAGAATTGTGCTTTTCCTAAATGATCCAGGATCTCACTTTCGGGTGCACACTTCCCAGAGGCTACTATCCAGGTGCCCTGGTGACTGTGACCTAGACATCTTAAAGTTCTGTAGCTGGCAATGCCCTGCTTAATCTTTCTGGTTGCTGACGGTTTTACAAAAGGACAGTCTCTAGCTTCTATTGTCTACACTGGGCTCTAATCCCAGCTGTTTTTTTTTAACCAGAAGAAAAAAATGAAAGGAATAAGAGAAGTATCCCATCTTTTTGCATCTTCCTACTGAACGCATAAATGTCACTGGAACATATCAGTTTTTCTTCTAGTCCTTCACACAGAGTAACACCGAAAAGTAACCAGTGTTTGTCTTTTTCATTCTCATCTCCGCTCTTCAACCTCATCTCCAGAAAACTGTGTCATAATGCTAAGGGTTTCAGAATTTTTTAGCCGTGGGTTCATTCAGTTAGATAGAAACCCAAGATATAACAAAAGATAAACTTGCAACTGCTCTGGACCCCTCTCACAAAACCTGCCACATCTGTGCCCTCCCATGTGGGATTTCCCCAGTAACACTGGAATCTTATGCCTGTGGAAAAAGGCCTTCCTCTCAAGGACTGGTCGTCAGTCACATTGACTCACATCTTTCCTCTACAGATAACAAACTAGAAAAAGGAAAGAATTTGGCCTTGTCATTTAAAAACCACCATTTGCACCATATATTCCAGGCAATGAATCACAAATATTCATGTTGATATAGTAAATCCTATTGGAGAGGCCCAGATGGGAGTAAATATAGCGCCTGTGATCTTAGGTCAAAAGCTCGTTTATTTGCACGAGTTGGTTCGTAGTGATGAAGAAGGATTTCACACACATGTATGAATTGGTATGTGGGCAGGAGCCTTCGCTTACCGCCGCCATTCTGGGACCGCTCCACCCACGTGAACGTGATGGCCCCTTCCCGGCAGCTCTCACTGAACCGCAGCAGGAACGTCCCAGGCTGCTGGTCCTTTAACAGAGCACGTTCTCGCTCCTTGCTGATGAAGCCCACGATACAGCTGGATGTATAAAGGGACAGATGGAGGTATTCTGAGGTTCAGTCATAATTTTAATTTTCACGTTAACGTACAAATCAAGATGACAAGAACTTGACAGAAGAAGGGATAAAAATCGATAGACTATTTTAGATGCTTTAAAATCTATTCAACTGACACTTCGGGAAGCATTTCACTTACCTATATATATACATACACACACACACAAACATTGGCATATATATACACACACACACACACACGCACACACACATATATATTTCCACTATCATGTATATGTATGCTGAAGTCCAAAAAAAAAATCATTAACATGGTACCAGTAGGATGCTACAGATGATCAATGAATATTTGCTGGATTAATGAGCCTTTTATTTCATTTGATGATTTTGAAGTCCAGGAAAATGTCTGAATTTATGCATCTTTTACACCGGAGAGGAAGGCTCAGACAACACATTTTCACATTCTAACACTTCTGGTCAAGTTAAAGCCTTTGTTGAAATATCAACTAACCCAGGGAATAGAGTAGATAGAAACGGTTTACTGAGTTAAAAAAGTTTTTTCTTCCTTCCTTGGAGCAAAAGATAGGTGCTCAAGAAATTTTTGTGGACTGCATGAATGGCACTCAGAGTTTTTCAAATTTAACTCTGAAAACACACATACACACACCACAAAAGAGTAAGTTTAATCTGATGAGGTTCCACTATCATGAAGCTTGGAAGGGACAAACTATAAGCCTCCATTTCTACGAGATGCATATGAGTCTTAGCAAATAATGAAGTCTGTCTGGGTCAGGCCTGTCTCAGCCATGCAATATGAGAGTGTGTACTAAAAGTACGTTTCAAAATTTTATCTATCAATGGCCCTTACCCATCATTCCAGAGGGAGAGCAGGTGTTTTTTAATGAGTTCAAGGATGCTTTCAATCCAAAGCCAGAAAGGAAAATTTTTATCATTTATATTTTCCTGCAAGTAAACAAGCGCACACATAAAGAACAAGAAAATCCAAAATACTAGTGACTTACCATGCCTCCTCCCACCATCAGATTTTAATTTGCAAAGACTGCCCAGCTGCCAGAGCTAGAGCTATCCTGTACAGAGCAGTCCCCTCCGCCTTCTTGGCATCCAGACATCAAGCTCTGTTTCCTCTGCCGCCTCTGCTTCCCTCTCCAAACAGTAGCAAGGCAGCCAGGGAATGACCTCCAGGGTGAGTCACAGAACAAAGCTGCCCTCGCACTAGTAAATTCCAGTAGCCTGTAGCTCATCGGCACTGTCTGGTGCCCCTGGCGGGGTCTCATTTTTCCTTCTAACTGGTCAGCTTGAGCTGGCTGGGGGAGCTCTCATCTGGCGGCCAGGCCATCCACGCCGGCACAGAGCACACGTTTCTCATGGACAGGGCTAAAATGCTGCCAAAAGGGGCTGGTGTGAGTGAACAGAAGACTCATTTCGGATATGAAAGAATGTTATCACCCAGGCAGGCACTTCCTGTCAGACTCACACTTGGAGACCAACCTTCTGTGCTGAAGGAAAGTAAACAACTTGCCCTAGGGGTCCTTCGGAGGCGAGCATGCCAAAATAAGCACAGTTGAGAAATGGGGAACTACCACAGTGAAAAATACGAGAACCTCAACAGAGAGCAAAAAGGACTTAAAGAGTATAAAAACCAGATAATGCCTACCTTACAGAACCTTGTCCATGGAATAAGACCATCAGGGCCAGCATTAGGACCTAAACAAATAAAAATAAGCTTTTTCAGGAAACAGAAATCATTTCTGAAGATTTGGCTGGACTGATGGCTCCTGTATTTGAGTCAACACCCATCAAAGGAAGGTTGTATGTACATGGCTTATATTCTCAGATATACTAATACTAATTAATTGCATTTTCTAGAGAAGTCTCTTATTTGGTCCCTCCCTGTGCAACATCCTTTCCCACCACCTTCCTCTCCTTCCTCAGCAGTCTTCTCCGCCAGTGATCTTAGAGTTGTTTTTTTTTTTTAATTCAAACTAAGACCAAGATCACTCTCAGATGATCTATTTAATTGACATGACTTTATAAACTTATTTTAGATATTAATTAGGCATTTCCCTCAGCCCTCCTCCAAACAGGACATGGACTCAGGAAGGTCAAGAGAAATGAGAGAGGGGAAAGAAGGCTAGGGATTATTAGCTACACAATTAAAGCAACCCGGGCCATAAGAAGTGGTGAGCCCATCATCTCTCCTCAGAACCACAAATAAGCCATTAAAGGTAGAAAATATATCTTTTTCAATTCTTACCAAATAAAGAGATGAAATATGATGATTTTTTTACTTTTTATTACATATCATAAGACCTCCATGGTGACAGAGAAGGCACTGCAGTGAGCCATTTGGTTAGGGAGAGTCCACTAGTGTCTGCAATCAATGCATGCGTTTCGATTGCACAAAAAGCAAATTTGAAGAAAAGTCACCCATGGATTTTCATAGAAATAGTGCAGATACTCCTACTCATTGGAGATCTGACCTTGACACCAGTAGCCTTTAACTGCTGAGGTAGAAGACTGATAAATCTACAGCATTAGCTACTAAAAGGGAATTATCTTCCATGGCCAGGACTCTGCCCAATTAGGCAAGACTGCTAGTTGAGAGGTGTCCTGTTGTGGACAGTGTCTCCTTCTACCTGGCCACCTGAGGCAAGAGCTCAGGTGTGTGCTGTGCAGTGGGTGGCCGCAGGACCTTATTCTTACCATCCTGGGGACTTACTTTTTTCTCCTCAAGGTTAAAAAGACTTTATCTTTCTCATCAAGGGATTTATTTTAGTCACAAGTAATATATTTTACCTAATTCAAATGCCTTTCTCTTAGGAACTCTGCTCAAAAATACTGATATGAGATAATGGGGAAATGTTTCATTTAAGTCTTTTATCAGGTCTTTATCTCTTTCCAAGGTGAGGTATAATGCCCACTTAAGTATAATAAGATGCAGCTGGAAAAGCCAACAGAGTTGAGCATTCTTCGTCCGTGAACAAATAGAGAGCAAAGAGGGGAAAAGAGCAATTAGAGATATTTTCATGAATTTCCATTTTCATATACATAAAAAGTGAATATGCTCGTACCAAGAAGTTTCTCTCCCAGCATGCTCAGCTGGTCCACATTGAGACCTCTCTTGGTGACAGAAGAAAACTGCCAACTCAGCACTTCTGAAAGCTGAGCCCATCGTGCACAAGGGGGGTTCAAGAAGAAGGACAGATTCTAGAGAGAAAACACCCAAAAAGGTTAAGGCTACTGAAAAACCATCAGTCACAAGCTAGGCACTAAAACATGAGCCTGTCCCAAAGTTCAGTTCCAGTTTCTGTGACAAACACAAGTTTTCTCGGTAGAAGAGAAACACAGTCGATTCTCATTAGCTGCAGGTTCACATTCGTCTACTCACTGAAATTTTCTTTTAACTCCAAAATCCATACTCTGGGCACTTTTACACTCATTTGCCGTTGTGCCAAGG
This sequence comes from Pteropus alecto, assembly GCF_000325575.1. Lineage (NCBI taxonomy): Eukaryota > Metazoa > Chordata > Mammalia > Chiroptera > Pteropodidae > Pteropus > Pteropus alecto. Next base: position 56,490,504 of record NW_006442484.1, read on the forward strand.
CACAAAGCAGTGAAAAATCTGAGCTGCCCAACATATATATTTTTAGTTGAGGTCAAATCAAGTGGTGTTCTGCCTCCTTGTTTCACCTTTCACACAATAAACAAATGTCTTTTTTGAGATCTACTTAAATAGTATTGTTTTTCTGCATTTTTGTGTTGTTTCATTGGTGATTTCATTGTTTAAAATGGTCCCTAAGTGCGGCGTTGAAGGGCTGTCTAAAGTCCCTAAGTACAAGCAGGCCATGATGTGCCTTAGGAAGAAAATGCCTGTGTTAGATAAGTTTTCAGGCATGAGCTACAGTGATGATGGTCATGAGTTCAATGTTAATGGATCAACAAATGTATTAGATCAGTTATCTTTAAACAAGCACTCACATAAACAAGGTTATGTATTGACTGGTTGAGGAAAGGTTGTGACCTGAGGCTTGCAGGAACCTAATCCCATATTTGGGGTTCAGTATTTGCTAAATCAGTGTTCATTATGACTAATGGACTTAAGTACAGTGAATAATGAGAATCGACTGTAATTAATCAATAGCTTGTATCCACACTCTAAAAATGAAGCATGCTTATTTAGCCGATGTATTACGTTTTAAAAAAATAACAATAAAGGACCTTGTCCACAATAAAAGTTATATTAAATCATCTAATTCTTGAGCTTATTCAGATAGAAGGAACATCATAATTCTCACATCTAACACATATACATGCTTCACTTTTCCAGAATCATACAAGATCCTTGGCAATGCCACTTGAGTTATGTCACTTGTCCTTCAATATCTGGCCTTCAGGGGCTCTTTCAGATATGCAGTGTTCCAGTGTGATTATCTACCAGAAGGGCTGATTTGCATAACACTAGCAGGTCTTTGGCTACCCCTTAGTATGAAACAGATATGTTTTCCATACCCTGGGTTCTGTCACCAGCATGTTGTACCACAGGATGGAGGCCCAACCACTTGGGAGCTGGCTGACGTTGGAGATCACCACGACAGGCAGAGAGGTAGTCTGAAAGATGACAAAGACCTTGAAAGCATCTGAATCACAGAAACATCACCTTCAGACCACTGCGCAGCCTCAAAAACAAGCAAGGGATTACTTGTAAATTTGCATATATTTTATACTTGCAAATCTTAAAGTTATGTTCTTTTGTTCAAAGTTTGTTTTTGATATATCTTTCAGTTAAGAAATAAGTCTCAATGCTTCATATAAAAACCAATAGGATATGTCAACTGAAATAAATGCTCAGCTTATAGAATTTGAAAGTTAATTAAATTATCTACCTTTGTGAGTTGCTAAATTAAGATAGTATTAGCTGGAAAATTTCATCTTTTTTAGAAATTAGGTAAAAATCTCTAAAACAAAAATTGAGAAATAAAAAATAAATGTAACAGTCAAAATAAATAAAGTTTTCCATATCTAAATCATGAAAGTCTTACCTCGAGGTCAATGACCAAACCAGGCTGGCACAACTGGGTTTCAAAACTAAGGGAGTGAAGCTCTTCAGTAACGATGAGTGGGCCCTTAAAAAAGAAAAAGGGGGGAAAAGATTATAGGGATTCACTCACAGATTGTTCAAGAACCTGATATGTGCTACGCACGCTGTAGAAAGCCTGGGCCCAACCATCTGCAATTGAGAAGATTCTAATTTTTAATAATCTATCCCAGATTTATTTACTATAAGTATCTCAGTATTATCTCAACGACAAGATTTCTGAAATTGTGGCAAGGGTTATGGATTAAGGGAAAGAAATGCTGATAGGGAAACAGCGACCTCTAATGGGTTTACTCGTAAGACCTTCTGGCCCTCAGCCCCACTCTGCCTGGTATGGGCTGCACACTTCTGGCCCACGGGTAGGTGAGAAGTGCACACGTGGTCCAGTGTTATTATCTACCAGAAGGGCTGATTTGCATAACCCTGGCAGATCATAAAGTGCTTTGGTTTGGATAGAAATGTTACAGTTTTCAAAGTGCCTCCTACATATTGTCTCATCACACAACTTAGAACCAGAGAGGTGCAGCCACTATCCCTGCTGACAGGAGAGGAAACTAAATGAGGTCACAATGATCGTAAAGGTCAAAGCTGAACCAGGCAGCAGGGAGTCTTTACACTGCCCAGAACAGGGCTGTGCCGCGATTCGAAACGACCTCTACCGGCTGTGGTGTGGAAGGACTGCACGCGATGCGGGCAGAAGGGACGAACCGTCCCAGACCAAAACAACTGCGGATATTTTGTCCTCTGTCCCTAGCTTGTTTTGGAATGCATCATAGACATAAATCCTCAAGGATCTGGTTCTAAAAAGGAAACTGATAGAAAGATGATGCCAGAGTGGGGAATGCAAGGGCGGGAAAACCTACTCGGCACACTTGGTTTTTGGCATGGCAGTCACAAAACTGGCCTCTAGTTTTAGCTCTGACAGAGATTCCCTGTTCACCCTTAGCTAAATCCTGCAAACTTTCTGTGATTCAATTTCTTCACATGTGAAATATGAATAACACAGAACCCCATCATACCATACCCACTCCACTGGGTGGTCTGTGAGAGTCCAGTAAATTCGTGTGCAAAAACATTTGTAAACCATTAAGCATGAATGCAGAGTATTTTTACTGTTATCACAGATACACCAAGTCCCCAAGCTCATTCACTGCTCTTCCCTGCTGAGTCTGAACGCCTCTACAAGGTGTCCCCAGGGCATAGAGCCAACCTCACTGGACAGACCTAATTAGAGACCATTCACAACAGAGACAGACTCTTACCTCGTTAGTTCTGTTGCCGGCATTTTTCTGTTCCTTTAGTTGCTATAAAACAAGAAATCACCTTAGTAAATCACACAATAATGGTCAAAGTTGCTATCTGCATTTACAACTCAAACCAAAGTCAGGACTTAGAAAGAATGAGGATGTGAAGTTATTTTCAGAATGCAGAACTAAGTGATGAAACGACCCGTGAGTGTGGGTTCACGAGCAGGAGTGCCTTTCCCCAGCAGCCTGACAACATGAGCAGCACGGAGTTTGAAGGATCCCAGGGCGCTGAACCCTGCTCTCTTCCCCGTGCAACCTTTCCCTGAATGATCCCCCATCTCTTCCATTAGCTGTTCCATGTTCCCCAGGATCACGGCACAGCTTCTCTCACCCTCCACAACCCAACAGAGTCTCTCACACTGGGCCCAGCAACTCTAGGCCCAACTGGTTTCCCTCAAACACTTCAATCCTTGAAGCTTCGAAGGAGCAACTGAGGGTTTGAGAGCAGCTATGGACACCCTCAGAATCCTGGGTTTGGACTAAGGCTCTTACAGAAGGTCTAGCTTCCTGGCTTCGAGCTGGCTGGTTTGAAAGATGGTCGCCAGTGAAAAGGGAGCCTTGAACCTCCCTGCAGGCTCCGAGCCAGAGTGTTCAGAGCTCAGCACCAACACATCCTCAGAACAACTCGCATCCAGGATTTTCCAGAGGTAGGCAAGAAGGCACTGCCCACCTCAACGCCTCCTGCTAGATGTCTACTGACTGGTGGAACAGGCCCTAGTCCCCTGGAGATTAAGTGGTAGAGGCAGTAGTTGTGTAAGATCACCAGGAAGGAGAATGTGAAGAGGCTGAGGACAGACTCCTGGGGTTTGCCACACTCAGAGCGGGGAGAAGAAACAGCCAGGATGTGGGAGCAATAATAACCTTTGAGAAAATTGCAAGTCTAGAGTGAGTGATCACTGAGGTTGTGGAGGCACCAAGTACAGATGATTTATGTGTGCACTGGTTTATAGAATGTTTTACTGAGACTGCTGCAGCCCAGAAGAGGTATCTCTAGGAGAGAGACTGCAGGAAACAGAGTGAACAGTCCTGGGATAAGGAGGAGGAACTGAGATTCCCCAAGTGCTGGTGAAGTCACCAGGCACAAACTCTGGGACGTCTCCTCTCGGGGGGTTGCCTCCACATCCCACAGTGCACAAAGTACCACTCTACTGTCCAAAGTCCTAATAACCAGGCACAACGTAAAAGAGGGGAAAACTGGTCTCCCTACCAGGTGTCGAAATTCTGCTGCCAGACTTCCATTGGTGGACTCCTCCATGTTCATCACTTTTGTATGAGTGCCCAAGATGTTGAATTTTCTGAATCTAGACAACACGGGGTAGAAATACTTAAAAGGCTTGGAATCATTAAACAAAGAAGACAGTAAAATATAGTGCGAAGTACTTTACATACCCTTTTACTGTATTTCTCTCATTCACATCTCTGCCAAAAGAAAAAAATATAGATATATATATAAAATCGTGTATTTAAATTTTGAAATGAGCTTTAAAAATATAAAAGTATATGTATAAATAAAAGAGCAATAGAAAATAAATCTGTGTCTATAGTTTTTCTGCCCCTTCATTCACTCACTCATTCCTAGCACCAGCTCTGCCAAGTATCACTGGGTAATAAATCATCCAGACTGTACCGGTTTCAAGTCTAGCCCCAGTAGATCTAACACACTGCTATTCTTAGCCACTTGGAATGTGTTACCATGTGAAAATGCCCAGGCTAGCGTCTCTGAGAGATGACTGGAGAAGGGCCCAGTTATCCTAGCTAAGACCTCAGACATGTAACTAGACCACCCAGCGACAACTAAGCTGGCCCAGACCAGAAGGACCACCTACAGCCCACAGAATAAGAAAAATAATAAGTTACTGAGTTTTAAGTCACTAAGTTTTGTGACAGTTTGTTATGCAGCAAAAGCTAACTGATAAACATCGAGAACCAAATGCAATGGCAGGAAAGACAAAAGCATGGACTGTGCTATAAGGAAGAATATTGTTACAGGAGTGGAAAGAGAAAAAAGCCAGAGAAAAATTATTTAGATTATAATAAATGGTCTTAAAACTTGCAAAACCAGTGTGTCATACATATCAACAAAAGCGTTCAATATGTCAAGGACAGGGGAAGCGACCTTGTTTCTTAACATACATGCATGGTTAGCTCAGTGTTAGTCCAGGGTCTACGGGAAAAACGGGGTGGCCTGCTCCATTCAAACCCCTGTGAGAGATTCTGCCCATTCCTGGGTTCCTATTGCCCAGAAGAGAGAAGGGAGAATCCAGCAGGCTCTACACAGGTCCTCCCAAAATGCTGTCAACTTCACTCCAGAAACAACCCCATAACTGGCTGCAGAATCACTGCAGCCTGGAGGATCATCTGTCTTGTGTTTGACCAAGAGCCCCTCCTTTGGGGCTGGCCCGGGAGGAAGGTGGTGAGCCACATCCAGAGGCTTTGAGACTTGATCAATACAAGCTCAAATACATAAAACATACTCATTCTTTTGTTCATTTATAGTCTAAAAAGGCACAGGCATGTTAATACCAGCTATACAGGGGAAGTTCCAAACATCAAGAATGGGAACTATCACTTTAAATCTGCTAGGATCACCTACGAATGACCCCAGTGCGTAAGACTGTATTTGGTTAACAAAATCAGCATTTCAATAGTACATGCATCTTAGATAATATTAAATATATCTTACTTATCAAATAAGACTTTGACTTTCAAATTATAATTCAGCTCTTGCAATTTCACCAACAGTCTAGAAAGAAAAATAAAAGTCATTACTTTAAAAATTATCTATTTCGATTTATAGTAGGCCAATTGCCTACTGACAAACATTTCAATAACCCCCACTCTGTCCAGCTTTTTTGGTTATTAAAAACAATGGAACTAACATTCTTATATATCTACTTGGGTTCTTTTTTTTTTTTTTTTTTAAGAATATCTGTAGGATAAATTCCTAGCTGTGTAACTGTCAGGGCAAAACAGGAACATTAAATCCAGAGAGAGAGCAGCACTGATTTTACACTCCCCGCAGACGTTAGTGAGGGTACCTGCTTCCCTA
>NW_006442484.1:56496363-56509438 GCF_000325575.1 Pteropus alecto
ACTGACACTGGGTTTCAGCAAAACTTCTATGTTTGGCCAATTAGATGGGTAAAAAATAGCAAATAGTACTTTTACTAAAATTTGTATCTCCTGTTTTTCCTGTTGGGAGAAAATAAAAACTATCACTCATAACCAGGAATGGGAGTCACATCCGTAATCACTCCAGGGCGGTGTGGAGAGCCGGGCTCGGGCGTGGCTCTGCTCCACAAGGCTGGAGGCCTTGGGGACGAGCCCCTCAAGTCTCTGGTCTGCTCTCCTTAGTGCGGCAGGCGGATGGCATCGGATTTCTAGTGCCCCTTCCAGCTGTGAGTTCTAGGACCCCATGCATGCTTGAGTGTGGCACTGTAACACCAGTGGACTTAACTGGGGAGCACCCCAGAAAATGGGACTACGACAGTTCTGAAGGCAAGTGCAACTTTCAGAGTCCAGCTGCTCATCCTTAGAGGAACAGCTAAATGAATGTTGCCAATCAGAACAAAGTAAAGCCCTATGTTCTCACGTGGAAACATTTCCACAGTTTACTACCAAGGAGAAAAAGAGACTAAAAACAATATACACAGTAAAAGCCTAGTTTTTTAAAATGAAATACTTTATGTCACATAAATTTGTGTGTGTATATGTGTGTGTGTGTGTGTCTATGTTTAAATACAGGTGTACTCAAATATATATGCATAAATAAATATACAAATATATTTATTTTTATATTTGTGTAGACATGGACAAAATTCTGAGAGACGTGACACTAGGCTGTGATGGTCTACAGATATTTAGATCACAGACAACCTGGAAAGTCTGATGAAAGCTATGATACCACCCACCAGAAAAATATATGTCGATATTCACATACACTGCACATAGTTTTGGGGCTATATAAAGCTCAGGTCATGAGCTTATGCTCAAAAAGAGATGAGTCTACTGGAAACTTTTATTCTCTACCATATGATTTCTGCAATTCTGATTCCTTTTTACAATGAACATGCATTACATTTACAGCTGGAAAAAATTAAGGTGTGTTTCTGTATCTGTTTCTGCATATGTATCTGTTTTAGTTCTATTCTGAATATGGAAGAGACTCATATTCTAAATAAGAATTCATATTAAGATACCTACTGCAAAATTATCCCCTTTAAAACACATAATAGTGCTATGAAGGTGTGAACTATGTGATAGGAAGTGGAAGGGGTTACATGTTTTCTTTATTACCTCAACTTCACAGTGAATTGTACCCCAGTCTTCAAAACCAATGGCCTCTGAGGATGAGTTGGCATGCAAGGCTGTCTTTCCACCACAAATGAGCTGTAAATATCCAGCAAAGTGTAGATAGATTAGCATTTCCATTAAGGTTGAGGCAGCAAAAATGTATTTTTCCTTATGAGGAAAGTGGGTAGGAGGGTACAACCTAGATAGTTGGAAAGATTCTAACAAGCTGAATGAATAAAGTGAGGTCTTCTAGTTTGTCAGTAAAGAAATATTCTAATCTAATTTGCAATCAACAAAAACAGAGTAATTACAGTGATCTGTGACACTCTTCAACAATGAAAATCCTGAATGGGATCACAGTCATTTATAATTCTGCACGAAGAATCAAATTTGCTCTCTAAAACACAAGTAAATGTCTTTCATTATTTCAAACTCTAATATCTAGGCAATTTTGTTTGGACATTAGCCACAGGGAACCAAAAACATTTTTATGTCAAGTTAGCATTAAAAAAACTCTTGCAATAAAAACTCTAGTCTTCTGCTCAGTCTCATATTTGGAACACTTATCATGTGGACAAGACACTGTACAAGGAGAGAGGACAACAGAAGCATGTCGTCTTTCCAATTTATAACAAAGGTAACAGAAATATGAAGACAGCTATATAATGAAGTCCAGAATGGGAGAGGACTACAGGATGAATCATGCAGATCTGGAAAGGAGGTAACATCTGTTTGGGAACTCTGGGACGATTTCATGATGAGATATAAGCTGAAACTTTCAGGATGATATAATTTGGAAAACGGGTACAAGAAAAGAAGGCTCTGAGGGGTAGGAAATATTGCTAGGAGAGGCATGGAAAAGTAAATGTATAGGACAGGCACAAGGTCAAGTCTGCCTGAATATGGAGCATGTGTGGAAGCTACCTCTGCGACAGCCAGCTATGGCCAAGCAGTGGGGGCAGGACAGGAGTGTCCAGCTGAGGAGGCTCCACTTGGATTAGCAAATGACAAAGAACCAGACAGAACTCTGCTCTGGGACAGCGCCAGGACATAGGGACTAGGGGCTGAGAAGGGGACCATGTGGAGGCTACTTGGTAAGACTTCAGGAGACCGGATTTGAAAGGCTGAAATGAGATGAGGTCACAGAAAGAGAGGATCAATATCATGAGGTTAAATGTGACAGGTCTCAGCACAGCCTAGCTACAAGGAAAGAGAAGGAGTACAATGTACCAGTACCCAGCCACAAGAATGAAGGGCCATTGGCATCAACGAGACATTCAGAAACTGCTGATTCGCTATAAAAAAGTATACATAACCCATCAAAACCTCCTAAATTATTTGAATTACCATAAAATTTTCCTCTGGGTAAAATACTACAACAGGTGCAAATAAATCTCCCTCAAGTTACCTCTGAATGAGCTGCTGGAAAAGGCTGAAGGTGCGGTCCCATAAGGCTTGTTTGTTTTTTGTGATGGGGTCGAGATCATAGGTGAATTTCTGTTCCAATTCCTCAAGCTTTTTAAGCTGCTGACGAACCTGCTGCAGACTCTCTGCAACTATGGTGAACCTAGAAAGGTACAAAGCGCAGGGGTCTCAATCAGCAACAGTCTCAAAGCAGCCTGGATTAAAGGGAATCACGGAAACCAACACGCCATTATCTATGTGGTCGCACTGCTTACTGCAGGAAGAAATGGAGAACAAGGCTCGTCTTGGTGTTAAGAAGTTGTTATCTGGGGAGAAAAAACTCACTGACCGATTACAGCCCAGTTCAAAGTCCTCTGCATACTACTAAAATGGCTTAAGGAGAGATTGACTGGTAGGGGTAGAGGCTTCTAGGAGATCTGTGACTTCGACTGACCTGTAAGGTAACTGGGATTTAAAGGGACAAGGTGAAGAGGAGGGCAGAGGCAGGGGACAAACCGCAAGGCAGACACCATCAGAGGTGATGCAGGAGGCAGTGAGGAGCCCCTTAAAATTTTATATCAGGACAGCAAGTAGTGAGCAGCCCAGAGGCTGCGGAAGTGATGCAGAGACGGTGCTAGGCCTGGCTAGGAGAAGCGGTGGAAATGAAGGCTACTGTTTCACTGATCTGAAAAAAGACAATATGCTCAATCTAGACACTCAAAATATAAGCCAAGGAGGAAACATAGCGACTGCTTTCAGGTTCTTCCTTCCTCACCGTAAATTGCCAACGGTGATGCAGCCTCTGAAACAAGTCAGGCTATGAAAGTGTCATTTTATTTGCATCTCCCCAATGAAAGACATCTCTTTTACTTTGTGTTTGTTTTATTCTTTGAATCCAGTTCCAAACACAGAGGGAGCAGCCCTTGGCCATGAAATGAGAAGGCAGGATGATGGTGGGGTAGGCATGTTCCTGAGAAGTTCCCACCCAATGCTTCCCAGCTTTGTTTCAGTCATGGACACCAGAAAATGACACTATGGGTACAGCACAGTAGGGGATGGGGGATGGCATTTGTGCCTCTGGCAGAGGGTCCTTGTGGCCTAAAGCGACCACTATGGGGCTACAGGCAGCCCAGGCCCTTCCTGGGCCTGGAAGGTCTGGGGGCCAGTGCCTCTCAAAGCACACTGGGTACACTGGGCTAGGAAGCTCTATTCTGACCCACAAGAAATCTGGGATACAGGCAGGCAGTTCCCAGAACAAAAACAAATGGCTACAAATAAACTATGAATTCTTTTTTAAAAAACTAGCAATTCAGAAAATCATCTCAGGAGATCTCTTGTCCTTGGGCCCTTGGGAATTGTTCCAGGTCACATTCCTTCACATCCCCTCTGATTCTACCTCTTCCGTCTGGGTCTCCCCCGCCCTGCAACTTGATCCCCAGTCAGCCCGCCCCTAGATTATACCTATATGCTCATTGTAGCCCAGCTGGTGACCTTTCTACCTCTATTCCATCCTCCAGACTGCTGCCAGAGTGACCTTTCTGAATAAAAAATCAGAGAAATAAACCTTTACTTAAATAAAAAGCCTACCTGGCTCACCAGGGCCCAGTGAATAAAGTCCCCTTCCCAGCATGATGTGCGAACCTCCACGACTGGGCCCCAGTCTCTTGCCAGTTCTGCTTTTCCTGCCCTCCCTGGCACCCCACTCTCCAGCCTCCAATATGCAGTACTGCTGGCCCGGCTCGTACCCAGCCTCCCCTCACCTCTGCGCCTCCATCTGCGCTGTTCTCCTCACTGGTCTACATGAAGCACTCCTATTCACTCAAGAGTCGGTGCAAGCGTAATTCCTCTTGGAAACTTTTCCTGGTGGCTCCTGCCTTTGCCCTCCACAAAACTTGGGAGGGACCTCTGTTAAAAGCACCAGCAACATTTTGCTGCACAGAATCACTACCACAGCTATCTTCTGCCTCCACAGTGAGAGCTCCCTCTATGGGAGAGGACCAAGATTGACTCATCCTTTTGCCCCTCAGATCCTAGCCCAATACCCGGCATACAGCATTTACTGGGTGGATGGCTAAATGACTGGCCCACGACAAACTATTATTTCAATGTAATCCTGGTTTTGCCCCCCAGATCCTAACTAACCCAATTCCTGGCATACAGCATTTAATAAGTGTTTACTAGGTGGATGGCTGAATGACTGGCCCATGACAAACTATTATTTCATGTAATCCTAGAAAATGCCTCAAGCTATTTTGTTTTTAATAAAACATTAGGATTCAATTTGTTAAATGTGTTACGTGATAACCACGTCACTGGCGTTTTGGCACAGTCAAATGATGCATCCTACGGTACATGTATAGCAGGGAGAAGAGTGCTCCAACCTAAGCAGAACACGGCTGAACACAGCCATGGGTGTGAATAACGCTGTGCTTTCCAAGTGAGTGTTTCTGGAGCAAGAAGAAGCTGGACTACGTCAAACTCTAAACCAGAGTTTTGACAGGTCCATTCAACTAATGCAGCTCGAATGTACACTTTATGAGTTTAAATGGTTAACCTGTCAGCTCCCAATTTTCCGCTTTGGAGAATCTTACCAGTTCTGCAACTGATCAAGGCAAGCGTTGGGAGGTCCCCCAATACAAGCACTCTGCTGTCTTTGCTTCCATTCCACCAGTTCATCGTTAATCAGGGCTTTCTGGGTAAGTTCAGTGATATTCAACAACTCTATTATTTTGTGAACTACTTCCTAAAGGGAGAGGAAGAAACAAAGTGAAATAAATTCATCTTCAATCACTGAATTTTAACACATTATTTTTCAAGCAAAGCAAATATTCTTTCATCTCAACTGTGGCTCTAAGCCGAGTGTTTATAAAAATAATTTTTCCTCTATTCTAAAGTTCAAGTCCATTATTTACAATCTGTGACAAAAGTGACATGTTTTTCTGGAAAGTGAATCACTACCTTTCTCTTATTGTCGAGCATTAAATACATCTTGTGGAGTAACATCTGTTCCTGTTTCTGGTCATTCTTTGCCACACCATTGGTTTCGTGTTCTGTGAAAGACAGCACATTACATAAATGTAAAAGAAGACAAGACCAACTAAAGCCAGGATTCACATACATTTAGGAGAAATATGATCCAAATGCTGTCTAGTGATAAGTCAAAGTTGGGTCTTCTTCAATCTTTATTGAAAAAGAAAAATATTCTAAGTATAAAAACTAGACACACTGGAACAAAGTACTTGTTTTCAATGACCTATCTAAATTGGAAATAGTACTGTCTGGTTCTTAAGTCACTGTCAGAATATGACCTAAATTAATATAAGTGACAAAATAAAAAACTTCAGATAAAAAAACAAAGCATACCTGTAGCTTTAAAAGAGAAGTAGATGATAGAAAATAATAAGACTTTCTCTCATTCCTTTCACCCAAATCATACTAATTATCTCTCCAATATTAACCATGTTATCCTCCAAATGACTGCTAGGGTTACAGCAGTACCTTATATGTTCCACACAATGCACACTTTTGGGTTATTTTCAGTTGCCATCATCATTAAAAACAAACAACAACAAAATAGAGTGATACATGCTTTAATACATGAGAAAAATGGTGAGAGTTATCTGTATACACATGGAGCTAGAATGTTTTAAGCAGCTGTAGGTATTAGGGCAGGGCAACTCCACATATCTATTAGTCTCTGTCAATCAGTGGGCTTGGCACCATAAATAAAATAACAAATAACTAGTAGTCATCAGTGATTTTGTCCTCCAGGGAACACCTGGCAATGTCTAGGGGCAGTTTCAATTGTCATCACTAGGGATGAAGGGATAGTTTTATTGCCATCTAGTGGGCAGAAGTCAGAGATGCTGCTAAACACCCTATAATACACAGGACGGACGGACGGACGGACACACACACACACACACACACACACACACACACACACACGAATTATCTAGCCCAAAATGTCAACAGTATTGAGGCTAAGAAATCTTGGCTTGGGTCATCAAGAAGCCAAGACTAGCAATTCAGAGTCATAAAATATCTGGCAATTATGAAGGAATATTTGTCTTTGTTACCTAGTGTAGACAGAAAAAATTACAGCCAATGAGCACTGCTTTAAGTGTTAACTCTTACCTCTGTTTTGTGAGGTTTTGCATTTAAAGTCATATTCATCTTGTAAATCTTCTAGGGTCTTGATTTCATGCTCTATACACTACAAATAAAGATATAACCAGGTTATCTACTGATCAGCCTCCAAAGAGTTTAGGAAAGATTTTCCAGAAAACCATAGAAACAATCCTGCTCCAAGACAGACTAGACTTGCAAAATCCTAATCGCATACATTAAACAATTTCTGTATTGTTAATAAGTATATATAACAAACATTTTAGCAAAAAAATATATGGCTATTTCCAGACTGGGCCCACTGACATCTACTTTAACAAAGTGTTTCCCTAAAAGGCTGTGAGATAAAAGTTGCTTCAAAGAATGCAGAGTTTTGTCTACGTCCCTGAACAAGCCCGATCCCGTCTGATTTCGGAAGCTAAGTAGGGTCAGGCCTGGTTAGTACTTGGATGCGAGACCACCTAGGAAGACCAGGTGCTGCAGGCATAAAAAATAAAAAATAAAGGATTGTAAGCTGACAAGGTCCTTGCAATCTGTGAGGTCAACCAAGGGTTGCCTCGCCTAAAAAAAAAAAAAAATTGCGGAGTTTGGAAAGATGCTGTCTGAAGTCCATAAGTCACGGCCACTGGCCCAGAGACCCATGGGAGATCACTCGCCTCAACTGGAAGGCCTTTTCCACAGATACAGGTGTGGCATAAAGTAGGCTTCCTCACCTTTTCCTCCCAAATAGCCCTCACAATAGAGGGGAGTGACCATGTACCACCAAGGGCACTAAAGCAGCCTTCTGTTTCCATAAATGTCTTGCAAGTTTATATAAAAATTGTTCTGGATGTCTTATCCTAATCAGAAATGTATTAGAACTTCTTTCAATGAAATGTTTTTGCTCCCTTTCCAAGTCTTAGAATAAAACCAATGCTTGAGGAGGATGGGCCATGTTTTTCCTGGGGTAATGTGTAACCCCAGGAATCCATTTGAGAGGTACAGATAAAAAAAGGCTATTTAGAGCAGCAACGTCTAGTTTATTGGGTGATGGGGCAAAGTCGACAGAGCACAACACTACAAGGAAGAATAAGATAAGCTCAATGTTTGGAAGTCACGAGAGAGGCCATATCTGCTCATTGATTTTACCAATTTGTTTAGTTAAGGTTTGGAACTTCAGCAAAACTTTTCTTCTCAACTACTTAAAGAACTGAAATCAGTTACTTTTACATCAGAGCAACTGAAACCTTTTTTTCTCTGCAAAAAGTTATACAATACATGTATATATTTAGTCAGTACTCACCATAACTTTATCCTTCACATTTCTGACTTTGCTGTCAAGCTCCTTCTGTTTGTCTAACATCACAGTGCTCTGAATATTCCCTGACTGAGCCTGTAACAGGAAGTGTATGGTTAACAGCCATCATTTCCTCTGGTGTATTTACCTACTGGTTACACTTCAAAGTCAAGTCGATAGACTGTGTATCCCCCCTACCTACCAGACCTTCCAAAACTTCCCTACAGGCTTTCCACTTGAGAATCTATAAAGAATAGCTCAGTTCCCAAAGCTCTGGAAAATGCTAACAAATTGTTAACACTATAGAAAAACTATACTCAGTTCTTGCCTAAAATAAACAAACAGCATTTCTGAAATTTTCCATTAATTCATAGAGTTGCATTGAGCCACAAGGGAATTTCGGGGTTTCTCAAATTCTGTAGACAAGATTCTTCTTATTAGCCCTGTACTTATTTGTCTTAAAGCCTTGTGATTCACAGTGTGGTCCCTGGACTAGCAGCACCCTGCCACTTGGGAGCTTGTTGAAAATGCAAAATTTCAGGTCCTAATCTGATGATAACTGAATCAGAAACCCCATTTACATAAGATCCCAGGTGAGAGACATCAAACGAACAGAAGTGCTGTTAGGGACTTTAATGAATATCTGCTATTCTAAAGTAATAATGGATATCAATCCAGACTCATTGGGAGTATTAGTCCTTATCCTTGTTAATCAGAAGACTCAGACACAGTAGCACTATTTATTCATTACATATAGTGTTCCCTGATTTATTCATGTAGCATACACTTATGAGGCACTAAGTCAAGGTGAGACAATGTCCTAGGCCCAAGTATTAGAGTGGAAAACAAGATGGACCTGTTCTCAGAGGTCACACTCCAGAAAGATTCCATTTTTGTTTAGAGTTAAAGGCCCGCAGGCAAAAACTATGCCTGTCAACCTATCTCACATAATGCTCAGCACAGATTCTACAAAGGCGTTTTATATATTCAGATTTATCAGTCCTTTCTCTTTTTATTCCTGGATTTCCCCTCGTATTAGAAAGCCTTTCCTTACTGACAGATTATAAAGGAGCTCACCCACTTTTTTCCCCTAGCTCTCAAATGGTTTCATTGTTTTTACTTTTAAATCTCTAAAACATCTGAAGTTTATTCTTATGTTTAATGTGAAGTATGGGTCCAATTTTAACTTTTTTCCAAGGCTACCCTGGAAAAACAACATTTAATAAAAGTTCATATTTTCCTCAGTACTTTGAGTTGCCATCATATAAATTTCCATATGCATCTGGGTTTACTTCTAGATCTTTCTCTTCTTTCCCATTGGTCTTTCTCTTCATAAGCCTGAACCCTTGAACAAAGTTTAATTTTGGAAGGCTTGTAGTTTATCTAGTAGGGATAGTCCCATCTCATTGCTCTACTTTTTTATGAGTTTCCTTACAATTCTTGCATGTTTATTTTTCATGTGAATTTCAGAATCAATTTGTAGAACTCCAGAAAACAAATTATGATTTTATTGGGATCACATTAAAATTCAGGAAAAGTCGATTATCTTTATGATGTTGTTTTTAATTCTTAGGCTTCTGATGATTTTCTTTTGTCTAAAATGGCCAATATCACCAATACAATGCTATATAGCAATGGCGATAATGGACATCCTTGCCATGGTTCTGACTTACTGATGTTTTCCCAATGAAGTAAGATACTATCCCTACAACTAAGAGATGTATATTTTAATATGTTAGGGAGGTATCCATCACTGCCTATTTTATTGAATTTTTTTTTTTAATCAGGGATGGGTGTTGGATTTTTTTCAGACCTGTTCAGCATGGAGATAAGCATATGTTTTGTCTCCTTATATCTATTTACATATTGAATTATATTAATCGATTACCTAGTCATGATCTACTCTTGTAATCTAGAATAAATCCTACTTGGTCATAGGAAATAGGAAAATAAATCCTATTTTCTTAATGTAGTATGTAGTATTTAATTCTGATCCCTAATATTTTATTTAGTATTTTTATATTTATATTCATCAGTGAAATTGGTCCATAATTTTCTTTTTTGTTCTATCTTTGTTAGGTTTAGGTAATCAAAGTTATTATTTGTTCAGAGAAAACATCTGGAAGTTTTTTTCACTTTACATACTCTGCAATAGCAGAGATTCAAAGCAACTGAATTATATCAGTGTAAACTGTATTAGAAATACATGAAAATGGTTGGTATCCCCAGGTGCCACATGTCACAAAGTGATAACCTGGACTGCTCTGGCCACTCAGAATGAGCCATCACCTGAGCAGTTCCATAAACTTCCTGCCTCTGCAGGGAAATCTCTGCTGTTGTCCATTTCTAAGCCAGCTGGATGTGACTCCATGTCCTGTGGGCTCTGCTAACAGCTGGGATATTTCACCCACTGGAGGATCCTGAGTTCCCGGTCCTTTCCATAAACTATCAAGGGTTAGCTTAGTGAACAGGGGTATAAACAATCATGGTTCTAAGAATGCAGCTGCACTCCCACTACTATATTCCCTCACCACTGTTATACTGGCAGCTGCTTGGTGGAAAAAATCTGGTGATTGTGGCAGAGGCGTAAGAAACCTCCAGCTTTGAACTTAAGCCGTTATTAAAACCCTTGGTATTCTTACTCCTTCCTCTCGCTCCCGCTCCATCCCTCTATCCCATCTGTTAAGCAGCTGCTTAGCTGGTAGCTTACTATCATATACTTAAAAAAGAAAAATGTGACTACTGTACACTTTTGACTCTGATACTACTTCCAGGATGAGTCTTTAACTTTTTAATTTTCTGACAAACCAGGAAACATGAGGAAACCACAGGAACATCAAACATTAAAGCTGGAAGGGACCTTAGCTGTCATCTACCCCTATTTTCTCATTTCACACCTGCACCTCTGAAGACCTTGTCTGGAGGGTTTTATTTAGAACCCTGGCTACTTACATACCTAGACCTAAGAAAAATCTTCTGCTTAGGGAGGCTGTTCTTTACAACTGAATGAGCAGCTGTCCAGGCAAGGGGATATATGACAGGCACTCAAAGGGTGTTGAAAGTCCCAGTTGGAATGCCCTCATATCCTATTTCACAGATCAGAAAACTCAAAAGAGGTGAAGTGACTTCTATAATGAATGGGTTTTTAGAGTCACACAATTCTAGATTTAAATTCCAAACCTCATTTTCTCTGTGGCCTTGAACAAAGTACTTGACTTCTAAACCTTGGTTTTCTCAACTGTAAAATGGAGATAAGAATATTTACCTTCAAAAATCATGTTGAAACTATTTATTCAAATAAAATGATGTTTATAAGGTGCTTAGCACAGGACCTGAAATATATGCACTCAGCACATGGTAATTCTATTATTACTCAAGACTGCAAAGATGGAAGAGCAAAGGGAAGCCTAGATCCCCTTCATGTCTTTCTCTCCAACCTGAAAGAAATCAGCACCACCCCCTGTGGTGAACCCTATGGACATAAATTTAAATACATATAATTAGCTGAAAGAAAGAAAGAGAGATGGAGAAAGAAAGAAGGTAAGGAAGGAAGAAAAAAAAAGGAAAAAAGAAAAAAGCTTAGTGTGTTATAACGGCAGCAGACAAACATTTATAGTCTACTAAGAATATCTATATATAATATAATATTCTCTTAAACATATTTCCCAAAAGCTCTCTATTAAAACAAAAAATAATGGGAACAATACTTCCTATTCCAGTATTTATACACAATTCTGTACTCTTTAAATACTCTAAACTGGCTCTGAATTTTGCATGTTTTTAACTTGAACTTCTTGAATCCTCATGTACCTGTCACAGTTTTAATAATGATCTATTCATGAATACTCTTATTTCATCTATATTCTCCCTACTCCTCTGGCCCCCAAACTAAGTTATTTTGAAGAAAATACATCACATCATTCTATAAATACATATATCAGTATAAATAGAAGATATATTATTAAAACATAATTACTTCAAAAGGGGGAAAATGGTGAAGAAATGTTTCTTAATTTCCCAGCCAGCAGTCAGCTGGATAAGGAGGCATCTACTATACTTTTCATCTTTCCCTGACATCCCCAGACATCCAGGAGCCTCAAATCCCAAGAAGGCCTCGCTTCTCTTGCTCTGAGCTGGGAAGTCAACTAAACTTCCTTAAGTGTTCACTAATAACTCAGGTGTCCTCTGAGAGGCTTAAAATCAGTCTCCCCGCAAGTTACCTACATTTGTAAAGGGGAGCTCAAAAGCTGACAAGTCCTCAAGACCCAAAGCACACCCAGGAAATGGGGTTGATCCAAGGGAGAAGAAGTCATCTCCTCTGTCTCCCAGTGCCAACTCTGGGCCTTGGGGCCAAATACGAGGAAAGTAACACTTGAGTGCCAAGGTAGACAGTTCATTCTTCTGCCATTCTCTGTGCTTGGCCATCCCCTCAAGTCTTTTTGAGATACAGGACTGTCCCATCACATAATGCTATTAAGATGAAAATTCCACATAATCAAAATTCCCTGCTTAAAACTTCCTAGGTGTGTGCCATGCTGAAGACAGACACACCTCTCTCAGAGGAGACAATATGGCCAGCTTTTCTTCCAATGTTGATATACACTTTTGTTTATCAGGCTGGGTAAACCATGTTGATATACACTTTTGTTTATCAGATGAACTTGTCAGCTTGAGTTTAGAACAAATAATATGTATCTTTAAATGCTTAGTGCATCAAGGGGCTTTCAGTGTGACAGAGAGACAGGAAAAACATGCCTGGGGAAGCAGCAAATCCGTAAGGACTGGGCAAATGCTCAGGATGTGCATGGAGGATGGCATTCACCACCACTATTTAAATTCTCTCTCTCCCTCCCCAAATTTTCACAGTTCACTTTGTCAGTTATTTGTTAGGAAAATGCACACAGGATGCATTCCACTGTGTACTCTGGCATTCTCCCCCTCATACTGGAATGGTCTCAGCCAGAACAACTCACGCCACAGTGGTTTCACTACTTTCTGCCTGCTAGGTTGTTCCTACCAGCCCAACTCTCAAGAAAGGAACGAGTAAATGACATGGCAACTTCAAAA
>NW_006442484.1:56509491-56521411 GCF_000325575.1 Pteropus alecto
TGAACCCTGATCCAAGAAGGTATATATGAGGATTAGCAAAATCATGATTAAAAATCTTGTACCAGTCCAACTCTGACTCATTCACTGTTTGGCTGTCTTAGAAATTTAACAGGTATCTCAATCTTTTTTAAACTAAAGCTCTTGATTTTCCCATTGACCTGTTCTTCTCCTCCAAAACCCACTGGTCCCTGCAAAAAACTCTACCCTCCTCCCTTGCCTGTCTTTCTCAACTCAGTAAATGGTAGTTCCAAGTGACTCAAGTCACAAATCAGGTCATCCTCAATTTTTTCATATCTTCTTACATCTATGTCTGATCCTTCAGTATAAGTACCACCGTATCATGTCCAAAACATAACCTGAATCTTTCCACTTCTTCTCACTTCTACTGCATGTACTCCCAGCTCGTCTCCCTTAGACTTCTGCAAGAGCTCACTGTCTCCCTGCTTCCTTTCCTGCCTGAGCACCTCAGAGAAGTCTTCTGATCCTGATCTAAACAAACAATCCCCAGACACTCCAGTACTATCTAGGCAGTATCCTACTTTATCATCTTCACAGCAATTTTCACTGCCTGGAAGGACTGTGTATATGTGTTGTCTCCCTCCCTCACTAGAATGACTTTAACTAAATTAGGGTCCTTTCTTGAAGCCTGGGTCCACAAAATCTCTATTTCCGATTTTCCCCACTTTTGGGGGCTATAAAATCAGAAGGCTGTTCACCACTGCTTTGAACAGGGCCTCAATAATGTTTGTTGGATGGATGAATGAATGGTTATTTTATTATTATTTTTAGTGTTCGATTCATGAAAAAAAAGTACCTGATTGAATCTCTGGGCATTTTCCAGGATTTTTCTTTCCTCCTTCAGACAGTTACAGATGATCATAGACATCAGTATTGGGTCTTCCTGAAAATTATCCTACATACAGGTTGTTAGAACAAAAATAAAATAAATTTCAGAATGTTTATTTGCTGAATGAAAAAAACCTCTTTTATGTAAATATGGGAATATTCCAACTAAAACACAAAAACTAGGTCATACCTGAAGATTACGCTTGCTTTTCCTTATGTTATGCTGCAACAAAAAATTATTCTCCAAAGAAAAGCGACTGTATTGATCATCCAGCTGTGACAGGAGGTCATGAAAACGGATGGTGGCAAAGGAAACATCATTGGCGGCATGATCCCTGAGAGATTTAAAATTTACACATTTCATTTAGATACTACTTTAAACAGACAAAATAAACACTGCTTTCCATACTGAAATTATTAAAAATAATCTCAAGTGTTTTCTTAGGTTTTATTTCCTTCTTTTGAAATTGTCATTGCTTTTAGCAGCAGTTCGTACAATATTTCTATTATACACAACTAGCATGAAAAATTCTAGAACTCCAAGATTGTGCACAAAACTGATAATGGAGATTATCTCTGGAGAGGGAAAAATCAACGGGACTTCACTTTCTATGTCAAATACCTTCAGAACATCTGAAATATCTGCAATGAGCAAACAATAAAATTTAAAATATAACACATCAGTTTTAAGAAATATTCCCTTGATTTTAATAACTTCTTCATATTTCTAATCAATGTTTTACCATAATTTAGCTTTAATTATTTCACTTACTTCTTTCTATAGCCTGGATCCTAACTTGGGAAAATAACTGATGTCAGCATTAACCTACCTTATTCAAAACATTTAGGAGTATGTGTCATAATTAAATTGACAAAACTATATAAAAGTACTTAATGACTTGAATTTAGCATTATAAAGACACATGCCATTTTTCAAATCGGCACACATTTCTGTAACCGATAATCCCAATGGCTGCTGATGAGATTCATCTTCCAGTCAATGTGGCTCCAAGTCAACAAGCTATTTTAAAAGCATAGAAAAACTTCTTCCTCTGTCAAGGGAGCTTTCCTTACCAGTCTTGCTTTTCTAGCCACTGTGCCAGGTACTGTCTGATTTCCATGGGAAAACTGTCGTCATAGAGCTGGTGAACCTGCTCCAAAAATTTGGAGTCAAGCTGCTGAAGCTCATACCACTGGGACATTCTGTAGGAAACAGAACATAGATCATGAATGGAAGTCCACAGCTGCAAAGAAAGCAAGCATATTTAGCATTGTGCTTCTTTTAAATATCTTCCTTAATCCAAAACATAATTTCTACCTGAGTTATATTATTTAAAGAGTGTCTATATTCTAAAGCCTGTTTTTTAATTGAGTTTTGGGGTCGATACTTCTTTCTTTTGCAGTAAATACACCTTCAGGTCTTTGCTTAAACGTCAGCATATCAGGGAAGCCTTACTGGTCACCTTATTTAAGTTGACACCACCTCTTACCCTGAAAAATACTGTCCCTCTTCCTGATGGACTTTTCTCCATAGCACTTACCACCATCTAACCTACCACATATTTCTTTCTTTATTTTGAAAACTGTATGTTTTCCCCACAGGAAGGAAATGATTTTGGAGGGTTTTGTTCACTGTTGTATCTATAGAACAGTAATAGGGCACATAATAGGTGTTCAATAAATATGCCTTTCAAATGAATTTGCCCTTTTATCAAACAAATGAAAACATTTAACCAGATTTACTTTAGGGCAAATTGTAAGAACTCTCCCAAAATTGTTCTCTTACAAATTACAGTACATTTGTAATTTGACTCAAAGAACTTTAAACTGGTATTTTATATTTTGTGATTCATAGGGTAAAATGAATTATTTTTGTTATATACCTTTTAAAAGAGATATATTTTCTATTCTGTCAACTGCAAACAACAAATCTGGCACAAAAAGTGTAATAATTTTTAAAGATTGAAACAGCATTGTTAAATGTAATTTGAAAGGATAAAGTAACATTATCTCTTTAGATAATTATGTCAATTTTTACACAGCAATTCTAAAAATGAAAAATAAAAACAAAAGCCTGACTTAAGGAAGTCCTAACATCCTTTAGGAAAACGAAGAGTATCCATCGCCATAGCGTAATTTAGGATTTACATCAGGCACGTCTGTCAATATTCAGAGTGAACATACGCGATTCTTGTCTTATGAGGCCCCTGAGGAAGAGGTCTGGATTTTGAAGCAGGAAAAAATGGAAGAATGTATGCATGCCTGCTGGCAAACAAACGTGTGCAGGCATGGTCATATCTACTCCACAAATTTCATTCCAAAGGAAGGTCAGGATGCGGTAGGACTAGAAAGCTAGTTACCATCACAAATACCAGTAGAAATGGGCTCAAGCCCATCCTTTTGACACCCTTTCTGTAGCAATTTAGTTTTCATTTCGAATTTATTTTACCTGAGCAGAAGACTACGAATCTGTGGCTCCCTCCCTCGTTGTAATGTATCTAATAAGGAGGTGCCTAAAATGAATATGCTGGCCAGAGTGTCTGCTAGCAGAGGCTGCAATTGCTCTTATTAAGCAAATGACCTCAGGCAACTCATTCATTCCCTATCAACAAGGTGATTGTTAGGACTGGATGAACTAATTCAGACATAGCACCTGGCACAGAGTAGGCAATCAATAAATTCATGTTAACAAAACCAGAATCCATCTCATTTTTTCGCAAAATGGGTTACTAACACAGGGACTGGCATGACCGTCCCCCAAGCACCTGGCTCAAATCCCAACTTTCAGGCTGACTCCTTCTCCAGTTCCAGGACCTCCTACCTCCTTGCCTCCCATACTATTTCTCACTCCAGCCATCTGCTGCATACTGGTTGGATCACATCACTCTCTTGCTCAAAACTGCTACAGTTTACCCATTCCTAGGCTAATTTCCACCCTGGCTTTATGTTCATCTATTAACAAAGCAACCTAGCCATCATATTATCTATGGCAGTGATCCCCAACCTTTTTGGCACCAGAGACCGGTGCTCCTATTAGAATCTAATGCCTGATGATCTGAGGTGGAGCCGAGGCGGGTATGCTAGCGCTGGGGAACAGCTGCAAATACAGATGAACCTTCACTTGCTCACCTGCCACTCACCTCCTGCAGTACGGCCCAGTTCCTAATAGGCCACAGATCAATACTGGTCCATGGCCCAGGGGTTGGGTACCTCTGATCTAGGGGCTTTTGGCTATGCCCAACATTTCTGCTTTGCTCCAGCTGTCACTTACTCTTGAAAACAGCCTCCCTACAAATTTCTACCTCTCTAAATCCTATCAGTATCCAAAGGTAGATACAAATGCCCTTTCTTCCATGCTATCTAAGCCTTATCCAGAGACAATTAAGTTTTCTCTGACTTATACCTCATTGCATTCTATGCCTCTATTAGAGCATCAGTCCCTGTCTTCCTCATAAAGCTCTGTAATTGTCTCTGCATGATATAATCTCCAGAGTTGCAAAGGCTATGCCTTCTTTTGTTAAAAAAAAAAAAAATCCTCTGCACCTTGGACAGTGTCCTGCATATATAATGAAATCAATAATAATTTGTTGAATTGAAATCTAGTATATTTCAGGCTGCAGCAGAAAGTAAAAGACAAAGCATATTATGGTCCAACAAGTTTGAGCCCTGCATCCTCATTAGGCAATAGTTGCATACTGTATTATGTTGCAAGTTTAAGTCTTATTTCTGTTCTATAAAAACAACCTCTCCAACCTATACAAACAATATCTAAAGCACAATCAACCACATACCTATGTACCTACCCCTAAACTCTTCTGTACTAGTTAGAATTTTTAAATTAAGATTAACTGTATTATTTGAGGGTTTGCAGGAACGAAACATGACTTTCATGTTCTAGGAAGACATTAAGCTGCTTCATCCTTAAACATAAATATATAATTAAGTTCCAAAGTCATGTATTTATTCATTCATTTCCATGAACATTTACTAACCTATCGCCTTATGCACCCGCGAAAGGCTGGTGATGCAACCCAAGCAGCAGCTACACACAGTACTTCAGGTGCCAAGACTGCTGGGTCTGCATGCCCAGGATGCGAGCTTCTAACCTACACAGCTTTTCAGGGCTGGCATACAGCAAATGAAAACTTTCTACAAAATCTAACGGTAGTGGAAAGGGGAGGGAAGGAGGGAATAGTGAGGGTAAAAGGGGAGATGCAGTGTTTTCCGGGGGATCATTGTATTTCACACGACATCTTTACTGCTAGAGCACGACTGGCAGGGGCAACCGTGCCATCACCGAGAACAGCACCTGGGAATACCCTGGACGCGCGTTCTTTCCTGGGTGATGGATTCACTTCTCAGCACTGCAAAGCTCGTCCTCGCCCTGCGTCCCGCTGCCCTGCTCAATGGCGCCGATCTTGGGCGAATTCCCACCCCGGCACCCGGAACCTCACGCCCACTCACTCTGCGCGCCGGGTGGAGCAGGGAAGGGCGAAGGCACGGTGGTGCTGCCTCTCTCGGGCGCACCGGGTTGCCTCGGCTGGGTCTGGGGCCTGAAGGGCGTCGTCCCAGGTGAGGCCGGGGCCTTCCGCAGACTCTTGAGCAGGAAAACGAAAGTACCAGGCTGTTGAAAAGGCAGAGCCGACCGCCCCGCCTCCTCCGCCTCCACCAATCACCGGGGGCTTCCGCGCTCCGCCAATGGGACGCGGCTGTTCCGCGGGCGCGCCGCCTCCCCTGGGAGCCCTCTGTTCTGCCAAACCGCTGGATCCTCCTTAGCAAGGGCCTCGGCGTGAATGACGTGAAGCTTTGTTCTGTGTTGCAACTTGCCTTCCTGGCCGTTAGGTTTACACATTCTACAGAGCAACTAAGGAAGTTCTGTATTTGCAGAGGCCCAAACTTGGAGATCTCTGCGTTAGCCATATATCTGAGAACCTGAGGCAGAGGACATTGTCATTCTAGAAGCTCAGCAGCTGACCTCCGTGTAGCTAAACGCAGGGGATGCTTTTCTGTCCTCACCTACTTGATTGCTCAGAAACCTTTGGCACAGTTGATGCCTCCATTCTTTAACACTTTTTTCTTGGTCATGATGACGACACATCCTCCTTTTGTCTTCCTACCTCTCTGGCATTCTTTCTCCATCTCTGCTCCACCTGTACTACCAAATGGGTCAATGTTAAGTGTTAGAATTCAGATTTTGGTCTGCTTTATCCACATTTCTCTTCTCGCTGCCCTGCGATGTCCTCACCAACAGCATCCCAATTTCCTTCTAGAGGTGGAAGGCTTCTATATGTGTTTCCTGTCCACGCTTGGCCTCTGAGCTCCAAATCCACGTGTATATCCGCAACTGGATCCCCTACTTGGAGGTCCAGTAACCTCTGCAAACTAGTTATGTTCAGAACCAACTCATCATCGTTCTCTTCAAACCTGCCCTTTTCCTAGAAATGGCACACGCCAGCGTGGACTCATTTTTGACATTGCCTCTCCCTCACTTGGCACACCTCCTCAAACCTTGTTTGATTCTTCCAAATATTTCTCAATTCTCATCACTTTTCTCCATCTCTTATGCCATCCTCCCTTTTCTCTCATTTGAGTTATTGCCATAGATTCCCAAATGGCAGCCTCATCTCAGCTCTTAACTTTCTTTTAATCCATTCTCCCTACGGTAGTTTGAATGATTTTTTTAAAATTGCAAAGCAGATTATGTGTTTGTCAATCTGAAAAGTCCTCTAATGGTCTTTCTTATAAAATCCAAATTACTTAATATACTCTACGAAGCAATGCCCTGGTTCCTCTATTGCTTTCTCTAAACCCATCTTGTGCCATTCTTTTTTTACTTCAGCATTTTTGTTCTTCAAACAAGTCAAGCTCTTTCCCCAAACTCAGGGCCTTCTTACCAACGGTTCTCCATTTGGAAAGCCCCTTGCATCAATATCCCCCTCCCCCAACTTCTTTGCTGGCTAACTTATCATTTCTATCTCAGCCGAAATCTCAGCCTAAATGTCATTTCCCAAGTAGGCATCCCTGAGGCCAGCCTAGATTAGATTTTCTTGGAATGTACACTCATAAACTCCTTCAAGCAGATGGACCATGAATCAATCCTTGAATAATAAGGCAACTTCCGGTAGAAAAAGGATCTAAATAATTTCCCAGGGATATGCTTATATCTGTGTCTATTACAGTTTTTTCTTTTCCCACATCTATATACTCCTTCTTGTCACATGTTCACCCTCACAAAGCCAGTACTGAATTCGGGATAGCAATGACCATTAGCATCAAGTGGCAGTCTTCTGTTAAAAGAGATGCCAAACCACTAAATTGCCTGCACTAAGAGCGCAGACGATATTTGAGAAAAGCCAACTCCAGGAAGGGTAAATAATATGTTTAAAATATTTTTTTCAGATACTGTAAAACCTGCACATAGACTAGCTTCAATATTGATGGGGGAATTAAATAATCTTAGTATTTGCAAACAGGATGTCTCTCTTTGGCTCGCCACATTTTAATTGTCATCAAGTTCTATGAATGCTTTCTTCCCTATGACTTTATTCTTCTTAGTCTTACCATCTCTGACAATATCCTATTGTAGGCCTTTATCACTTCAGAACTGGAATGCTACAACAGACATCAAACTTCTGTCCCTTTCCCCTTCATTATATTTTCCGAATTAAATTCTCTTTTTATACAGTCATTTATGCAGTCATTCTCTACTCAAAAGCCTCAACAACTCTCATTACATTTATGATAAACACAAACTGGTCTAGCTCCTCCATAGACAGTCCCTCCCTTTCTTTCCAGCCTTGTCTCCCATTGTCCCATTACCCAACTAAACTCTATCCTCTGCTCTCCTCTCATCCTTTTACTTTTCCTGTTCCTGCCCATTTGAACATATTACTGGTAAGTATTGCACATACTAAATGGCGAGTCCTGCCCTTTACTCCCTTCACTTATTAACTCCTTACACAACTTTTAAAACTGAGCCCAAATTCTACATTCTCCTTTTGGAATCACATCAACCTGTGGTGATCAATCTGGTCTTTGCAAAAATATGATATATAGTGTGTCTATTTATGTTGGCAATCATCACACGGTCTCTTATATTGTGGTTTTTGAAGTGTCCAAGTCTTATCCATCCAAGATTCTAAGTTGCTGAAGGGCAAACAATATGTATTTTGTAGGTGTGACTATATAACATAGTGACTGCTTAAAAAGCAACCCAAACAAAAAACAAATCAAACAAAAAACTAGAGATCCAAAAATGACAGACTCAAATGTGTGATGGCCTTCTTAGAACAGTCAGCTTGGGGAGCTGTATCTTTATACCTACAATGTCAACTTTGCAAAAGGCACAAACCTAGAAAAAATAGCTAATACCATGTCTGGTAGGTTGCGTTATTTTTCAGATTTTTTCCTTCCCTTCTCACTCTTGGCCATGGTTCACTAAGAGTGGAGGGCACCTTCCTGTGCACTGACTGTGGCCTTGGCTCTGTGACTTGCTCTGACTAATGGAATGTGAGCGAATATGATACTTGCTCCAACCAGTCTGAGACTTTTCATGTTCTGTGTGACCAACTTGTTTTCATGAGTTCCTTTTCTGCACTAGGAGACAGCAGGTTCAAGCACCTGCTGCTCCTCCAGTTGGAACACTGGAAGGAGAGATGTGTGGAGCCTTGCAGCAGAACTGCTGCAGCCTATCCACATAGCTTAAGTGCCAGTGGGGACCGGTGGTATGTGTTAGTTTCTTGTCATTGGTGTAAATCAGAGGTATTTTTGTTTGTTTGTTTGTTTTGCCACTGAGATAGCTGACTAATTCATAGATGATAGAATCAAAATTCTTAATTATCTTAACAGGATAGAATGCTGCTGGGTTGAAAACAACTGGATAAAACTTAAAACAGACTTAAAACACAGATCTGTATTATTGTTTGTTTTTTTTTTTAAAAAAGCAACAAATGACAGGGTATCTTTTGCTGCCCGTGCCCAGCTTCTAAATAGTTCTAAACGGTGCATCTAGTTGGTCATTAGCAATTGATCAGAAATGGCAGATAAGAAACTTACTATTTGCTATCCCTCAAAGGAGAGTCAAAGATGATGAGGAGTCTAGAAACCACATTTTTTGATGAGGAATTGAAAGCACTGGATAAACTCATAAATTCACATGATGTTATAGTGGAAACACTCTTAGAAACCATGCGAGACCTCCCATTTGGAACAAATTTATTTTGCTTGGAGAAAAGAAGACAGTGTTATTCCTATTCTTCATTCATTTATTCCTAATCACCCAGCTGTATTTATTTAATTATATTTTCCATAATTATAAACATAAAGAATACAAATTCAGCCTACAAGCCAAGGCAAAAAGATATATATTATCAATTACACGTTCTCATTATAAGAAATTACGAAGGATCTACTGGTAGATTCTTTTCAATAATGGCTCCATTATTCCTTTCCCTGTACCCACATTCCTTTGCAACATGACTGTAGCTCCTTCCAGCAAGAAGTGGGGCCTATTTCTCCTCCACTTGAATCTGGGCTGACTTGTGACTTGCTTCGAGCAATATTATGAAGCAGGCATGACACCTTGTTATTTTGAGCATGGGCCTCAATGGGCCTCATACTCTCCATTCCCAGAACGCTGCCCTGTCTCCATGGCAAGTCAGACTAGCCTGCTGCAGGATGAGAGAGTGCACAGATCACAGAGGAATCCTGCAGCTGTCAGGGCTTAGGCCTCAGGAGGGTGAGAGAGCCCAGGCAAGATCAGAGGGCTTGACCCTGATGAGCAGATCTGCCCAGCTTCCCATAGATTCACAAACAATGATAAATGGTTTTTTTTTACCTTACTGAGTTTTGGTGGTAGTTTGGTTTGTTATGTAGCAATAGATCACTATGTGTCTTATGGGAGGAAGCCCAGCATCCAACTACTGAATTCTAGAACAAAATTTCTCAGGTGGTGCAGGCCCACTGCCCTTTCCTCACCACGAATATCTTCCTTGGGGTCTCTCATCCCCCAGTAGTCCACTATCCCGAGTGTCCTTACCACATTTGGGTTAAAGACTTACTAGCTCTGTGTTCTGTCTTTATGGTCTTGGTCTGTTTCAAATTTGATGAAAAAAAAAAAAAACCTATAGTAATATGTTTAAATATGCTCCCTATCCTTCCAGCAACCAATATTGCATTTTAGATATATTTTTTCTTATGTTGGTAACCTAAATATCTAATAGTACAAATTAAACTTAATCAGTGTAAGCCATATATGTTAATCTGTAACATAACAGAACTGAAAAGAAGGGTTTCTAAAATTCTCTGCAGTTCTCTCGATTTTTGATATTCATAATAGAATATTAAACTTAGGCTTTCAAAGACTATTTACATTGGAAAATACCTACGTATAAAATTAAAATGCAGGATAGAACACATAGTATTATCCTAGTACTGTAAAAACATATAGAAATGTAAATGCATGGAAACACACTGAGACAGAGGAAGAGGGAGAAACGGAGAAGGGAATATTTTAAATGCTAATGTTTCTGGGTGGTGGATTACTTTTTTATAATTTTCTTTTTCTTTTCAAAAATGTCTTAACAAGTACTATTAAATTTATAGTCCAAACACCCTCACGAACACCTTTTAAAGTCCTGTGCTTTCAGGAGAGTGGCCCGTGCCTGCAGAACCAGGTACACTCGGGCACGCGCCTGTGGTCCCGCTCCCGGAAGTTTCTAAAACAGCTGGCCAGAAACGCGGTGGGAGGGACGGGGCTGCTCAGAAGAGCCTCCCCACGTGTTTTCGGGGAAATAGCCGGGGAGCGAGAAGGAGAAGGATTGAGAGGAAACCGAAAAGCGAAAGTCAGCACACGGGGAGCAGTACGCAGGCGCGGATCCGGGGCTTTCCGCTGAATTGGACGCCCTCCTGCGGTTTCTCCCGCAGCGTCCGGGAGGGCGGTAAACGCAAGCTCTCCCGGCGACGGCCAGCGGCTTTTCCACACCCTCCCTGCCGAGCCGAGTCTGAGAGTGGTGGTCCTTGGACAAAATGAAAGGTGGAAGTGGGGGCGGGTCCCCGTTATTAGAGAGAGCGAGGGGAACGTTTTCTAATTGCTTGAGGTGATGGAAACCTCACGTATCCCACACTTCCACCGTTTCTTTGTTCCCTTGTCCTGGAGTCATACCTTTATCCTCTGTCACTTCTCTACCTACACAATCTGCGCTCATGCTAACTCATATTTACTGGCCTTTCAAACTCTGCTGCTCACCCAGCTGGGGTGCCTACCCTTAAACCAGACATGAAGGTGGGGGCTGGCTGTTTCTTCAGCTGTCCTTTTGCTACATCTGCAAAAGGGGTTTTCCTCTTTCTCTTGGGGTCTTCTGGCCCCCCTTGCCCTCTCTCTTATGATGATTATACCAGATGGGGTGGGAGAGGAGAATAGTTTAGTCACTGGACCACCATTTCAAAAGTTTTGCAGGCCCAGGAAAAAATGTTTTGGCCTTGCTTGCTACCTGCATGACTTACTGAATGATTCCAGGAAGCACTGACCTAGTCTCTTTGGGCTCCACTCAACCACTCTTAAAGGGCTGTACTTACTAAGGGTGACCTAAGGACCAGCCTAGGACCTCTGGTGTGTGAGAGGACCCACCTTACTGGACCTCGCGTGAGAGTGAGCACCTGTCTCTGTGGCTGCACACAAAACCACTAGCAAGTGCACTTCACATAATGCCCACAATGCAGATGGATGTTTATTTTCCCGTTAAGGGGACAGGAGCAGCTATACAATTTTCAGTGCAAAATTAAAATATGGGTCCCTTTTTTTCAGAATCTATTAAAAATTTCGAGAAGGAAACAGCATTAATCCAAGCATGTGGCCCTTCTGAGTGCTCTGCCCTGTGCAACTGCACGGGTAGCATACCTGAGAAGTCCCTAGTGTGGGAATTTTGGGGGTGGGGGTTTCCTCTGTAGAAATCTTGTTCTATGTTTACTTAAAACAAATGAAAACAAATATAATGAAGAAACAAATTAATACACCACTCCTTCCTGTAGCACTTGCAAGAACATCCAGAGCCTTCACTTTCCCTGTAGAGCCCTA
>NW_006442484.1:56521433-56522446 GCF_000325575.1 Pteropus alecto
AGTACCCCAATTTCACCTGCCTAGGGCCTATATATATATACTGTTCTTTTGGGATGGTAGCTCCTCATTCTTCAGGTCCTCAAGTCATATGCCATCTCCTCAGACAGACCTTCATTAACCACTTCTTCCATTTACATTTATATTCTTAAATATGTCACACTTTTATTCTCTACAGCACTTATTAAATCTGTCCTTTATTATTTGCTTGTCTACTTTTATCTCTCCTCACAACAGGAGTTACTTGGAGCTGTTACAGCCTGTCTCATTTTTGTTCCATGAGAGAATTAAGCCTAATGCCCCAAGGTACCTGTTTATGAATCACCTTCTCTCCTATATATCGAGAATGGCACAACTTACCATCCTTGGGACACTGAGAAAACAGTCAAGCAAATCACTTTCTTGTGGTTTAGATGGGAAACTCTGGTTTGGTTGAGAAATGCTTGATACAGAGTAGTCAATAATATTTTTTAGATGAGTGAATAACATCATTGACCAACACTGTGATCAGGAATCATAGGTTAATCCCATCCCACCGAACTCAGCACTGGCACAAATGGGCTAGAGTTGAGAAGGAGAAGAGCGTGTTTATTCTGAACAACTCCCCTAAAGGATTTTAATGAGAGCACCATTCTTCTTCTACCTCTAACCTCTCTCCCCAATCTCCACCCTGCCTCTGGGATTTTTTCCATGTGAGGCAGTTGATAAGACTTCTAGGTGAATGATTGTCAAGTCTAAAGTAAGAATATGTTGTATAGGATTTTTAGCGGGGGCAGGAACAGTAAAGGCTATGAGTTTAATGAGAGGGACTTAAGGGAAATTTCAGGTAGGTAGATGTCTGGGATGTTTGGCACACATGAGATACTTAAAGGAAAGTTAGAGTAAGCTAATAATCAAACAATATAATTCCAGAGCATTTCTACACAGTTTGGAGAGAGGTAAAGTAGAGAGGAAGTCCTGTGATGTTTGAACCATAGCAAGCATGTCTTCTTGGTTAATCAGTTTGAAAAGCAATA
>NW_006442484.1:56527744-56575796 GCF_000325575.1 Pteropus alecto
CTGGTCTTGCCTCCCTTCTTACCCGTCTTGTCCCACTTTCTCTGTGCTTCACTATGCTCTCCTCCCCAGGCCCTCTTCCTATTCCTCAATTACCCCAAGCTTTCACCTGCCTAGGTCCTATATATATATACTGTTCTTTTGGGATGGTAGCTCCTCATTCTTCAGGTCCTCAAGTCATATGCCATCTCCTCAGACAGACCTTCATTAACCACTTCTTCCATTTACATTTATATTCTTAAATATGTCACACTTTTATTCTTCACAGCACTTATTAAATCTGTCCTTTATTATTTGCTTGTCTACTTTTATCTCTCCTCACAACAGGAGTTACTTGGAGCTGTTACAGCCTGTCTCATTTTTGTTCCATGAGAGAATTAAGCCTAATGCCCCAAGGTACCTGTTTATGAATCACCTTCTCTCCTATATATCTAGAATGGCACAACTTACCATCCTTGGGACACTGAGAAAACAGTCAAGCAAATCACTTTCTTGTGGTTTAGATGGGAAACTTTGGTTGAGAAAGGTAATGCTTGATACAGAGTAGTCAATAATATTTTTTAGATGAGTGAATAACATCATTGACCAACACTGTGATCAGGAATCATAGGTTAATCCCACCCTTCAGAACTCAGCACTGGCACAAATGGGCTAGAGTTGAGAAGGAGAAGAGCGTGTTTATTCTGAACAACTCCCCTAAAGGATTTTAATGAGAGCACCATTCTTCTTCTACCTCTAACCTCTCTCCCCAATCTCCACCCTGCCTCTGGGATTTTTTCCATGTGAGGCAGTTGATAAGACTTCTAGGTGAATGATTGTCAAGTCTAAAGTAAGAATATGTTGTATAGGATTTTTAGCGGGGGCAGGAGCAGTAAAGGCTATGAGTTTAATGAGAGGGACTTAAGGGAAATTTCAGGTAGGTAGATGTCTGGGATGTTTGGCACACATGAGATACTTAAAGGAAAGTTAGAGTAAGCTAATAATCAAACAATATAATTCCAGAGCATTTCTACACAGTTTGGAGAGAGGTAAAGTAGAGAGGAAGTCCTGTGATGTTTGAACCATAGCAAGCATGTCTTCTTGGTTAATCAGTTTGAAAAGTAATATTGCGGACTGTTTATGATTTTAGAGTTTGGAGGCATTATAAAGGGAGTTCTAGTTTAGTCTTGCAGGTAGGCCAAAGGAGCAAAGGAGCAAAGGAAAGAAGGGAACTAATTGCTGTCCTCTGTGTGTTCAAAACACCAAGTCATTACCAAGTATTTATTAAAAGGTAGATTGTGCTAGATCCTAGGGATATAACTGTGAACAAAGCCTTCTTGGTTTCTGTATATAACAGAGATTGCTTAGAGTTAAATGAAGAAGATGGCTGATATGCATTTACAATAAAGCCGATAAAGACTGTGCTAGGGGGTCTAGAGGATATGGAGCAGGTACGATGTAACCTGAGCCATACATATGTGCTCGTGTGTGTGTGTGTGTGTGTGTGTGACATGAAGCCTTTCCAGAGCCCAAAGGATGTGCAAGTGTTATCTAGGTGACTAGATATAGATGAGATGGTTTTGGAGAATGGAGAGGATATAGCACAGAGAAGTGAAATGAGTATGGACCATCAAAGAAACTGAAAGTAGTTCAGTCAATCTTTTGCATATATGTTTTGGAGGACGAGAAGTGTTGGGGAGAAGTGATGAGACATGAGATGAGAGATGAGTTGAAGAGTAAGAAGAGACTAAAAAATGACTTTGTAAAGATCTGTTAAGAATTATGGTCTTCATCCAGAACTGGGATTCTTAATATTTTTTGTGCCATGGACCCTTTGGGTAGTTAGATGAAACCTATAAACTCCTTCAAAAAAATAATGTTTTCAGTTGAATAAAATAAAAGACCTAGGATTAAAAAGGAAACTACACTGAAATGCAGATATCAAAATATTGAAACCAATTTTGTGACTTAAGTGCTTCTTTATTAATGGCATTAAATAAGATCTAGTAATGGGTCTGATGAATGCAATTTTAAAATTGTTCTTAGCATAGCAATATTTTAAGATAACTGTAACAACTGTAATGTGACAAAAATATGGTGTAGGTTATGGTTTGTTGCCCATATACCTAATTGAAGGAAATTCTAAGTTACAGCCAGAATTTTATGAAAGTAAAATTCTAACTATTGCCATCTAAATTCACGAACCTCCAGAATTCTGTCCATACTCTCCAGACAGGAACTGCTAATTGGAACATTATAAGCCATTTGAAGATTTTAAGCAGGGAGTGAAATAATCCAATTTGCTTTAAATAGAGCCCTCTGTCTACATCGGAAGCCACATGGAATTTTTGTTGTATTTACTGTAATGGATGTTGCAGAGAATGTCTTTCATCGTGTTTTTTTTAGTGTCCTCTTTGTGAGGATTCTGGTTGAAATGTTCTATGTCTTATAGTAGTAGTTATACAACTGAATGGGTTTGTTAGGAAAAGGTGGATTTTACTGTCTGTAAATTATACTTCAATAAGCCAGACTTTAAAAAATGCAGTCAGCCCATTCAATGTTCTCATGGCCAATTTGAAACAATTAAAAAGATTATATGTCAGAAATTGGAGTGCACGTGTACAGAGTCCAGTTTACTAAGTCTGGACTGCAATTATCTACTATTAGAGCATAGCAGTTGGATGGTTTGACCCCTATTTCTGTTCCTTCTACTACAAGGTGCACGTGGGCCTCCTGAACCATGTAAGGTAAAGAAAAATCTCTTGGGCTTGCAGAGTTATACTCACTCTTTATAGTTCTTTGGGGGACTTTCCTTGCTACCTTGAGACTTTGAGGAAATACACTGGCAGCTGTCTTTCTTCAGCATTTATTCCAGATAAAGTTATCGATATTCAGTATAATTGGTCAAAGTGATTCTTTACAAGAATTTGAAAAGGGTTCAGTAAAATGGACATCTGAGATTGGTGTAGGATAGGTGAGGGGAAAAAGGAAAATATGGTTACTATTTTGAAAATCTATATTATGTTTCATTTAATGCTGCTTATTTGCTACTAATTTGGCAGAAAAAAATTATTCTAGGGTATAGAGGAGATTGATAGGATGGAAGCTCTCTAAGGGAGAAGGCAGTTTATGTTAAAATCTTTTTTACCCTTTGAATTCTTTTTCCATCAAACATTGGCCTTTCCCTGTTTGTCTTGCCTGGGGGACAGAAAATCAGTTAGAGAGGAGTTCCCACAGGGCACCCGTCATCTCTCATTGCAGTCAGGGCTCACCTTGGATACAAGCCTCAGGATTTTTCACCAGTAGGTCATGGCATGTGCCTAGTTATTATGACTTCCTTACCTGGCTCAGCAGCTTTCCTAGGGCCTGGTGGACATAGAGAGCTCCCCAGGTCCTAGCACTTGGGGACCCCACTAAGGGCAACAGCTGGGCAATGGTACTAAGCATCCAGTATGACCCATAATATCAGATATCACCAGGAATGACTCTGAGTCCCTCCCCCTAATAAGAAGTATTCCTGGCAGTGATACCAGCATCTGTGAACTCAAAAGTTGGGACATTGTTGACATGGCAATCAAGAGGCTTCCTAATTCACCCCTGGACACCCTGGAATTGCTGCTGTTAATGCCCCATCACTTACATGTTGTGTCTAGTGTGATAACCCTTACCTGCTAGAGCTCAGGACACTGGCTTATTTGGCTTTTCCCTCAGGCTGTCCTGCTGGTTTTTGAGTAATGTAGTTGTACCTGTTATTTTTGACCTATTCTGAAATCTTAACACTTGAACCTTCTAGAACCGAAATCATAAGTAACTTGTGAGAAACAAAATCAGAAATGAAATAAATACATACAAATGAGTCTTTAGTTAATATTATATTAACACTTGGTTTCTCAAAGTGTCTTATCTTGCAAGTTTATCTGAAGCTTTGGTTTTTAGCATTTCAATCACAACACTTTCAATTGTGGGTGTCATGCCAGTGAGAGGAGAGCTTCAGACTTCAACCATTTACTGGAAACCGGTATATACAAAGTTGAATTGTTGGCAAAGACCAGTCTTTAAACATTTTCCTTTGCTTCCTTCTTTTGAGTGTCATGAGTTTATTCTGTCATTCAGCAGAATAAGGAGACTTCATCTAAAATTGAAAAATGAAAATGACCTTTGAAGAAACTATTATTTTACAAATAAATCACTATTTTAGGTAAACATCCTCTCATATACTAAATACTCCATAATCATTCTGCCAATTATCTACTAAGTATTCACAACAGTAATAGGGATTGATCAGTCTAAAATAAAAGGCACTTTTTAAGTAGATGAAAACTGTTTTAAGAGGTCCTACTCATCCTGCCAAAAATGTAATGAGGAAGTGGTTGTAAAATGTTGCAAAAGTTCTCTCACAGCTGAATGATTTAAGGACAACTAACATCGAAATAAGCTATCCAAGGACAGTATGGATTTTCCATCCCTGGAAGTCTTCAAGAGAAGGACTAAAAACCACTTGATTTACAGCCAGATAGAAATCTCTTGGGGCGGGAGTCCCTTCAAGATTCTATTATTCTAATATATGTTCATCCTCATGTAAATTGAGGGTTGGATCTGCTTGATGGCACTGGGGTTTAAGAACAGATAAAAGGCTTCCTAAATCCGATAACTGCATTTACAATTATGACTCAGTTCTCAGAAAAGTATTATTATACTGCTGCTGATTGTTATTCAGATACTACTTAAGGAGACTCCTGGGACTAATAATGCAAGTAACAATCAAAAAACAAAACAAAACAAAAAAAACCCCTGGAATTTGTGGTGCCTCAACTGCTAAAATTAATATTAAACTAGGCTTATGAATATTGACTAATATGTGTTGTCTGCTAAAGTGGAGAGAGTGGTAGGGGTTGGTGGGGCCGATAGTGGAAGTAGGAAT
Source organism: Pteropus alecto (assembly GCF_000325575.1). NCBI lineage: Eukaryota > Metazoa > Chordata > Mammalia > Chiroptera > Pteropodidae > Pteropus > Pteropus alecto. Next base: position 56,532,642 of record NW_006442484.1, read on the forward strand.
GAAGTGTATTAGAGTCGAATTCAGGAATATTTTGCCCTGTGGTGACTTGTGATGAAAAGAATTTAAAGCAGTTCAAATAAGTGAAGGTGTCTGCTCTCAATGCAGATAAGATTAGCAACACACAGGACTATACGGACATCCCTTGTGTTATGCTAATGAATTTGTTTTCTCACTGCCCAGGCAGAACTTCAGCCCCTTTGGTTCACACACTACCTCTGCTTCATTAGGAATGCCCTTGACCAGCAATGGAAAAGAAAGGGAACATACTGCAGTTTCAATTGCTGTGGGACTCAGGTTTTCTCTCAGCACTGCATATACACCTGGAGACATGGGAAGAAGGTCTGATGGAGACTGTGGCTCAGTTGAATCACTTCGGCTTAAAGAGATAAGGTAAATATTGAAAAGGATTTAAAAATTACAGCTGGTGACAACTTATTGTCTCAGGAATTCATTTCTAGGGCTTTATCTGTTTATGACTCTGAGATTTCCAACTTCATCATTTGCTGTCACAACATTAAGCCTACTATGGAATATATGGCATATAAAAGGACAACTTTATAATTCCAATCATGATAGACTGTGTGTCCTGAAGACTAGCTTTATGTATTAAAAGGAATGGAACATTGAACATTAAAATGCTTTACTCTCAGTTAAATTTCCTATAAGAAAGCTTTCTTTTGATAAATTCAATAATAAATATTTTATATGTGACTAAGATTACTTACATGGTTGAGATGGGGATAAAAACAGAAGGAACATAACCTTTGTCTCCCCTTTCTGTTGGTCTTGAGACTGGAAAAGAAAGGCACAATGTTGGAAAAAAATGTTACCAATACTATTGATAAAATTAGAAAAAAGTCTAGAAAGAAATATGTAATGCTAAAAAGAAGAGAGATAATAAAATTGCTTAGCGAGTCACAAAAATTTTTAGTTGACTAGATGAAACAGTATTCTAGATGAGCATAAAGTGTGCAAGAAGAGAAAAGCAAATCTTTTGGCAGGCCCGATCTGACTTTACACATTAATGTCTCTAAAATGTGTGAGAAAAATTGAGAACCCAACTATATTACTGGCTTCTATGTGATTGTCAGGACTGATTTGTTCATGTGTTGGGGGATTTATGGTAACTCAACTCTTTTCATTAAAACTGACACCAATCATAATCTTGTATTTACACAAATTTTTGAAGCACAGACATCAGTGTTATTAAAAGTACTACTGTACTATAGCAACAGTTATGTACCAACCTCACCCTCGAAACATTCCCCAAATTTCTCTGGTATACTACATTGAACTTGTGCTTGGTTGTAATTTGGACCAACTGTAATTTTTCATCTGTAATTTGTTTCATTGGCATTCGTTGTTTCATTTGATCAGTTGTAGAGATACTTAAAAGCCACAGGGATTTTTTTTGTTATTGTTTTGTTTGTTTGTTTGTTTCAGAAGGGGATGAAGTAGAGTGGCAGCAAGTCACCCGCTGTAAGTGACATATATAAGGTATTCCACATGATGGTACTCATAGATTTAGTTGCTGTAGATGAACATTTTAATGGATCATATATACTTTCATTAAAGAAATAGAATGGTGGATTTATATTACAATTATGTAACTAATTTCATGAATGTTCTTTCATGTATTCAATAGCTATTTACCAAATTCCTCTTTGGCCAGGTATTATTTTAGGTCCTTAACATTCAGCCAGGAAAGGCAGGCATGTCAAGCCTTGTTATTGGTAGGCTAGGAGATGGGAGATGTTACACAGACCCCCTGGCAAATGAACAATACTGAGTTGTGAGACTACAATAAGATAAAACTATAAAGCTTATAAACCCTGGGCTTCTTTTACAAAAACAAACAAACGAACAAACAAAAACTCCCCCAAAAAACAGGCTTGCTTGACTTTTAACAGCTTTCTAATCATTACCTTCACTTTCTTTTCTTCTCTCCCAGTCACAGAAGTGAAATCAGAACCATAGAAGGAAGGAGGAAACCAAAACCCTCCAAGTGGCTATGAGCGGTCCCCATGGCCCTGGTGAACTCTGGTTCCAGCTACTCTACTCACTCCTAACTACTCTGCTAGAGTTAGACAGCCCTGGCCATTCCTTTAAATGGACCGTTGACACACCACTTTTTTCCAAAGGCTTTGACCGCCACATACCTCTTGGATCTTTCAATGATCAAAGTAAACATAGAAAGAAACTTCATTTACTTTATTTCAATATGACGTTATCTTCCAAAATCTTAAGGAAAAAAAGCACACAGAAAGAACCTAACCTTCGCAAGGCTGGGAGCTGTAGTGTTTACCGAAGGCTTTGTCTTTGGGAATGTCAGGATATAGGTACTTCAGAGGGTTTTCAGGAATGTTTTCAGCCATAATAACCTTGTAGTCTCGAAGGATGTCAGCGAATGGCAGAGCAGACAACCGGCCTTTATTGTAGGGTTCCACAGAGTGGAATCTCACTTCTCCTGGAAAAACAGAAAGCAGGGGGATATTCATGTTCCTGCAGGCATCCTTTGGGGCCATTTTTCCTGCCCTCATGAAGTCACTGATTACAAAACAATGCCAGCCCTTTTCTACAGTCTGGACAGTACAGATTGCCACATGATAGAGGACACCCATACGGTCTATGAGAAATTCACGGTATCCCATTCTGGCACAACTGTAATAATTAATATTCAAACCCATTGAACATATGGGAAACAGAACACACCACGCATTTCTAAAAACTGAAACTTGATTAGCTAAACTTGATATTAATCTCACAAGAATAAACAATAGTGAGCACGTACCATTTTCAGAGTGGTCCACCCAGGTGAAAGTTATTCCTCCAAGGTGGCTTTCACTGAATCTTAACAAAAAAGTTCCAGGCATTTTGTCCTTTAGCAAGAGTCGTTCCTTCTCCTTGCTAACAAAGCCCATGACATACCTAAAAATAGAACAGTGCATAGTTTTATCTGAGCAAAGCCTGTAATTTATTGCATTTACATTTAATTCATTCACAAAGAACAGACTTAAATTTGTTTTGAGTATAACCAATGTCAATGGTGCCTGAAATACTCTTATATAGATTAAAGTAAATATCAATATTCTATGAAGAATATAAGAAACTACAACTATTTCCCCCAATGACACTAAACATGCTTGAAAAGAAAAGAAAACGAAAAAACACAACAGCATAAAAATAAGAACCTAATGAACTCATATGGAAAATATAACCAGTAACTCACCCATCAATCCAAAGGGGAAGAATGTGTTTCTTAATTAGATCTAATATTGCTTCAAGCCATGTCCAAAAGGTAAATGATTTACCAGGTAAGTGTTCCTATTGGAATAGACAAACATATTAGGACAATGACTATTTCAATAATTATGTTGATATAATAATTTGAGTTCCTCTTTTTCAGTGAAATATTTCCTTTAAATGAGACAACACTTTAGAATTTCTTTTTAAAATAACCTTATTCAGGAAGTCACCAAAATCCTAGACTATGATTTGGAGACTTAAAAAGGAGCACTATTACATTTTCACCCATCAGATCTACAATATAAAAAATAATAAAGCCAATCTTGTCAAGGACTGGAGAATATATGCTCTCATTTCTATAAATTCAGACAAGTTTTCTAGATGGCAATTTGGTGATGTGTATTGAAAGCTTTAACTATTCCTTTAACACTTTGCTCAGCAATATTTTAGGATTTTTATCTGAAGGAAATGTTTAGATAAATATAAAAAGGTATATACAAGATTCTAATTGCAACATTTAAAAAAATAGCCAATATTGGAAAAATGTCAATATCCAACTGGTAGTTCATAATGTATTTCTTAAATCTTAAAACAGACGTACCTTTCCAAATTAAATGCATGCTGCCATTGATATTAAAAGACTACCGACTTTTGTCAGGTAGAAAAGAAGGAATGCTATTTTTTTAAAAAAAGATTATATAAATGATGTCTCCCTTCCCTTGTTTGTACCTTGCAGAACTTGGCCCAGGTGAGATGACCGTCACTGTAGCTAGTTTGGACTAAAATGAAAGAAAAGAATGAGATTTTTATCAAACAATTAGCCTCTTCAATTTGGTGCTTAATTTAGATTTTCTCTTCCCCCCTCTTCTTTCAAGCATTTCTTAAGCACCTGCTATGTGTTTACAGTGTACTTACTGCTAGAAACAATAATAATATATCATAAAATATATTATTTATTCTTTTCCACAGAGGAAGTCAAGATAGTTTTAGGAAGAGAGTGAGTGTCTAGGACCAGCAGTAGTGGAAACGTGTGTGATTTGGTTAAGAATGGATAGGAGAAAGAGGAGGCCACTTCAGTAGCAAGAATAATAAAGGATGAAGCATAGTGGACATGATTATGGCTTATAAAGGCAGCCTAATGTTGGAGAATAAACATTATAAAATCACTTTGTATAAATTAGATGTATCCAGATTACCAGGAGTCTTGACCATTACATGAAAAGAATGGATGAAGATTCACTGGGCAATAAGGGACCATTGACTTTTGATCCAGGGAAGTGAAAGGATACAAGAGTTTCTATCTAAATTTCTAAAGAAATTATACTCATAAGAATACTTTGATAAAGATCTGAAAGGATATGGTGGCTATCTATGCTACATTTTTAAAAGCTTTATTCACTCGTTAAAAAATATTTATTGAATTCCTACTACTGCAGTATAGAAATTAAATAAGGATCAAAAAGGATACTTACATTAGTACATTTTATAATATTCCCAAAGCTCTGATCTATTTAAATTTGTATTGATCAGATAATGGCTACAAATGGCAACCCAGCATCACCTGGTTAAGTCAAACTTAACCAAATCACACATGTTTCCAATATTGCTGCTCAAATGCATCTTTGTCCCTACTTTAACTAGAACTGTATACAAATCTCATTTTAACTCTTTTTGGTGCTAAATGTGTTCATCCCAGAATTGTCAAAATATAGATATCTTTTAAAATTCTTTTAGAAAAAGCTTACATTATAGTCACTCCAAGGAGTACCAATGACTCTATATTACAAAGTTTAGAAACATCAAAACCAAAGTTTTTGTTTTTGTTTTTTTCAGATAAGGGAGAGTTTATAAAGGAGAATGTTTGAGTAGTACAGGATTTAGCATCCTGTCACCATATATTTGATCCCTTTTATCCTATCTACTTCCCTTCTCCCTCCTTCCCCTTATCCTCTGGTTGAAGTTTTCTTGATACATAGAATTAAGGATTACCTGGGTGGTTTTTAATTTCTATTAAATTTTCTGGCCCTGGAATCAGCTACTTTCTATTTGGTTAATGACCATTGTGATATTAATATGAGAGATCAAGGCACCATTCATTATAAGACTTCACATTATATTCAATGGAAATGCATAAAAACACCCTAGAGACTGAAGTGTGAAATGAAATGGAAGTGAGGCTTTAGCCATGGGCAGGCCTGGCCTGTGTCTTGGCTCTGCTATGAACTAGCCATGCAGCTGTGGCAAGTTACTTAACCTCTGAACTTGAGTATCCTCATCTGTAAAATGGATCATTTTGCCTTAAATAATCATTGTTCACCCTTAAAAAACTTTTGTAAGAAAAAATATATAGCATTTAGTCCTTGTGCCTGCCATTATAGTAGGAACTCAATAAATTGTGATGATCATTGCTATTATTAATAGTAGTAATATCACCCTGGCTTTCTAAAACACTTGAGTACCAAAAGCAGGGGCAAGTCATCCATGTATATGAGCTCTCACCTGTAAGCTTCTCTGCCAGCATATTGAGTTGATCTGAGTTGAGGCCACGGCCGACATATGATGAAAACTGCCAGCTCATCACTTCTAGGAGTTGACTTAAAGTGGCAGATGGAGGATTATTAAAGAAAACCAAGTTCTGAAATAGAGTTATAATGATTATATTTATTAATCACATTGAACACAGTAGAATTCAATATATAGGATTTCTGATTTAACTCTTTAGGCCAACCTAAGTGAACAATACAGATTGTCTCATCTCCGTTGTGCTTTTTAATTAAGATTGATTTTGTCTTTTCCTAAATAGTTCCTTTTTCCTTCGGTCTACTATAATATATGGCTCCATCTTATCCTTGAAAAAAAATCATTAGGCATCTCTTTAACTAATCCTCTCCCTGACTCCAGACTATGGACTATCAACTCCTATAAGTGTTTAACATTGTCTAACAAATAATTGGACAGATATTCTTTTCTGAAATAATATTAATCTTAAACAAAACTTATATTATGTTATTTAATTGGTTTATCATGGATTGGTACAAGCTATACCTTGATCAGACAAAGCGTCCCAAAGTACAAAAACAGTTAAGTCCCAGGCTAAGGAAGATGATCCTACAATATGAATTTATAATTAACCTACAATATGAATTTATAATTTATAATTAACCATAATTCAAAATTAACTTTTGTTCTGTGGATAGTAGTGGTCTTTTCTTATTTTGCTTTAGACAAGAGAATCTTTTGTATGATCAACTCCAAAAAAAGACTGTTTGTACCAGAAACTGGGTCAACAATAGTGGAACAGATAACTTCATCTCAGATTACTGCAAAAACCAGGAAAGATGTTCTAAGAAGAAAAGAAAGGAAATAATTGAGAAATCTAGTTCATTATAGGGAGAAGGTTTTGGTGACCATGAACTAAGCAGGGCAGCAAGAAATGGAACCAATCCAAGAGAGTTCAGAAGGTGAGAATAAAACAAGACAGCATCTAATAGAGTGGGAGATAAGAAGGGGAGGAACAGAGAGAAAGAATTTCTAGAGAGGCAGTTTTCCTTGAACCTGAGAATTGTGTCTGAATAAATGACCAAAAATAATAGAGTATACTCATGGTCTAGGAGCTTGAGTTTCGATGCAGAGTAAAATTAAGAGAAACCGCAGTTATTTGTTATGTTGGACTCTTTAAGTAGGCTGTGCATCTGTGTTTTAGAAGCTGTATATGATCTACATCTCCAGATTCCTCATTCAGGAGCAGAACAGAATCTGGGATGTATAATAACTTTGGTAGCTTTCTTATAAAAGAAAGATGCAGCAGAAGCTAAGTGCAGAAACATTGCACTCTGGGGCTAGAGGACAAAGAAGTATCCCATCTTCTCTCCTGCATCTTAAAATTGGATAAAAAGCTCTGAACGTTTGTAGCTCCTAATGGGGAATGACATTTAATTTCAAGGATGTTGGCTGTTCTTGGCTTTAAAGACCAGATGACTTCTCTACTGAGTTCTGTTCCTCTCACTGCTGTATGTGACCTTAAAGGAAGCGAGGCACAATGCACTCCATGCAGCCTTCCTCTGCAGTTAATCTGTCTCTAAATGCCAGGGCACCGGAAGATTAGAAAGAATAGGGCTGAGTCATTTCCCATGTTGTTTCCTTATTAGGTACATTAAATAAAGGGGAAAGAGCACTTAGAGATGGCTCATTATGTCTGTTCCTATTGCTGGGTACTAAGGTAAAAAAAATTCTTCCCTTGAGAAGGAACATTTACTTTGAATCAAGAAGAAATGTTATTTACATCTGACCTATTTTCTCTAGACCTTGGTGGTTTCCAGGACAACACACTGAGGTTTGGTAAGAGGGAGCAAGGGGAAATGCTGACTCATCTTTTTTGCCACTCCCTTCCCTGGTTGTCTTTTAAGAAGAACATCTATTCTCTGCTTGCTTGAACATCTATTCTCTGTAACTTCAGGTCAAATTTTGATCAATGTCTCAACCACCAGATGGCAACAAAATCCAATTTGAGCCTAGAATGGATTAAATCTATATAATCAACTTCGATGAGTTAAATCTACAATCAACTTGAAAATTTGTACAATCAGAGTGTAGTTAGGCAAGACTGATGACTATTCTAGTCATTTATTTGGAAACCAATTCACTATCTCTGTCGAAGAGCCTGTGTGGGAGATGTGGCCAAGGTTGAGGTTGGTAAACACAGCAGTCAGTTATCAAATTCTACAGCAAGGAGTCTCCCCACAACCCAGTTAGCAGAGCCACAGGATGACCCTAGAACTCTCTCTGATGCACATATTTGGAAGCTGATCAGACTCTCTGTCTGTCATTTTTGACAGCTAGAATTCTCTCGGGGTCCAAGTACATTTGAACATAATACTTTAACTATTACATGAGAGAGGAATCTTATAGGTAGATATATTGGAGTTCTGGAATAAAACAATCCACAAAGACATGCCCAAATTTTATTTACATATGGGTATTCATACATACATATATATATGTCTTATAAAATATATATGTATCTTTCAATGCAGATGGGTTTTGTTGACAATAAAACAAACCAAATAGCATTAAAGGAGGAGAGATACGAATAGATACTCTACCTGACAGTCATTGGTTGACACGTTGTACCAAATAATGGATGCCCAAGCATTAGGTAACTGACTGACATTGGAAATCATCACCACAGGTAATGAGCTGGTCTGGTTTTAAAAAAAAAAAGCATAGTTATTACAGGTAGCTGCACCTTAAATGGACCCTCTACCCAACAGGGCTATCTCAAACGAATCTCACTCCTCCAACCCTGGTATCCATACTGCCCTGGTCACTAAAATGATTTGTGTAGGCACGGGAACTTTCTGTGAATATATCAGTCAAGGTACTGGGAGGAAAGAAGTTATAGAAAAGGTATCCTTTCAAAAGTGCTCAGTCAGCTTCTCCAATATCTTCCCTGACTTTGTATAAATATTTATACTTTCTTATATCACAGACTGCCTACAATGCAAGTCATTAGAGCTTGTATTGATTTAGCGACTGTCTTCAAGTTACACTAAAGAACCTAAATGGATCAATATGTTAAAATTATGATCTAGCATTTAATTAATGTCAGTACTAGACATGGGAGTTTTAATTGTAGAAGATGGAGAGGTAAGCAATTTGGAATACAAAGCATTATGGGAGATAGAGCTGCCTGGTCTGTTGTTGTAGAACTGACTTAATACTATTGGTACTGTAGTTTTCAACCTTATGGAATAAATAAATTTTCACAGACTAGACTGGGAAATTTAGCAACTGTTATTAGTCTCTACTCAATAACAAAGTTTAGAGAGCTATAGAGAGTAAAATAGCCACTTGAGGAACTTAATAATTCATGGAAACACAAGTTTAGGGAAAAGAGATATGGGAGAAATCCATGGAAGATTTTATAAACATGTTTACATTCATTAACATAAAAGAGCAAAGGTAGAACTCTAAAATAATATGCTACTAATAAGATCATATCCAGGATATCTGAAATTGTGTTTATTTGTTCATGCACTCATTCATTCATTTACTCAATTAATGCTGAGCATCCACTATGTGGCAAGCACTGTGCTTGGAGTGAGAAATGAGGCATGATGCCCTGCCTTCAGGGAGCTCGTAGTCAATCACATTCAATTTTACCTCAAAGTTTCTTATTCCTTCTTTGAGTTCAGTGGTGAATGTTGTAAGAGGATCAAAACAATGTACTGTTAATGCTCCTATCATTTGTCTTTACTAATTACATTAGAAAAAACATTTCTGAAAGATTTTTATGTACAAGTTAAGTTTTTGAAAATATATCACTGCATTACATGATTCAAGGATACTTATTCCTCTTCAGGCTTTTCGCTGAGTATCCATGACTCGGGAAATCCCAGAAAACAAATGAACTACAATCTAGCCAACAAATTATTCAATATATGTGTATATTGAATTCATAATACCCATGAGATTTTACCATTCATATTTAACCAGAATAGTATATATCGACTAATTAGTGAATATTTGTCATATTGATTTTCTAAATTAAAACAAAAATAAGGAATGGGAATTATGAAAACCTAGAAAAGACTGAGCTTTCATCTACAAATGTTGACCAGTTCCTGAAAATGTTATAAGCAAATAGTAGATGTTTCTTGAAACACCTACCTCCAAATCTATAGTCAGGCCATAGAGACAGATCTGTGTTTCAAAGGTTATGGAATGAAGCTCTTCAGTCACCATATGACAGCCCTACGAAAGAAAGAAAGAAGTTTTTATCTTACAAATGCAAACTTGCTATCTATTTTTAGGCCTGCTTCTTTATAAAAATCAATAAATTCTTAGAGTATATGACCCCAACCTTCCCTAGGATGGAACATTTCCTTTTATTTAAAAAATTATTTAGAGTATGCAGAGACTTTGAGAAATCTTCATTTCCACAAACAGAATTATTTTAAGTCTCAAAACAATATAACTTATGGCTTTTAAAATCCCAGCATATTTTCATCATTTGAAATTCAGAGAAATTGTTCTTTTTTTTTTAATTTTTGAAAATCAGTCTTTTGACGTACCAACTCTTAATAAAAGCAAGCCATATATGTGTAGATACAACAGAAACAACTCAGTGTCATAATGAATTTGTTTAAAAAGAAAGCAAGGTTTCTTTCTTGTTAAACATGGTGGAAAACGTATTTTCCTCTGCTCCCTCCAGAAACTTCAATAACATAATAGCAGGAGTTTTGTTTACTTTCTAATAAAATAAAACTTTAATCTAGATCTTAGTGAGAGGTAGGGGGGAATATGGAGTGAGGGTGACAATAAGGTGCCAACTGCCTCAGAACCAAGGGTCTGAAGCCTTTGAGCCCCTGAGGCTGGAAAGTGAAGAGGGCTGAACAGGAGGAGCAGTTATGAGACCAAGTGCATGCAATTGGGTCCCATCTCTCTCCCATCCTGGAAGGGGTAGGAGGTTTATTTAGTCTCTGGATTTGAACCAGAAGAACTAAAGAAGCTCTCTGAATTTTGGATACAAAGTCAAACTGAGGACAAAGGCGAGGTGCTGTGCTGGAGAGAGGAAGACCCTGTAAACGTGTACAGGGAAGTTCATGCCCCTTCCTCTCTGTTTGACATCCCTAGGAAAGAGATCCAGGAAGTGGACTAGACCTAGGGAGACAATTTTATAAATATTGCCTTTGGGGGTCCCCCAATGAGATAGCCAGATCCTAATAATTGCCCTTCAGTCTACAATTCCCACCATTCACTTCCAGTTCTTAGCGCCCTTCTCTTAAACATAAACAGTAAGCTAATGATCATCCAACATTTGACGAAACTTCTCACATGAAACACATATATAAAAATCAACAACAAAGCATTCAGAAAAGAAGAGATAACACAAAAGCAAACAAAGAGTTGAAAAAGATGATAACAAAAAACACTCAGTTTTATACATCAACTCAACAAATAAATTGGCAAATCAACCAATTAGAATGCGTGGACATTGGACACTGATTTGTATAAACCAACCATAAAGAGATCTTTTTGAGACAGTGGAGAAATTTGAAAAAGCAATTGAGTTTTATTAAGAAAGATTTTAAAAATTATTATTTTCATTTTTTTGTGATAAGCGTGTTGTGGTTAAGTTTTTAAAATTCCTTACCTTCTAGATAAGAGATACCAGTGAGTAAGATGCTGTACCACCTGGGATTTAAGTACTCCAGAAAAAAATGTGTGTGTATCTTATTTCACACACATAAGATAGGCAAAATGTGAATCATTGTTGAAGCTGGGTGGTGTATAAATGAAGGTTTATTGTGTTTCTCTCTCTACTTTTGTATATATTTGTATGTGTGTGTGTGTATCATTACAGAGTTCTTAGAGATGTTTAAAAACTTTATTAATATTCTCACAGATGTAACAAATATATTACATCAGTGAAACAAGAAAAGGATACGATCAAAAGAGACATTCAGAAAATAATAATGAATAATTAAAATATAATAAGATAAGTAGACAAGTCAGTAGAAGGACTGGAACTGGGGTGAAGGAAATGTTCCAGAAAGTAAAACAAAAAACAAAGAAATAAAAAATAAGATAGAAAAGATAACAAAGAATTAATACACAAATTCTAATAACACAGAAGTTCAGAAAGAGAACAGAAAAAATGAAATAGAGGAAATATCAAAGGCATAACCCATTGATAACTCTTACACACTGTCAATAGAAGTTGGTACAATCACTTTGGAAAATAATTTCTCAAAATCTAATAAAGTAGAAGATGCACTCCCTAAGATGATGGTGAAAGGAGAAAATACTCCAAAAAACAGAAAACAGTTGGGCAACAGGATCAGAGGTCAGCCGGGCCAGACTGAAGCAAGAGATGGAGGGTTCCCAGAGAGATGTCGCCAAGAAGAAAAAGAAACTCATATTGACCTGTTTAACCAAATTGCAAGGAGTTCTCAAGTTCTGAAGGAAGTTTGGGGCTACATTTGTGACAGGTACATAAAACAAATTGCTCAAATAAAAAAAAATTGAGGCAACTAATCAATACAGGGGAAACTAAAAGTAATCTAAGAATAGAAATACAATCATATTGTTATATGGCTCAGTTGTTAACAATTTTTATAATCATAGTAATGTAAACATTGAATATATTAACTAAATCAAAATATGTTATATAATAATATTGTGAAAATGGAGGGGAAATTTATATGTATGGAAAGCTAGGATAAGAGAACCAAAGCTTAATCTTTTATAGAAAGAATTCAAGAGGTAAATGTGAAAAAAAAATCAAGAAATATCAGTACGATATGAGCGTGACATTTACAGCTCAAAAAATGATCACCTCTGGGGAGTGGGCTTGGAGTAGAAAGGAGTGGAACAGAAATTGCTGTTTTTCCCTGACGAAATTTTACAGCATCTTGTTATGTGCCAGCAGCACTGTCATCATCTAAGAGTTTGTTAGAAAAACAGGATCTCTGACTTCACCACAAGCCTACTGAATCCTGGGTGGAATTTGTGAGAAAATTATTCTCAATGTGGTATATCCACATTGTGTTTAGTCTCAAAAGGGATGTGAAAAATTTGGAGATGGCGGAGAAAGCTTAAACAATTTTTAAAAATCAGCACTGTGGGAAAATGTAAACTGAAGTGGTAGTATTTGGCAAGAAAAGTCAGGGTGGGGTTGGAGGTGGCAGAGTCAGCTCTGGGAGAAAGGGAGACCTAATAGTGAATATGTGCTAATAACAAGTCAGAATCTATTAGTATTAAATTTCAAATAATAAAAACAGTTCTAATATGATGACATGAATAACAATCACATGAGAAAGACTTTATAGACAACGAAGAATGTTAAATTTATACTTGTTACTGAGAAAAAAGTAGAGAATTAAAAACCCCTCTCTCCCTTGGGTTAGGTCATTGTGGTACCTTACATTCCCACAGGTAGTTAGATTCACTAGAGTGGGATTGCTTCTTATTGGGTTAGCTAAAAGTTATGTTAACGAAATGAAAATTGTGCTTGAAAATCCCTTAGACCATTCCTAAAATTACTCCCAGTACATCTAACGCACTAAACAGACATTTTCCCCACCTCCATCCCCCCACTTTCATGTTTAAATAAATGGATGATAGATGATAGATAGATAGATAGATAGATAGATAGATAGATAGATAGATAGATAGATGATAGATGGTGGATGATAGCTGTTTCTTTGGTTGAACGTGAGATGAAGTAATTAGCTTATGTTCAGACACCAAGTTGAAGAAAAAACACATTTTTTTAAACAACAGATGATCTCACTACCCTATAGGATGCTTATGGGATACACTATGCAAAGCACCGATGAATGGAGAATCCACAATTTCTTGTCCTCTAATGGGCGCCTTTAACACTCACCGAATTCAATGACAAGATGATACAAGCCTGTTCAGAACAGTTGAGAGGCCTGAGGCAAGCATGCAGATGGAGACCCACATGCCATATGTCTAAATATTTAACCATTATAAATCAAGTTAGCAATCTGTTAAAATATGGCCTCACTTCCTACCTTGACATCTGAGCTTTCACATGACCTAAATGACCAGGTTTTAACTCCCCAAAGTCCCAATTGGAACATGGTGGCCAGGGGAAAGCATGGCCATCCTGGACCATTGTCCATCCCCTCTCTTCCACCTCTTTGAGGGGCCTTGTATGACTAATATGGCCACTATGCCTCTGTGCTTGTGCTTAGAAATGTTTGCGTTGATGATAACACCTATGCTTGGGAGAGTAAACTTGGAGAAGAGGCCCGGACAGGCCTTGGAAGTGGGCTTGAGGTCTTTCAGGCTGGGAGTTCTGTGGTCCTGGACTCTGGGTGAGCACATTGTCTGGACCCCACATACATTTTCCTCTTTCGGGAAGTACAGCTAGAGGATAGCCAAAGGGAGCTTTTTTGAGTATGCAATCCCAACCTTTTCCAATTCTAGCCTGTATAGTTTAATTTCTATGATTAAGTGTACATATAATATACATCATTCATTATGGATAATTTCCCCAGATCTTTGGGTTATGGAACCATCCAAAGTGTGAGAAACCAAGACTCTACAGACAGAGTAATGACACTCATCCATTAACTTTGGAAAAAGACTTTTCATGCTTTAGATATTACTTTACTGAACTGGAGTGTGGGCAGTGAGAGATCTCAGTGATTCAGATTAATTTTCTATGTTTACCTAAAACCCCTGATGCAATTGTGAGGCACATTTAGAATAAGATCCAGTAAGAAATCTGACATACAATACACAGGACTGGGGAATAGCAGCTGTGACAAAAAGAAGCATCATTAATTTTCAGTTTGCATGGCCATCACTCATAATCTTTATTACTTATAAGTGTAGTCTCAGCCAGGGACACTATTCAATTTCACATTCCTTACAGATTGGGAAAATATCCTAGGTAGGGTGCACCATTAATGTCTTTATTAAAAGTCACTCTAATCATCTGAGATGGTTATGGATTTAAAATATCAATATTTATAATAGTTATATGGCAATGAATATAATAACTTGATTGACCATATTGTACTTCTAAAGAAAAGCACTCATTTGATAATCTGTTAAGAAACTGGACGACTGGCTGAACAATTCGAAGAAGGTTCCACCTGGAAAAAATTACACAACCTAATGAAAGGTAGGTATAGATGTCATCATATTCTTTTTTGTTCCCTCTGTTCAGTGTCTAATAGTACACCCTGGAAACCTAGAATATGTTAACAAACGATTATGGCTTTTGACTTGAAAGGAAACCTCTGCCAAGTAAATATGACTGAGATAAGGATGATTTTTATCTAAATTTCTTGCTCATCTCTTAACAGGCCATAATCTATGATAATGTTGTACATGGAGAACTATGTAGAATAGAACACAATTAAAATTCTTCATTCACTTGATGAATATTTATTGAGTACCTGCCACGAGCTAGACAATGTGTTAGATGCTGGGAAATAATGATAAGAGAGGAAATAATGATACAATCACGTGAGAGATGGACTTCAGCCACAAGCTCATAGGAAACAAATGTAAACTGACAACTAATCCTCAGCCCATAAAATAAGAGGACTGTAAGGAGGATATTGCATAAAAAGTCCAAATTGTTAGTGTTATTCTTGTACTGATGTCTCTCTTTAAAAAAGCAATGCAGCTATTTAAATTAGTTCAGAATGAAATCAACTTCCTGTGAAAATGCTGGGGCTAGTTGGAGTGTGAATAGTGTATCTGTGTTTGAGAACACTGAACCTTGAAAGAACATCTGTTTGGCTATTTTGTTAAATGAAACTCAAGTCACCCAGGCTTTGCTAATAGCTTCTTTGTGCTTCATGACTTTCCACCACATAAACAAAATTACCTAACACCTCAGTGTGTGGCTAAAACTGTCATTTATCAGTTAAAGCCTGCTGACAAAGAACAAATTAGAATGACTGCAATTCCAGCTTCCCTCCCTGTTCAAACAGTTTCCAGATTTCAGTAATCACTGTAGCTGGCTCCCACCAGATAAGGACCTCCAGGAAAGGTTGCTCCCTGGAGATGTTTCTTTTATAGGGACAGACCTGATGCCTTCAAAGTTTGGCTACTGGCTAGGTGATGGAATTGTTTCTTCATGGTGACTCTTCCAAGGAAAGAACAAAGGTGAGAGAAAGAGGCAGTAATTGATAACCTTGATTTTGTGACTGTCTACAGATTCCTCAAGGGGCATTGTGAAATTCCAAAGCGAATTCTTAAAATTAAATTCATTTTGTAAAAAAAAAAAAATGTAAATCCCCTACCCTAAGGTTCGCTTTTGCGGGTTACAAAATCTTAGTCAAAGGAGCTTCGGAGATGATCTAGTACAATGGTTTTCAAATATTTTGAAAACCATTGTCTTGAAATTTTCTTGAAACCGTATAGTCTTGAAACCATATAGTCTTGAAATTTTCCACCTGGGTTCGTACAACACAGAAAATAGAGCTGTCTTGACTGAAACAGGGATGGGAGATCCAGAGCTCCGCCTTTCACCAACCCCCAATCCAAAGGTGACTCCCGAGGCATCTCTCTGGTATTTTAGGGTCTTCTGGAAACAATATGGGTCTAGTGTAACTTCCTCCTTTCACCCAATCCTACAGCCAGGAGCCCCTGCACATCCCAACAGGTCACCTCTTCTTGGATAATCCCAGAATCCAACAGCCATGGGGTGCTGCAATTCTAAGGTAGTTTGGAATGGCGACCTCAGGAAACTATAATTCATGACATCTTGGTATGTTCTCAATCATTTAATAAGTATCAAATCCAGGTTCTCACAACCACCAAAGCAGAACTGAGGGACCCTAAGTTGTGTGTGAGCGTGTATGTGACACACATGCCCGCACACACGCAGGGGTGGGGTAGGGAGAGTGCAGCAGTGGGGTAGTGGTGGGAACCTGAGGCATGTGATGCTATAAAAGGGCCATACAGACATGGTGCTCTGAGGTTTTGGGGACCTGGAGCCATAAGGAGTGGGCTCAGGGGCTTTTGAAAGGGACCATTCTTTGCCAAGCACTTTGGCTGGAGAGCAGTTAAGGATAAGGATCAGCAGTTTGTACTAGGTCAGATACCTCCTTTGGAGCCATTTTCCCACCTGTGTTAATAATACCTGCTTTTACAGAGGGGGCAGCCTGAGGGGAAATCAGGAATTGCCATAGTAGACTTCTGCACAGTGCACTGCAGTTGACTCTCACATACACCATCTCATTTATTCTTCCCAACAACCCTATGAAGAGCAGGTTAACATGGTCCTCATTTGATAGATGAGGAAACTGGGAGTTAGTAAGGTTAAGTGGCTTGTGCAAGGTCTGCTGCCTAGAAGAGGCAGAGCCCAACATAATGCAATTTCCCCTACCTCACTGAGGCACACAGAAGATAAGGGAGAGGTCAAGAACATTTTCTGAGGAAACATTATTTTAAATTACTTTTAAACTTTGTAAGGATTCTGGTGCAAGGTGGCTACATGATTTCTGAGTGGGTGGGTTCAATAGCAGCAGCAGCTGGAACAGACAGGAAAAGATGAGATGCTACCTGCAAATCCACAAAAATCTCCCTCATAATAATACCAGGAAATGGAGAGGGCTTGATGAGGTAAAGGGGAGGGAAGGGATCAAAGAGGAGTGCCAATTAGCATGGCTTCTCCTGGGGAAGGTTTCATGATCTCAGAAGCAGCATGGCATACTGGCTGAGAGAATGGACATGAGAGCCACGGTTTAAATCTTGGCGGACTCCTCTATGTCCCAGTTTCCCTGCACGATGCCAGTAGTATCTACTTCATAGCAATATCGCAAGAATTACATAAATCAAGGTCAGTGAAGCTCTTAGACAGCACCCAGTATATAGTAAATGCCATACGAGGGTTTGTTAAATAAATTCTTGTCTGGCTGTGAACTCCTGATGCAGGTGCTGACAGATAAACAACGGCTACTATTCGAAATTCAAAAACGAAGCTAATATGTTAGCATCTTGTCTTGAAATTTAGGTTACTACAACCCCATGACTTTATGAATCCTACTATATCACCAGATCTTCCTCAGCTCGTTCCTGTCTTTCCTTTAGGCATCTCCACTCCTGGACAAGCCCCTGATTCCTTGGCTCATCTTTCTCACACCACTTTTATATGCTTTATGACTTTTCAATTCTTCCTGTAGCACTTAAAACAACGTTCAAGTCTATGGTTTGTGTACCTAGGAGTCATATTAAAATTCTATCAACAGGGGGAGCTCAAAGAATAGTTTAAAATAAAATTATCTTGATCTGGCAAACTTGGGGGAGGGAAAAGGAAGAAATAGAATCATTCTGATATGACTGTACAATTTTGTTATAAATAGGAAAATAAGAGGAAATAAATTCAAATTAATAAAAGTAGACAATATTAATAAGATTGGTTGTTTTTTCTAGAGTAGACAATTATTTACTTAGATTTCTGTCTCTGGGAAAATCCAAGTAAAGATTTTGATTTTACATTCATAGAAATGACAATGTAATAAAGAGATGAACTATTTCGATTTATTCATTCCCATTTGATTTGTTTTACTTAAGAAAAGTTCAGAAGCTTTGTGCTTAGTCTATTTGGACTTAATAAATACTATACAGGGATGTCACACAGCATGAAATGTCATTTTATTCTGGTCAAAATTCCAGTGAGATGAGTGAAATGGGCTTTAATTTATAATGTGCTAAGGTTTCAATTAGGAAGAATAAAACATTTATGAATTACTATAAGGTAGGAAGAATAATTTCCACTTCTTTGGTTTACTGGACTATCTTTAAACTCAAAAGCTCTGTTCATGTGATATTTGGGCTATTAGAGACTTGTTTGCAGGGCTGACCTAAGTCAAGGTTCTATCCTGGGAGGAAGGTGAGCCCATCCTTGTTGGGGCTGTGATATTTGGCAAATGACCTTGAAGACATGATTAAGGGAATGAAGAATTCTTGCAAGGAAAAATGTGGAGAATTAAACTTGTCGTAATGAATCTGTGGTTTTGTGGGATGGGTTTTATTGATTGTAGTTGAATGCTGGATTTATAAAGTGCTTTTTTCCCCCAAATAATTTAAAAATATTTCTCATAGGAGCTGTGAGGTATAAGGCCAGGAGATTAAATCCACACTAACCACACCATAAATAAACCTCCCTGCTTTATAACTGCATTATGTAGATGGTCTTACATATGCAGCATCTCTGAGCAGAAAGCATTGGGCTTTACAATCTTGATCTGTTAGATGAAAAAAAAAATGCGGTATCTCTCTAATAGATCATTTGCTCAGGATTACATTTTTCGGTCATTGTCAAAAAGGACTCAAACCCAGATTTTCTAATTCTAAATATGGAGGGCATAGACATATGCCTTAATATCTAGTCAAACTAAATTTATATCTCCAAGACCATTTACAACCCAGGATTTGATCACTCTATTATTTACTTACTCAAATGCAAACACTTAAACTATATCCATTTGTATTTTTAATCAATTTATGCAGTGAAATGCAAACCTTAGATATAAAAGCAAGGTAATTGACACCATAAAATAATAAGACTGTTTTTCACATATGTTTGAGATTTCTTATCTGAGGAAAATGAGTGATTTAAAGATATTTCATAACATCTTTAAATAATTGCTGTATGAAAAAAGCAAGATTATGAAAAAATGTGTACATATTCATATATTTTAAAGTAATATATACATAGATAAAAGTCTAGAATGATATGAACCAAAATGTTTACAGTCATTTTCTTAGGAGGGTGTTATTATATGCAATTTCTTTTTCCTTTTTAAAACAAAATTTCTTACACTGTCTGCAATTATTAAGCTTTATATTTGTGATCAGAGAAACATGACTTTGACTTTATGCAAAAATATAAAGGGAAGTTCTATAATATCTATAATAAGATATTATAGAATTACTTCCTAGAAAAACTTCTTTGGAGAAAATGATTCCTACCTCATTTCCTTTGCTTCCAGCACTGGACTTCATTTCCTTCGGTTGCTTTGTAAAAGAAAACAATAGTGTTTAGATAGAAAAGTATTATCAGCTAAATATCAAGTTAGTTGTATCTATTGTAGTGGTTTTCTTGGCCGGAATTTTGACAGTAACCCAGATATCTTCTAACTCATGGAAACCTGACAGAGCTGCCCACATTCAGTAGGAAGGAGCTTTCCTGTTTCACATTATGGGAAACCAGTTTAGAAACTTTCATTGAGATAAATAAGCAAGTTGGCATACCATTAAGACTGTGTTTTCAACCAACATTTTGGAAAAAGGAAATCATGCTGGGATGTTTTAGAATTTATACAGCACTCCTTTGTACCTGCAAAGTATCATCTGAGCTAAGCTGTGGAGATCCCCAGTCGCCGTGAAACCTAGTCTAACCCAGAGGACAGGAAAATAAATGATGGGGCAGGATGCCACATGGCACAGTAAGTACTAGATAGCATTAAAGGAGAAGGAGACTTACTGACACAAAAATATTCATGATATAGATTACTTATTTTTTTTTTAAAAAGGCAGAAAATAAATTATATACTGTGTATAATCTGATCACACTTTAAAAAAATATATATATATGAAAAAAGAATAAAAACAAAAATAAGGATGTTGCTGGTGTTACCTCAAGGTGATGGGATTATAGGTGATTTTTAATTTTTGAAATTTTGCTTCTCTAATTTTCTACATTTCCTTTGCATTAAAAAGCAATTGAAATTATGCAAAAGGTAATACATGAAAATGCTTTAAAACTAGAAGAGCACTGTAAAAACAGATTTTGTTATTTTCTATATTCTACCTGCTGGAATGAAGACCTAACCTCTTTTTGGTATGTTCATTATCCTCCCTTTCCACGTGACTTTTTTGGGAGACAGACATCTCTAAGTTAAGGCCCTCTTACTGCTTTACTTATTAGCAAACATCTCCCATTATTGAGGATATGGAGTAAACCTAAGCAAAAAAACGTGCTAGTTCTAAGGATGTATAATATATGATTCGTCAACATATTTTATTTATTTAGCAGTCTCACATGGTAGGGATTAAGTTACAAAGAAATGTACTCTTCAGTACTGAAAACCACACAAAAATAAAACCAAAAATAAAAACCAGCACAAGCTTGTGTATGCAGATATCCTTCTGTTAATGTAGAATTTATAGTTTTTAGAAAATAGACCTTCTGAGGCTGACTCAGTGGTGTCCCAAATTCAGGTGAGGTTCTTCCTGAACATTAACAAACCAGGTGAGTAACATGTTTCTGGTAAGAAAAGCAATAGAGTCTTTGGGAATCTAAGAACTAAACAAAGAATTAGAAAGAAAGCAGGATGAGAACTCTAGGTTAAGAGGAAGTGGTAAAAACAAGAAGCAACAGGATGAGGCTCGGTCAGAAGCTTTCTAGACATGCCAAGACAAATTGTGTGCAACTGTCATACCCTGGAACATCCTATTCCCGCCTCCGCCGCCTCACAGCTAATTCTAAAATGACAGTGTCTTTACTCAGACATATTATTGAATATCATCTCTTGGGGAGATTTTAAAAGATGAAACTGAGAATGTCTATCCATTATAAGATAAATGACTTCTGTCATTATCATAAAAATATATTGACCACTTACTATATAGAGTTAGGTACTATATCACCATTGTTAAGAACTCCAACCTTCTGAGTTTAGGTTCAGTGTTCCTTTTACCATTTTTAATTCTTCAATAATGACATGTTTGTTTGTTTGTTTTCCTCAATATGGCCCTTAATCTCACATAAGAAACACTAAAGACTGAAACACATTGAGTTATAAGGCCTATTAATAAAGATGTGCCTGATATGGGGGAAAAAAGTTTGTATAATTTTACTGTGTAAATTTACTCACCAAATGTCGAAATTCTACCGAGAGACTCCCATTAGAAGATTCTTCAATGGACATGGCTTTGACATGGGTTCCACAAAGGACAAATCTTCGATTGCTAGAGAAAAAATCTTAGCTATTTACATGATTTCAGGTAATATATATTTATGAGAACAGCAAAAAAATTCTAAAGTAAATGTCTTACCTTAGAGTTGAAACATTCCTGTAAAACCAAGAAGATTCTTTTAAAAAAAAGTTAAATAGACCTAGTAAAATCTTTCAATGATACTTTAGAGGATACTATATAGAATTTCATTTCAAATCTTCATAGAAAAATTTAAAAATAAATCTTCATTGGAGTTCTGTTAAATGTTTGCACTTCAAAGCCAAATATTTGAAGTACATTGATATGTAATATTAAGATAAGTAAATTTAAAAGTTTAAAACTGTTCTATAAAGACAATTCTTTTTTAAAAGTTTTAGATTTTTCTGTTTCAAATGAAATTTGATACTTACTTGTCAATTGATGCTTTCACCTTTACCTGATAGTTGAGTTCTGGCAATTTTATTAGTAGTCTGGAAAGACAAATAAATAAAGAATCAAAGATAACAATTAAAAGCGCTAAAAGTCTTTCTATATTTAAAGATTTAAATATATTTATAACATATACATATAAATCAAATTCATTATTACATTATCTACAGTTATATATTATTGTGTTTCTAAAATGTTCAATTCTTCTTCAGTTTGTTATGTTAGTAATATTGACATCATCCACTTAATATCATATTGACAAACATTTGAGAAGTGTTTCCATATTGCTTCAGTTGATATGTGATGAATAACACGTTGACTAGGTCAGAAAAATAGCTTTATATTTTGGCTAAAGTCCAGATTTGAGTTAAATGTATAAATTTAAGAAATATCACTTGCATGTCTATTAATATGGCTCAATTTTATTCTCTATTATAAAAACACATTTTGTAAGCTTAGTAAAACTAACTGTTTCGATGATAACTATTTTATGTAAAAATACTGAGAAAAACTAGGACTCTGGTAGAATATGGAAAATTCCCATTCAAATGCATTTGCAATCTTTAAACATATATTTAAGTAACAGTAAAAATTCTCATAATTTTAAAAAGACCTAAGTTCAAGCAAACGAGTGATTAAAGGTCAAGATAACAATTTCCTTAGTACTTTTTCTAGTGTCAGTCCTTTTTTTTGTTTGCTTCCCCGAACTTCTCCAAGCTGTAGCCTCTAACATACCCTCTCTGTAGGTTCAGTATCGTTTTAGAGATATTAATTTAATCACTCATTCATTTACTCATGCATTCATCCCAAAACTCATTTATTCACTCAGCATATATTGAGCTCTTCATATATACCAGTACAGATTTAGGTCCTGGGGTATTGGTGTAGTGAGGATTGAGGAAGGAAAAAGTGTGGACATGGCTATGTAAAATGAAAAAGTCTAGCCAAATAGAATATAGAGAATGGTGATAAGCAACTGATTTGCCTTAGAGAAATATAATCATATTATAGACAGCCCAAACATAAGGGTGGGTAGAATGTAGCCAAGATTCTTTAAAAGTCCTGTACAAAGTGGTACAGCCACTATGAAAAATGGTCTGGAAGTTTCTCAAAAAATTAAAAATAAGTATACTTTTTGACACAGCATTTGCACTTCTAGATATATAGCCAAAGAAAACCAAAACAATAATTCCTAAAGATCTATACACCCTTATTCATGGCAGCACGATTTGCAATAGCCAGGGTATGAAAGTAACCTAAATGCCCATCAATGGATGATTGGATAAAGAAGTTATGGTTCATACATACAATGGAATATTACTCAGCCTTAAAGAAAAAATGAAATCCTACCATTTGCAACAACATGGATGAACCTAGAGGTTATAATGCTGAGTGAAATAAGTCAGAGAAAGATAAATACCATATGGTTTCACTTATATGAGGAAACTAAGGAACGAAAAGAGCAAACTAATCAAAAACAGACTCACAAATATAGAGGACAATCTGGTGATGGCCAGAGGGGAGGTGGGTTGGGGAGCTGGGAGAATAGGGTGAAGGGTTAAAGAAGTACAAATTAGTAGTTGATAGATAGTCACGAGATGGGGAGCACGGCATAGAGAATGCAGTTAGCATTAATGTAATGGCTAGGTGATGAGCCAGAGGAGAGAAAAAGCAATTAGGGGGATCATTTTACAAACTACATAAATGTCTAACCAAAGTACTGTACACTTTAATAATAAAATAAATTTAAAAAATTAAAAATTCCTGTACTAAGCACAGGATTAGTTTCAAGGTTTGGAATATAAGTATGTAGTTTTTGGTAATGATAGATGAGGAGGTCATATGAAATAAGGCAAGATGTTTTCCCTCTCTGTCTTCTTCTCTATCCTACTTCTGGAAGGATCTGATTCACTGTAAGATGTCATAACTGAAGAGAGTCCCATGTCACCCCTCCCTTTGAAATAGGAGGATGTAATGCTATCGTAGAGAAGGTTTTAAGGGGAAATCTTGAACATTAAGTAAAGGATCTTCTATTAAGACAGTGGGGAACAGGTGGAAGAGAGAAAAATTGGGACGCAAAAGTCAGGTGGAAGAGAAGGGCAAAACACCCAAACCAGGGACAAATGGTCTTTGCCTCTTGCAATCAGTTCAAATATGCAATATGGTGCCCATTCAGGGACCTCTTAAACTTAGCAGTCATCCCTTTTTGTCTCAGAAAGCATATTGGATTTAACATATCATTTATGGGGGTGTCTCAAGGAAAAGTGGGATGTCCATCACCCTTCTATCCACTTTCTCTTTGGTGTTACCAAGTTCTGGGTTAAATAGAGATGTGGGATGAAGAATAAACTTTTGAAAATCATGAAATTTTCAAAGGGAATCTGATGCTTAAGTCTTGGTGTAAAATTCACACAAAGGAAATTGTCATGAATTTCAAATAGGGTTTGTGAATGCAAAATGAAGACGAATGCCTTCCCTTTAAAAATGAAATTTCAAGATAATGGGTGTTAACTAAACTTACTGTGGTCATCATTTCACAATTTATGTATGTCAAGTCATTATGCTGTACATCTTAAACTTACACAGTGTTTATGTCAATTATATCTTAAAACTGAAAAAATAAAATAAAAATGGAGTCCCAATAGTGATACGTGATGAGGGATCTTGTCATGGGACCCTAAATCAACATCTACCATGACATCATTGTCTCTTGGACTAGTCTGGAATTTCATTTTTCCACAGGTGATGTAGTGATTAGGAATCTCAGGCTTTGGGGCCTTGGAGATTGAAGCATGGTGAAAAATTTTGAAAGGTTAAATTCAAACTCATTATTTTAAGTGTCATGAGGGAAAACTATACATTTTGGTTGCTCACGCTAATAAAAAGAATCAAATACATAGATAAAGCAACAGTAACACAAAACATCTGTTTTTAAATCAGGTACTTAGTAAGTATATCGTGGTGAAAAATGTGGTGTTGAGCATTCTTGCAAAAAATCCAGTAAGCTAATTGTGTGTAGTCACAGGGGGGAAAATGTGCCACTGCATTTCCTGGACAGGATATTTAAAGCTTTCTATAATATGTCCCCGATCTGTCTTCACAGTTCTTTCTCTCCCTGCTCCACACGCTTATACAACAGATCTGGGAAGTCATTATCTCCATAGTCCTACTCTCTCGCAGTCGGGCTCTCCTTTCTCTCTGCTCCTCCCTCGAGGCCCTGCCTCACCATGACCACCAAGTATTTTCCAGTTTCTTCAGTCTTCTCTCAAGTCAACTTCAACCTTTTCAGCAATTATTCCCATGTTGCTTGATGCTGTGATTTCATACTTTCATGGTAATATCCCTTGTGTCCTCATCTTCATTGTCTACTCTACAAACAGGGCCTTCATTTGAACATTTCTAAGGGTGTTTATGCTGGAGATGAAGAAGGTGCTCAGTAAAGAATAGTTGAATGAAAGGCACAATGTGAGAAATTAGGCTTATGATGCAGTAGCTGTGGCTCCATAAATATATAAAATGTTAGAACACATTCTGCCTACCTTAATTTTACAGTGAACTGAATGAGAGTTTTAAGTACCATCGGCCTCTGAGGATGAGTTGGCATGCATGGCTGTCGTTCAACCACAAATGAGCTAGATTAAAAGAAAATAGAGTCATTTGAAAACACTGAAAATATCGACAAACTGAAAACCACAGAAGAACAGGATGCTGTCCTCTTACAAGGTCCAAATTTCCTATACTTAGAAGACATTCAAACCCCCATTAAGCTCAAGTCTTTCCAAAGACTTCTCATAATTACCAGGAGATGGGAAAATGCCTAAAGAATATCCCTAAGTACCAGCAGTAATTAATTCTTAATTATTATAATTGAGTCAAGAATGAAAGTCCCAGTCATACAAAACATAAAATAGAAAGTTAATTTCATGCTGTTTTGACTAGATATTAGGATTTCTGGTATACACTAGTATTTTTTTTTTTTTTAGATGAGCTTATAAACATAAAGATGTTCTCTACCCTTTATTTTGTGGACAAGTACCTAAGAAATTCTTGAAATCTTCTTTCTAAAATGTTGAAAAATTAACTTTAAGTGAGTGATATGGAAAACTGAGTCAGTTGTAGGGGCTGGAAGTATTGCTGAAAAGTGAAGAGTAGGAATGTTTCTGGAACTCCCTGGAGCTTTATTTACTTCCGCCGGGAGGCTCACTGTTTACTTCCCTACAACACTCTCACCTTAACACAAAAAACCCAGCCAGGCAAGGTATCCCTACAACTCCACAAGACTAAGGCTGCCCTGAAGCATTTAAAGGGATAACACTTACTTCTTAAAAAGGTTGTAGATCAAGAAGGTGACTCTTTCTAGCAGATGTGGTCTTTGCATCGGGATGGGATCACCTTCATATGTCATTTTGGTAGATTGTTCCTCTAATTTCTCCAATTGCCTTTTGAGTTGGAACAGACTTTCTGCCAACAGTGTAAAGCTGTTGAAAATCACAGATAGGTTTTCCACTTAATCTACTATTTTAACTATTCAAAATTTAACCTTAACTATTAAAATATTAAACTAATTAACCACTTAATTCCTTTAAAGTTTAGTGACAGTTTTTTATTTTTCTTAATCCATTTTTTTCTAAGATGCATAATACAATGTTAAATGTTGTCAATGTTTTCTAATTTATACCTTCAGTTACAAGAAATTCCTTTTAATTATACTTTGTTTAAAAGTCTGTTAAACATATGTATGTTAAGAATCTGGTACTCACTAAAGGTCAAAGAAAGAGCAAACTTAAAACTTTAAAAATGTAATATGAAGAATGTTATGTATAAGAATACTGGAGAAAAATAATATGAAATGGACCCCATCCCCCATATATGTTTTTCATAAGTCCTAGGTATTAGCCAAAAATTATCAATGGAGATTTTTAAAAAAATTTAATTAGTTTCAAGTATACAGATATCTGCTTGAAGTTTTACTCACTATGTGTTGATCTCACCTTGAAAATGAAACTGGGAACTTGGGCCTGAAGTCTAGGGAAGAGGAAGATTGAAATGGACACAGAAGGGGCATCCAACTACAGAGGAGGCAGAATGTCTCAACAGAATTGGTAAGTCCCTTTGGTGCTGACAGCAGCTCTTTTTACTAAAAGGTGTATCCCCCACATAACTTTGTGGAAAGAACTGTCAGCTCCTCCTAAATTGCCCTTTTTGTTGTTTATCCTGTTTTCATAACAACAGAGTACAGTAAGGTTAGAGAATCAATTATTTCCCCAAGGAAAATCAACATATTTTAAAAAGGGCCCAATTTCCTACTATGCCTGGCAGGGCAGAACTTTTTGTGCAAGAATCTTCAGTTACTACTTATTTTCATTGTATTGAATTGTACCCTTTGAAAACAATTTTAGATTTCAGCTGAGCATTTCTCTTTTTTCCTTATATTTTCTAATTTTTCTTTCAATCAGATAGTTTTATTTTTGCATTGATAAAGGGGGAAACCCTATCAACATTTTATTTCTTCTAATACTAAGTATTGTATCTATATATGATTGCATGTGTGCATACATAGACAGAAGATGTCATGTTGCACTAGCCATTTAAGACTTTTCATTAAAATACAAAAATAAATTGCTTTGTTGAAAACACAAAGTAATGTTTAACTCTGACATGTTAAACACACATTTTAAAATTGAGATATCTTTTTTCAAGCTTTTGAAGCTAGTATATCTAATGTCCTTAAAGAAAGCATATTTATTGCTGGTTTTAAAACTTCATGAGTCTTTTAAGACTGATATATGAGAAAATTAAGCAATTCTTATGCATTCCATGGACTTTTATAGATGCTTTCTTTTTTTCCCCAAAAGAATAAAAATTAAGAACATATATACAATTATATCTATTTGTTTTCAACTGTAGAGATCTTCCTGCTCATAAATCGTCGATAAGCTGAATAAACTGATGTTCCGTTTTAAGCTGCATTCTCTGGCTGAGAGACATTAAAGTTTTGTACTTCCTGTGGTTTTCACTAGAAACTAAAATTCGTTTTACCAATTTTGAAGCTGGTCGAGCCCATTATGGAGTGGACCTCCAATGCATGCGATTTGCTGTCGCCTTTTCCAGTCTTGCAGCTCTTCTATTAGCATGCTGTTCATCAACAAGTCCGTTTCATTTACTATTTGTGTCATCTTACTGAGGGCTTCCTAAAAACAAAGATGACTACTGAAAAGATTTTCGTGAGACGCAACCAAAGTCACTCATAAATCAACCTATAAAACAATTTGTCTGATCTGAGACATAAAGGCTTGGTTAAAATTTTGACCAAGTATTTTACCAAATACTACCTTCTATTTGCCATAGCACTGCCTTTTCAAACAATAATTACAATTAAATAATATAATGAAGAAAAAGCATGACTACAGTTAATAGTCTCTTAATAAGTCTTAATATTCTCATAATATTGTTTAGCATATATATGTTGAATTTTTAACTCCTGTGACAACATTGAACCTTGTAGTCATAAAGCCATATATCTGTATTTTAAAAAGACATTTGTAAAATGAATTTATATTTTTATAAATATGGGTATGCATTTATTTTAAAATACACTGACTAAAATTTGAGACTTGCTGTGTTAATTTTTATTAGTACTTTATCTGGGTTTTGGGAGGCATAGTAAAGAAGTATAACATTTAAAGGCCTAGGAATTAGAAGATGTGAATTCCCACCCTGGCTTTGCCACAAGCTGTGTGAATTTGGACAAACTATTTAACTTTGCTGGAACTTGGCCTTCTGATCTATACAATCAGAACAGACCAAAATATTTCCAAGGTTCCTTCTCTCCTTAAAATCTTATTCTTATAATTGAATAAGATGGCATGCATAAAATGTATAGTAAAAATTTATTACACCTAAAAACTAAGTTTATCTTGTATTAACTATCTGCATGTTTAAAATCTGACATATAACTGTTTAAGTTTATAATTTAAAGTAAAATAAAATTTACATTTATTTTTGTTCACACAGTCCTTGCATAAAAAAATGAAGCTGAACTTTTAGAAATAAAGTGTTGATTTATCAGTGACTGGTTAAATTTCAATAGCATTTATTTTCAAGGAGATGTAGAAAAGTGAAAAACGGATGTTTCTCCTCTTTTAAAATATTTCAATGAACCAGAAAAAAGTTCTTCTCCTTGGTAGAAAGTTGGATTGAATATATTCAGTTATCAATAAACTATCCTGAAATCTAGGAAATTACTTAGCACAATGTCATTTTTCAGGAACTGGAACACTTATTTTTATTTTAATTGTCCATATGTAGTAGAACCCATCTCAGTATATTGAGTATAGCAACTAAAAGTTGTGGCTAAAATAGCGGCAAATAAAAATTGGGTGAAATGTTCACCGTGATATTAATGGTAGCTACAGTAATGTACCACATAAGCAAAATCAATAGACTCTAGAGAGTTCCAGTTTTGTAAACTTGAAGCATAGTGAACAATTCTCTTTCTAAAAACATTGCTGTTTATTTATTAAGTGTAAATGGAACAAATAAAATCCAAGAGTTGGATTCTTTTCAGCAAAACTTAATGTAGGAAAAGGAGAAAAACAGGCAAAAGACCAAGTTAAAGTTCATTTACCTTTCTCTTGAAGTCGAGGCTGTTGAGCATTTCTTGCAGAGTCAAAACTTCCTGACTCACTAGGGCATTGTTCTTGTCACCCTGATCTAAGAAGAAAAAGATCAGATTTAGAGTTTTCACGACAGAGCTCTCTGACCTGAAAGCCAAATCTGCTGCAACCCACCCTCCTAAGATCCTAAAATGCAAGAGTTTAAATGGGACCATTAGAGATGAGCTTGGATGTAAGTCTGTTCATTTTGTCAGGAAGGATTATATATAAGCACAAGCACACCAGAAAGGACTTCTCTATTTTACGGACCTTGAGAGAAGACCATTCTTCACACCATGTTTCTTTTGGGGGTGGGGAGAGAGGAGGTAAAAAAAAAATTTTGTAATAGATTCCTTATTAGAGACCTCTACATTGATAATTCCGGTTGATTGGCATAAGTAATAAAAGAAGGGGGGGCTCTCCCTTTGTGCTCATGATTAAATCATATTTGACTCCTCCCGATGCTTTCGCCCACCTTCTTCTTGCTTTACCTTATACCCAGGAGTTAAGAAACTGCTTAATAGAGTCATAGTTTTATCTACTTGGTCTCATGAACTAATAATAAAGACTAAATCCTTTGCATTCCCTTTTTCTTTGCAAAATGGGCTAGTTTCACAGTAAAATAGAAGTGAAAAAAGAGATGCAAATTAATAAAAAGGTCTGACTATCCTCTTAAATAGGAGATGTGCAGTAAAAATCGTATTATTTAATTTAAACATTAAACTTTATTGGAATATAGCAAGTGATGGTTTCTACCAACCACTCATGTTTATGAAAAGTGAAGGCTGGAAATGCTGATCTGATTTGTGTAACTGTGAAAAAGAGGCCCCAGAACAACATTGTGCCAAATTTCTCTTCAAAATACCACTGAAGTCATTCCTGGTTGTCTTAATTCACAAATTCACTAACTCCTGGACCCCACATGTAGCAAAATCTTACTTATATAGCATTTGATTAACTCGAAGTTTCATTAGTTAATACTTTCCAGTCTTCACTAGCAAGGATGTAACTTGTTTCTCATGTATCTTTCATTTCATTTCACTTATAAACAACAAAATAAATACTTGTCGATTTAAGTGGTAAAATGATCATTTTTATTCTTCATAATGCTCATGGAGTACTAAAAGATACAAAAGTGACTCTAATCGTAATATATTAAATTGAAAAAAAATTCTGTTGTTTAATGTATTTTGTTATATTCTAATTCTTAAAATTAATAGTTCACATGTGAAATATGAGATGAGGCTGCTTTCAATGAACCGTAATGCTTGATTAAATTTGCAGTTTGAAATCTTTTTAGAATCACGGACCCCTTTGCAGTTTGAAATCTTTTTAGAATCAAGGACTCCTTTGATAATCTAATGATAATCTAATGTTTGTGCCATATCTTCTTAAGGAAAAAGTTATATAGAAAAACAATTATGAACATTTGAAAGGACATTTCATGGGAGTCAAGACATCCTGAAGATGCCAGAACATGTCACTCCTCACCTATGTCGGGGAAAACAGTTTTCCTAATATTCTCTCTTTTAAACCTTAAATAAAAAATTTAAGCATTTGACCACAGTCATCCATACTGCCTTCTAGATAAAATTTAAGCTAACATTTCAATAGTTAAAGATGATTCTGTAAATGAAAAATTTATATCCAATTTTTAAGAATTATATTTAAATAATTTTAGAATTATAAAATGTTGCAAAACTAATAGTTGTCATATATCCTTCATCTAGCTCCTCTAATGTCTTACATAAGCTTAGTACAATTATCAAAGCCAGTAAATTATACTGATACAATCCTATTAATTATTCTAGACCTAACTAGTATTTCTCCAATTGTCTCACTAACAGCAACACACTTTAAATGATCCATTATTACTTGCAAATCTTAAACCTAGCAAATAGTCTCATTCTTTCCTCTACTTCTTAAAAGACATCTAATTGTAAACAATTTCAATGTTTAATCACAAAGAGATAGTCAAATGAATCATTGTCCTTACATTTTGACATTTATACAATTATTGAAATTATGTTTTGATGATTTTTTTATATAAGGAAATTCTTAAAATGAAACCTCAAAATGCAACACACAAAACTCTGTGCAACATGATTTCAGTATTAAGCAAATAAATAAATATGTATGTATTTGAACATATAGGAAAAAGCCTGGAAGGAAATATACTAACATTTTGACAGTGTTTATCTGTAGACAGTGGAAATTTGTAGACGAATTGCAAAACTGTCCATTTTCCAATTTCTTATAGTGAATCACATTTGTACTTTGTAATTTTAAAAAGTTATATTTAAAAACTTACTTAGGGAAGATATTAGTAATTTCCTGATCATATTAGGCAAGTATTATTACTATTCTTAGTTGTAACAATGGCATTTTGCTTGTATAGGAGAATGTTTTTAGTTTTTGGAGCTGTATGCCAAAGTAGGAGTGATTGCTCATTAGCTTTAAATAATTTACTTAGAATTGGTTGGTAAAAATATGTATATATAAACATATATAATATATTTTTCTCCATATATATGTGGAGGAAAAAGGAAGAAGCAAAATAAATACTCCTTCCTTGAAATCTTCCTTCGAAAAAATTTAAAAACTCACTTAGGCAAGTAGATCAATTTATCAATTCTGTCAGTAAAGAAGAAACCCTAATCATGTTGTTTTTATGTCTCTATGTAGAATTATAAATGAGACAAAAACTTACCCATTGTCTGAATTGTTTTATACCTGTAGTCAAATTCATCTTGCAGGTCTTCTAAATATTTGGTGTCTTGTTCTGTCATCTTTTTACAAAAGAAAACATACTCAATTGTTACAGTTAAGCATTATCAATGGAACAACATCCTCAGTATTTCAAAATACACTGTTTGGTGCTTCCAGTTTTCAGCAATATCCTAAGCTAACTATATAGAACCTACATTTCTAAAGAGCTAATTCCCATGAAAGTCGAATAATGCTGGAAGAACCAGACTGAATTTGCTCTTTCATTTTTTCTTCCTTATTGGAACTCTTTCAGCATCTTGCCTCTCATTTCTCAATTAGTTCAAAATGATGCTACTAATACCTCTTTTATCTGAGACTATGGATACTTTTTCCCTTTTAATTCCAAATAATTTTGTATTAATGTACCAATTATCATTTTGCTTAAAGTCTCCATTTTAATCTACTGCAGTTTAAGACAATTCAGTATAAGTTTTATTCCCTCTCTACTTCTTAGAAAAAAAAAAATCTATGCTTCCTCTGTGTCTCCTGTTTGTTTCTGTCTCTTCTCCAAACTTGCTGATTTTTTTTTTTTTTTTTGCTGAGACATAATAGATATTAAGTGTCAAGATTAAGACTAAAGGCTTTTTATCTATTATCTCATGCAGGCCTCACAAAAATCCTATGATGGTGGTTATCCTTACTTTTACAGATGAAGAAGCAGAGGTTCAGAGATGTGAAATAACTTACTTGCCCAAGGCACATAGCTTCCCAGTGATGGAGTCTGGTGGGGAAGCCCCAGTCTCCAATAATTGAAGTTAAAAAGCTTCTTCCAAAGAAATCTTATCTGATATAAACATAGTGTGTGAGAAACACTTATTAACACTCTGCCTTATGATTTTTGTATGCATTAACTTTGGCCACATAGGAGAAAGCTGCATAAATAGTTGTATGGAGATAATAGCCAGCCTTTCTAGATACCTATAAGATCACTCACCTGAACACTATTTTTAATGGCAGCCACTTTATGCTCCACATTCCTCTGTCTTTCTGAAACTGAAGAACTTTGTAAGGATTTCTCCAGAGGTCCCTGGAAAAAGAATGTCTTGAAATTTCAATAATGTTGATGTAAAGGTTTATAATAAATGTAATATACTTTGTAGTACATACGTAGCATACTTTGTACTGAGGTTTGACTCAATATGATATGAAATACTCTATAATCATTTAAAACTCATGTTGTAGAAAAATATTTAATGACACACAAGTAGTGCTAAATTGTTAAGAAACAGAGAAAATTATGAAAAATACCATATATTTATGATCTATGTTGCTTATATATGTATATATTTGTAAATATATGCATAGAGAGAGACATGTAAACTCAAATACATGGAATTGAAAGAACACACACATCGAAATGTTACAAGCACATTTTCTTTAAATAGTGAAATTACAATGATTTTGTTTTAAAAATTTTTTTCCTAATTTTCTATAATAAACTTATATTACTTTTGAAATGCTATAGAATACATGTAATTTAAAAGTTAGTATAGTGAAACTACATTAAGTTAGACTTAAATTCAGAATTAGGGATGATGAATTTGTAAGGATGAGATATATTTTTACACTAGAAAAAAGAGCATTTACTAAAGAATACATAAAAATATTAGCCTTGTTAAATAGAATGGCTACCTAGCTTCTCCAAACACTATTTCTTGGTCACTCTAATAATCTGACATTGAGCATTTCTTAGATATAAAGTTACCCAGATAACTAAAAATGAGAGTTAGAGAAGTCAACAACCAGTTTACCTTACAACTAGGTGGGAGCTACAGTTAGAGGGGTTCATGACTTGGCTAAGATCCACAGCAAATCAGTAGTAGAACCTCAAGCGGAAGCCATGTCTTTGACTGTCAATCAAGTATTCTTTCAACTACATGACATTCTTCAGATTGTAGTCTTTATGTAATTCCCTCTCTCTCATTTTAGCCTCCATTATTTGTCTATGTACTTGAAAGTAACAAACCAGTGCTTATTTTGTGATAATATGTGGTACTGGAAGATCATTTACAAAGTGACTTTGATGAGCATTTACTCAAATAACTAATATTTCTAGTTTAACTGATATCTGACATTTGAAGGGAACAATACACATACACATATACACTAAAATGATGAGAGATGAGAGAAATACAAAAAAGGACAGGTAAGAATATATATAGGAGAATATATATGAGAATAATTAGTGATAACATCTTAATTTTACCCCCAAAGCAGTGAATCAAACTACATTTGCTTTAGAAACTTACTATGCTTTAGATTTAAAGTTAGATAAAAATACCATCCTTCCTCACCTAAAAAATAAGAACAGTAAATTGTTAAAACTTCATACTTCTCCTAAAACAACCATAACCTGACCATAACTAAACCTGAAATTTTTTAATAGATAAAAAAGATACTTTTCTTGGACCTCCAAAAATAAATATTGTGGAATGATTTACTAAATTATGGAAGATGCCATTTGGAAAATTGATTGTTTACATACTCTTTTTTAATATAAGGACTAATTGAAAAATATTCATGAAGGATTTCATTGATTCCTCTACTTGTATTTGACAGAAGTTCTAAATTCATGAGAATAGTGAGATAAAATATAATCTAAAATATGGAAGGGCAAATTTATCCAAGCAATTGACAAGCAAGGATTTATGGAGTTTCTGTAAGGCAAAATCCCTGCTTGTGGTGTAGTTTGGACTTGTAGGGTTGGAAATCAGGAGCTACTGAAGACTTCTGAGTAAGATCAATTCCTGAAGATAAGTGTACTGAGAGAAGCAGAGTTCATGTGGTAGTTAGGAATTCAACCAGGAGGTGGTTACTATATTCCTGAACTGATGTTGCAAGACCATGGACCAGAGTGTGACCAGTGAAAATAAGAGAAGAAGGTATAGATAGAATTCTAGAAAAAAACTCTGGAAAGACTTGGTAATTATCTCAGTAAGGAAGCAGAGAAAAGGATCTACTCAAAGATGATCCCTAGACCTTGATTACAAGTGACTGGAAGGATGGTGGCACCACTAACATAGGTTAAAGACGGTTTGAAAGAAAGTAAGAATCTCTGTTTCAGAATAATTGAGCTCAAGGTGATAACAAGATCAAAGTTCAGAAAATATTACCTGAACGGGCATGTTGGCTGCAGCCAATATTCTCCTCTCTTCCCTTAAACAATTTGAAATAACCACAGCTACATGCATTGGATTTCCATGAAATTTTCCCTGAAGAAACAACATAAACACTTAAATATATATATCATAAAGAAAAATCACTATTTGCAGATTCAAAATAATCTAATAAATATATAAAATTAATTAGGATTTGTTCCAACAATCTATTATAAAGCTACAAGAACTTACATTGCAAATGTAAGCCTCTTATGTGGCATATTGCTCTGTCTTCAAAAATCATTTTTAATAATTAAAAATAGTTCTTGAGCATCTCTGTAGGAAAGACCCTGCACACACACTCAAGAAGATCAGTTTATGGTAGGCTTAGGGTAGGGCTTAGGTAAAAGAATTACCACTTTATAAATTATCGTGAACCAAGGTGGTCCCAGCTGTTCACTTGTTAACACTTTGGTCCCTGTTTGGTGATGTTCATGTCAACTAGCTCATAACTATATCAGCATACTAGAGTGAACCTCTATCACACATTTCAGCAACAAGATTTTTATGACATCTAAGAATATACTTTTTTAAATTACTTAAACAAATGGTGCAGGTACTGTAAACTGGTAGCCTGTGGGCCTATTCAACCATTAGGTATATTGTGTAAGTTAAAATATAGTAATCTCTTTAAAGAAAGCAGGTACTACCCATAGTTGCCTTCTGTGCACCACTGAGTGTCCCAATCACTCACTTACTTTATCTGCTGGGCCTCTTAAATGTCTATGTTTTCTTAGTTTATGAGACTGATTCAAACAACATCATTATTTTAGCCATAATGTTAAACTTCTTTGTTATTAGACTTTTTCCAAGGCAAGATTACCAGGAAGCATAATAAATGTAGATAAATGCATTTATTTAGTTTCCTCTGCCCTTCTCTCTGAAGGAGCTGCTAATTATCTATGAAATTCCCCAAAAGTTAATAGCAGCAAAAATAAAATAACAATCCACAAAGTGGAAAATTAACAATTAATCAAAAGTAGATTATACAGACTGGTAAACCAAAGGGTCTTTCTAGGAAAAAAATGAGGTTAATGGTTGTCAGTTTTTTATGGCCTTAACTATTGCCACAATTTTATTAGATGATTCTTATTAATTAGCACTTCTATTTATAGAACTAAGGTTAACACCAAGTATCTGAGTTCCTGCTATTTCATATTCTACAGCCTTCAAAACTCCTCCCTCCTTAAATGAGAAAGCTCCAAAAGGGGGGAAAAATGACTTGACAGAAACTCATAAGGTAAAGAAATTAAAATGATCCTATTTATAAGCAGGGATTCCAAATTTCTTATCTCTACATGCTGAGAATTTCAGATTCTTTCTAGTTAGAATTTGTTCCTGTTGTTAATTTTCCCATTCATTGATTTTTTTTTTCCCCATATGCCTTCTATTCAACTCCCTGAGGAAAGCTATGTTTTCTCAGGTTGCCTTTGTTTTTAAAATATTGTATTAATAAAAATTAAGGTCTTCTAGGACTAATTTGGAGGCTCTGTTATTTATGTAAACTTGAAAATCTCCCCCATTCAAGATCAGGAGTTTCACCAAGAACCCCCAAAACACCATTATTTGTCTTTGTTTCTGTCACTGTTATAGAAGTTCTTTGTTGTTCATGCTTTGGATACTATCTTTCAATATTTCCCATCTCCACTGTGTGTACTTTTTAAAAAAAATAAATTTATTTATTTAAATTAGTTTCAAGTATACAGTACATTGGTTAGACATCTATAATGTTCATAAAACGATCCCCCCAATTGTTTCCTCCCTCTCCTGGCCCTCCACTTAGCCATCATATTAATGCTAATTACATTTCCTCTTCCATGCTTCTCATGCCCAACTATCAACTACTAATTTGTACTTCTTTAAACTTTGCCCCATTCTCCAAGACTCCCAAACCCCCTCCCTTCTATCACCAAATTGTCCACTATATTTGTGAGTCTGTTTTTGATTAGTTTGTTCTTTTTGTTCCTTAGATACCGTATATAAGTGAAATCGTGTGGTATTCTACTGTGTGTATTTTTCATTTTCCTTTCGTACTTGAACTTTTACCTTCCCTTTCAGATTCAGTTTCTCCCCATGTTTCGTAAGGTTAAATTATTTGTTTCTCCCTTTAAAAGGAAAGAATCACCATTGTTTTCATCCAGGCTATCTTTTCGCTTTCCTTTTATATTTTTTCTAACTTAGTCCCTTATTTACATATATGAGACAAAAACATCTTATGGAAAATTGATGACTATAGATTCAAAACCAAATTAGCACTGTTTATTTTTATAAGTATCAAAGATGCGCTCATGTTTACTTTTCAGTTATTACCATGTATGTAGACCTCAAAAATAAAAAGCAACAACAAAAAAAGTCAAAAAACAAAAACATCCCTAAGTGTTTATTGGTGGAAGAAAGAGAAAACAGAGGAAGAGAAGCTGCCCATTTTCTCCTGTGAGTCTGTCTCTCTTATGTATATAGGTATTACACATATCCTCTACTCTGTGGCTTGTCTTTTCGCTTTCTCATAGTGTCAATGAATAGCAGTCTTGAATTGTAATGAAGTCAAATTTATTTTCTTTGTGGAATTTATTCCATTTCTCTTTATGGCGAGGGCTTTTTATGATTTAAGAAAATTTACCCTAACTTGACATCATGGAGGTTTTTTTCCTATATTACCTTTTAAAATCTTTACAGTTTTGACTTTAATTCCTTTGGATCTTGTTAAAAATGAGAAGTCCCCTTCACTTTTTTTTCTGTATGGATACTCACTTGCAATGATATTTACTAAACATTCTGTTCTTTTGCTATTGCTCTGCTGGGCTGACTCTGTCATAAGTCAAGTGTTCAGAGTTTTGCATCTTTGCTGATTTTTTTTTTTGCCTAGTTAATTTTATCAATTATTGAAAGAAGCATGTTAAAATTTATTTTGCAAATAAATTTTGTGGCTCTGTCAAAAACATTCAGATTTGTTATATTACTAGTAAGTCAATTATTTCATTACTGTGAACTAACCTTTATCTCTAACAATGCTTTTTGCCTTGAAGCAAAAATATAAACTATTATATTATTCTTTTTATCACTTAGAATTTTAATTTTATCCTTATTTAAAGAATTCTTGATTTATTTCAACATACAAATATTTTAAATCACATATCACTATTGTGCATATACAAGGCTAAATATACGTGAAATAAATTGGTTAATGTATTCCTAGAACTTCTTCATATATTTAGAATTCAACTTGTCTTAACTTCAATTCATTGGCATCCATATTTTTCCATAAAATGGCGTGCCCTGAGCCATCAAGAATGTCGATGATGTAGCATTTCTTTAAAGTGAGCACAACTATTGCCTCTATTTTGTAAGTTTTGATGCTGGCATTTTCTTGATTTTACCCAAAGTTCTCAATAGAAAGTATTTACACAAGAACCAAGACTCATTATCCTTCTGTAAATTGTCCTCAAATAGTTTGCTGTCTGAAGCATCAAGGGGTTGTAATAACCTAATCATGCCATCATGGTTAAAAACAGCATCACTACACTTTCAGGTGAAATCATTATTTAACTGTTGTGATACATGTCCATAAAACCATCAAGACTAGAATATGTAATACATTCCCAGATAACTATCCCAGAGTACTTCTAACCAGTCCTCTATCAGCTTAACCATCACCCATACTATTTGGTTCACTACCAATAACAAAGAAGTTCTTATTCTGAGACATTGTTTTATGGTTTAAATTAAATTTAGAGGAAACTTCAGCAATTGGCAGTTAGGCATAAGATTACAATGATGCACTGCTTATCACACCCAAACTTATACTCTTGATCACTTTAAAGATCCTTTCCAATTGACAGTGTAATTTTAAGACTTGTCAAAGAAAACCAACCCCCTTTCCCTATCATTATCTATCTGAGTAAGCACATATTTAAATTTTTCTTCAATGGCATCATACTGGGAGTTAACTATAGTCTATTCAAAATCAACAGGAAGTTTCTGATAAATGGATACTGTACATCTGAATGGTAATCCTGAGCAATGCACAATTTGTTCACTCCAGGTTGCTATTGTTTTGAGATTTCATTCATCTATTGTGAGGAATTTGGCAATTTCTCTTGCCACTGTTGTTTTGTATATGATAGGCAATCCCTTTGCATGAATCTCATTAATGAAATATAATACAACTTCTTCTACTTGTATCTTTTTTTCTTTCTTACATCCTGTAGAGCACTTTATTGTTGCTTTCCAAAAAAATGTGGAATTTAGGGTCCTCTATTCAGTGACAATTTGCTTAATAAATATCAAATTTATACCTTGCTGATTTGTTCTCATCCCATTCTATATCCATTGTAACTATCTGTCTCAATCCTGAATCATAGTGTTATACTGACAACACTTTAAACAGCAATTAAACTCAACAGGTATTGTATTAACATGTGTTGTCACATAATTCAACTGAAATGACAATGACACGAATAGCTATGACCCAATTTCACATCACAGGCAATGACAATGACATCATGATTGCCACTTTACAACAGCAATTAAGAGATGCCATTGATTATAAAATGCAATTTGATTTCAGAGATTTAAAATGAGAGAGAAAAAAGGTGTCTTGGAATCAATGAATATGCCGTTTTATTCTTTTTGCTACTTTATGCTAAATTCCTTGGCTTTCCTTCAAATTTCTCTTCTATTGCCCTTTGATCTAATTTCTAAATTTAACTTGTCACTAAAGAGTGACTAGTTCATCTGCTCTTTTTCTCCCAAGTGATTTTAGGAATAGCGGTCAGAGTTAAAAGGACGTGAGAAGGCTTGCTTAAAATAACCTCTTCCATTCAGGTGGCACTCAATCTGAGATTTCACAACTAGTCAGTTGCTCCTCTGAGTTCTTTTCTCAAGGATCTTTTCTAAAATGCAAATACAGGAGGGAGTGTTAACACTACATTTAATTAATTTCTTCTGTATTGCAAAGGATTTATCAGATATTCTCTGGCCGCAATGACCTGGCAACTGCAGGAAGAGAATAATAGGTCCCAGGACAAGTAAATGGAGAAGTTTCAGGAGCCTTAAAGGGGGTGGCAGTAGTAACCAAAGGGGATGTGGGATTCTGAAAAAACATGTAACCAGCAATTGTTCTGAGCTTGGATTCTTCCAGAAGCTAAACTTGAGACAAGGATGCTAGTGCAAGAAGTATAATTGGGAGTTGATCCCAAAAAACACAGTTATGGGAAAGGGTAAGTGAGACAAGGAAGAGAAGGCATCCAATAAAGGGTGTGTTATCAAGCCATTGGTCAGGATGGGCTGGGAACCAGTGTAGACATGTGAGTTAGAGTTATCTACCTAAGGGCTTTGGGAGCTGGAGTATTTTTACACCAGTTCTTATCATTTTAGCCATGAGGCAAAAGATGTAGATGCTGGCACTTATAAGTTCACTTGGGTAAAACAATGAGGCAGGCCCAAGGTGGTATAGTCAGGATACCCGCTGTCTTTGATATACCAGCTCCTTCCTAACTTCTCAATTTTAGACATGTTTTACTTTTTATTTTTAACCACCTGCAACCATATTTCACTCAAATGTTGATATTTCTTCAACATTTGATATGAAGCAATTGTCTTCAATTATAGAGTAAAATGTTTTCATTCACGTTTTTATTGGCAATCTGCAATTGATTACCCACAGAACTGCATAACACAAAGAGTAAACCCTAATGTAAACTACAGACTTTATTTAATAATAGTATATTATTGGTTCATCAATTGTAGCTAAGGTATCACACTGATAGAAGATGTTAACAACAGGGGAAACTCTGTGGCAGGGGAAGGAGAGGCTAAGGGAGTAGACGGGAACCCTCTGTACTTTCCACTCAATTTTTCTGTAAACCTAAGGCTGCTCTGAACAATCAAGCCTATTTTTTAAAATTGTCTTGCTAAAGTCATGGTTCTCACATATCCTTATGCTATTCCTTTTGCCAGAATGAACAAATTCAAATGAATAGAGTTGCCTGCCTTCCTTGTTCAGTAAGCATTAAATTCTCTCATCACAAAAATGTTCTTGTTAAAAGAGAAGTGAGGTATAGATTCTCAATAGATAAAATGATTAGTGTTCCATTTCTATTTATGTTACTAATAATACATTCGTCTTAAAACAAAGTAGCTAAAAGTTAGCTGCAGGTATATATAGCTTGTCCTAACTTTAAATCAAAAGAAAATACTTCTTAAGGGCAAGTTTTTGTCTACAAATTCTGAGTATATTTTCTGAACCATATTTTATGTCTGTGAAGGCTTAACTTATTCTAGACAATTGCCAGAGAGCACTCTATATCAAGTCATGGGACTTGGGCTTGTGCCTGTTACCAACTGTGTAGCCTTAGGCAAATCACTTTTTAATCTTCATTATTTTAATTTCCCTATTGGTCAGTAGAGATAATAATGCTTGCGACTCATCACAGAGTCATTGTGAGGAGCATGCCAAACAATTGAGAAGGAGCTTTATAACTTGTAAAGCACTCTGTATAAATATGAGTTTTCTATGTTGCCTCATGGGGGTGTTGGGAGAGTTTAAAGCTTATAAATGGTAAATTGATAAAAACAGAAAATAAAAATCCTCCTATTAATTTCACAGAAATGACCAAAACTGATTATAAAGCCAATGAAGACTAAGTTGGGTTCCAGGAAATATATTTACACTAATATAAAAGAAACTCCAGAAAAAGACGACTATGTATTTGGGGTTTTCAAAACATTAGACAGTGGGGACTTTCCTGGCATTTCTTTAGGACTAACCGGCATAGGCCCATAAATATACTAAATGCTACTTTGAATTAAAAAAAATTAATTCGCGCAAGCTAGCAATTAGAAATAAAAATACAGTGCTCTCGCCTGAGTATAATTCATGTAATCTGTGGGAGAAAATAATGAACATTATACTTTCTACACATAGAAAAAGGCGTAGGAAGGAACATGTCAACATCTCATTATCATCTTTGGAGAAATGAGACTAGGGGCTGGCTGTGGATATTTTCACTTTTACTTTAATTCTTTGAGATTGTTAAACTTTTTTTAAATAATTAAGCATGTGTTACTTTTATGATTAAAACTAAACAAGAAGTGATAAATCATACATGTATACTCCATATCAGATCTTCTTCTTTGCTTGATTTATACAGTGGATTTTGTAAAAGATGTTGGCTTAGAAAATTTGTCTTTCAGGCAAAAAGAGAAAAAAAGAAAGTTGGAGCCTAGATTATTATGATGACTAACATTCAGTGCTCTTGGGGAATTCGCAGCCTTGTAATTGAGAGAGAAATGAATTGCCTGATTCAAAAATGACAGGAGAACAAGGTATATGTTAACAATTCTACTTATTATTTATATGTTTGAACATAATAATAGAACCTGCCATTTACTGAATATCTACTATATGCAGGGTGCTTTATAAGCCTTTATTTTTA
>NW_006442484.1:56575838-56618637 GCF_000325575.1 Pteropus alecto
TTATTTATTAATTGATGATAGTCTGCAAGGTACATATTAAGAAGCCCAGGAGTTATGCATTTGTGAAAAGTCATAGAATGAAGAAGAAGAAACTCTTCAAAACCAGGTATATCTCATTCCACAAACTATGACCTTTCCAAATTACTACTGTCTTTTAAAAAAGTGAAATAAATCAGACAGAAAAAGTTGAGAACCATATGATTTCACTCATATGTGGGATATAAAAAACTGAAAGCAACAAACGAACAAAACAAACAAAAACTCATAGGCACAGGCAACAGTTTAGTGGTTACCAGAAGGAAAGGGGGAGGTGGCAGTAGATAAAGGTAAAGGGGGTCAAATATATGGCAACGGAAGGAGATTTGACTTTGAGTGGTGAGCACACCATGCAATATACAGACGATATATCATAGAATTGTACACTTGAAACCAATATAATTTAACTAACCAATGTCACCCCAATAAATTTGATTAAAAATAAAATAAATAAAATAAATGTATTTCTTCCTTATTTAACTGAACTCTTTGAGCCACAATTGCATCTAATTTTATTTTCCCTGGAAATTATCTTTATAATCTTTTCTATGATAAATCTTTTCAAGGACTAACCATTTTTCATGAAATCTCAAGATAGCTGCAGTGCTTA
This sequence comes from Pteropus alecto, assembly GCF_000325575.1. NCBI lineage: Eukaryota > Metazoa > Chordata > Mammalia > Chiroptera > Pteropodidae > Pteropus > Pteropus alecto. The sequence continues at coordinate 56,576,485 of NW_006442484.1, forward strand.
AACAAACCAATAGAAAATGACCATGTGTTAGATTACAAAAGTATTAAATCACTTCTCTTGAGACAACTTGGGTCTTCATACCTCTACTGGTTATATTTGCTATTGATAGAGGCAATCTGCATGGACCTTGGATGTCTCTGAATGATCTTGCTGGATATGCTAAGAATACAAGGCCCCAACCATTCTTTACTCTTCTAATTTTTCAGGATTGTATTTGCAGCAAGCAATCTTAAGTGATGAGGTACTATCTCCCCCAACTAAAGACTTAGGTTTGCTTGCCCTGGCTATAAAAACAGTCAACGTTTCGTGTTCAGTGTTCGTCTCTTATAACACAACCTAAGGAGTGTGCAGACAACTATGATGGGCTCACTGGATCGGCCCTGTAAAACCTGGGAGAAATGGGGAACCAGTGCAAATGGGCATGAAGCTCTGACCACTGATTTTGCTGTAAATAATAAATTCTTTGTCTCTGATCCAGAAGTCGCATGTCTTTTTCTATGAAATGATAACAAGCTCACTTGTTAGCTTGAAAGGAGAGTAAAATCCCAGGCCCTGCACGCTTCATGGTACCTACTTGCGTTGTCAAACTTGTCACATAGCATTTCCATTACTTATTTCTATGTTTGATTACCCACCTAGACTCTATATCTTTCATAAGCAGGGGTTGGTCTTCTTGAAGACTATTCTTAAGGTGCTGTCACCTGATAGGAACCTCATTAATGCTTGCTGAATGAGAGGATGAATAAATTACAATAATCCTTGTCTGAGAGAAAAATAGACAAAGCATATTATTCAATCTCTGTGGTGATAAAGACCTCTGTCAATAAAACCTTCTGGAGTTTTTATTAGTCCCTTGTCCGTAGTAGCCAGAAAGATATGAAACTGGAGTCTTGAGATTAGTTGGAAGAGGACAGCAAGGTATGAAATACTCCTGGAGATGGCAATCTTGCTTCTCAAAGGCCCTGGTTGACCAGTATATTTTGGTAGTGAGGCTGCCTTGGGGAGACTTGAACTATGAACATTGTTCTCCCCAATGGTGATGATGCTCTGAGTCTCCTGCTCTCTGTATGGTAAGACACATCTTTTACTGATGGTGAAGGAATCTCTGTCCTTGTTATCACTCTTACTTTCATGATAACAGGTACATCATCATAATTAAAGCGTGTTTAGATAAGAGTATAAAGAAAATAGAATATTAAAATTATTGGCAAAGAAAGTATACACAAATCTTTCTTATTGATGATATAATTGTATATCTAGAAAAAATAGAGATTTTAATAAAATAATTCTGGAATAAATAAACAACATGACATGTTTTTTTGTTTTGTTTTGTTTTGTTTTGTTTTCTACACTGGCAATAACCACCTAGAACTGGAAGCAGGGAAACTGTTGCGTTCAGAAAAATAAGAAAAATAATTTTTAAAACTTAACTACACTGGCAATAACCACCTAGAACTGGAAACAGGGAAACTGCGCATTCAGAAAAATAAGAAAAATAATTTTTAAAACTTAAGAAAAATTTAACAAGAAAGGCACAAATCTTATAAAAATTAAACTACGGTCATACTGAAGACTTTGAACAAGACCTGCGAGGGCATAATTACGAATATAACATAAAATAAAAGTAATATAGAATTCTAGGGTGTGGACTTAGTATCATAAGAAGGTAAACTGTCCCAAAATCAATACATATGTTTAATGCAATTGAAGTTAGATTTCTAAAAGTTGCTTTTGGAGAGTTGGTGTTGAAGGAAAGGGTCAATAGATTTCCATGGAAGAAATATTGCACAATAGTTAAGAAAATTACAAAGGTGAATTAATTTTTCATTTCTTAAACTAAGTCAGAGAATTTCTAAGTGTTCTATGTGTTGTTTCATTTAATCTTCAAAACTGTTTGAGATAAATACTATCTTTTTGACTTCACAGATAAGTAAACTGGGATAGAGAGCTATGAAGTAACTTGAAGCCAGGCTTCAGTTTGACTTCAGAATATGTGTTAACAATCAGGTCATTGTCTCCAAGTTGGATGAAGGAAGATTTTCCATGCAAGATATTAAAATATACTATAAAATGTAGTGCATTTGTAAAACATGAATATAGTACAAAATACACACTGTAATCAATAGTATTGACATATAGATTAGCAGAGGATAACAGAGAGTGGTAGAAAATTATCATATAAGAAAATTAAGATGAAAGGTAGTATTTTAGTTCAGTTGGAAAAATAATTATTTAAAAAATCTTGCTAGTATAATTGTCTATCAATCTAGAAGAAAAAGTTGGACTTCTGCGTAAAGAATTTTTTGCAGATTAAAGATGTAAATTTTTTAAAGGTTAGAATAAACTCAGGAAAACACATATATAATGTAAGGGTTGGGAAACGTTAAACCAAGGCAGGACCCCCCGAAACTAAATTTAAAAGATGGATTTTCACTACAGTTAAACATTTTTTCTATGGAAAAAGGTGTTGCGCAGCCAAAAGACATATGATAGATTGAGGAAAATATTAGTAACTCATATAAAAGCCATGAAAGACATTTTTAAAAAGTAATATTTTTACTATATAAAAAAGAAGCCTTTGAAATTGATGAGCAGGCCCAATAGAAGAAAGTAAATGAGAAATTGAAAAAGGGGCACATCCAAATAACCAATAAATGAGAGAAATAAAGCCCAGCCTCACAAATAGTCAGAGAAAACCAAATTTAAAGAAAAAAAGAGAGACAGAGAGAGATTTCCCGATAATTAGGTAGGCAAAACTGAAAAAGAACGAAAACACCTACTGCCAATGGAGATATAAGGAAGAGGGTCCTCATACACGTTGCTGATGAAAATGTGAATTTCACAACCTATTTGGAAAGCAACTTGAAAATATCTATTAAAATTTAAAATACTTATATCTTTGACTAGTAAGTCCTTTTTTAGGAATCTATCCTATAAAAATGAGAGCACTAGCCCATAAGAATGTAGGTACAAGATTGTTTGTTACGACACTATTTATGGTGGTAGAGAAACACCGGAGGTGAAGTGCTTGCGCACCTAAGGAGAGTGGCTCCATAAATTGTGGTACATCCACTCCATGAACCATTTACTGCCATTAAAATCAAGAGATTTCTGTGATGTAAAATTTGGAAAGCGGAGAAATGTGTAATAAAACTTCCTTTTTTTTTTTTTTGGTAAATGACAAAATACTGACTTCCTTATTTATAAAATTTCATAAACACACATAATACACATGGGAATAAATTGTCATTTTCCCATTTTATTTAATAAGATATAGATATGGAAGAGTGTACATTGGTTCACACTGATGTCTTTGTGGGTGAAGGTGTGGATGGAGGTAAGGAAAAAAAGAAGGGGGAAAAACAAGTTTAGAATAAAAAAGCAGCATTTATAATATCTAATTTATGGTAAATTACATATGAGTGTTTGTGGAGTAAAAGCATGAAAAGATAGTGACCAAAATGTTCATGGTGGTTATCTTATTTTGGTGGAATTTCAGGGGGTTTTTAGTTACTTCTTAGACTTTTCATTATTGGTTAATTTTTTATAACGATTTGCATTATTAAGGATTTGGAAAAAATTAAAAAGCTATTTTTATCATGACAAAAGTTCCATTAGTAAAAATTTTTTAAATTAATTTACATATTGTGCAAAAATTAGAAAATTACATCTCCTAAAGAAGTGGAAAAATCATTCCAATGTGAAGAAATAAAACCATTCTCTGAAGATTGTTGACATTTACAAAGCAACCCTCAAAGTGTCCCTGTACATTTTCCATTGACCAAAAATCTGAAATCTATTTGAACTGTAGTGGAAGGATTAATAGCATCCAGCTATTGAGAGAAATGGAAACTGAAGGATTGCTAATAGCTCATAAATAATGGAAGATGAGTGTCTGAATGACTTATCACTCGCCTGCAAACATGAGACCAGATCCCAGAGCCAGTTCTGAACCTGTGAATCTTAATGTTGGTTTACAGATACCCAGAGTGACATTTCAAAGTGGTTTTCAGGCTGGCTTAAAATGCAAGGCATACCAGCATGTTCATATTTAAAGTGACTTCTCTCAGGGCCACTCTAGAAAAGATGCTTAGTAGATGAAATCCATCCCTCGGGTACCAGAGCCTTTGAAGCTAACCGGCTCTGTCTTCCATGACTTTCTACTGTCAGCTTCCATCTAAATGTATTTATCTCATTCCTTCGGTTCCTTGCTCATCTAGAATTAATTAATCAGATGTAGTCACCTCTAACTCCTATCATCTTGGATGAAAAATCCTATTAAACTGCATGGATTTATATATTTTATTACCTCAGGGCTTTGATCACTTAATATGCTGAACTAGCTGGATTTAAATGAGGCCTTTGTGAAGACATGGTTTATCCATAAAAATGCACTGGAAAGTCCTCAGGATTTGAGGTCTGAAGTCAGAGTTTTACCTAGCCCTGCCATTAACTATGACATTTAAAAAAAAAAAAAATCCATTATACCTCTCCGAGCCTTGATTTCTTCCACAATAAAATGTGTATACTGCCTTTTTCTTCTCGGTTGTGAGAATCAAGTGGGATGTTCATAAGATCACAATCATTAAACAAAGGTCGATTATGTTTTCTCTGATTGCAGAAGTAAAAATATCCTTTGAAAAAATTTTTAAATGCAAACATTGCTAAGAAAATAAAAATCACCCATAATCACAAGATCCAAAGATAACTGATGTTAACATTTTGATATGCCCATTTAGTTTATTTCTTTCATGTATATATTTACATACAATACTATTTTTAATAATTGTTAAATGATTCTTTTAGCCCTAGTCTGATTTATTTAATAAATTCTCCACTTTTGGCATTTAGATTATTTATAATTTTTCACCATTAATATGCTTGATATATTCTTGGTTAAATCAACCTCATTAAATTATGATATTTAGGTCTTGTTCATTATGTTTTTGATTACTTGATAATACAGAAACTGAGAGAAGAGTATTAAAATGTCCCATGACTACTTGATTTTTCTCATTTCTTCCTGTTTATAATTTTTACCTTATATTTTTATTTAATATTATTTGATGCATATTGGTCCATGAATGTTATGTGTTCATTAAAAATGGTCTCTTATTATATTACAATATTTGTCCTGATTATTGCTTTTGGACTAAATTTGACATTGTCTAACAATCTCATAACCATCATGATGATTAAATGAGATGTTACATGTCCTTAGTACTAGATAAATGTCAGCTATTACATCTCATTTCTATTTTACTATTATGTTATAACGTAACATATAGTGACCATACTTTCTTTTTGTCTGCATTTGCCTGATATATCTTTGCTAACATTTTACTTTTAAGTCTTCTAATACTTTATTTTAGGGGTTACTTGAAACATCATAGCATTAAATTTTGTTTTAAGTGAGAATCATCTTTTAAATTAATTGATTGATTGATTGATTGATTGATTGATTTTATGGTGATGTTGGTTAACAAAATCCAGTAAGTTTCAACTGTACACTTTAACAGTAAGGCATATATATATTTACACTGTGTGTTCACCTCCCATAGTTAGATTACTTTTTGTCCCCACATATTTGACCTCCTTTACCCTGTCTACCTCCACCTTCCCCCCTCCTCCTACCCTCTGGTAACCACTAGTCTATTGTTCATATCCATGAGTCTCTGGTTGGAATCTTCTTATTTTTAACAAAAGACCTTAATCTGCTTGCATTTATTGCTGTACTTGATATATTTAGTTTAACTTTGTTACCTGGTTTCTTATTTCCTTTGCTGTTTTTTTGCTATATTGTCCATACTTCTTTTCTTTCATCTTCTCCACTCTTTTGGAAGATGTACGTGCAGTTTTACATGCATAAGCATGTAATTAATTACATGCAATTACTGCTGAATTTGTCAGAAGTATTTTGCATGCCCAGTGGCTCACAACATTGTTTTCACCACAATCACTTGGAGGATAACGTTACATTCACTACATACTCCACTCACCGTGGACTGCTGCATCGATAGAATGGGCTCTGGATTATGCACAATTCCCTGTTGTACCATCTCTGATTCTGCTATTTTCACTGGCAGCAATCACAAGATGCCACGTCTGCATGACACTGCCATTGAAACCTTATTTTTAGTGTCCAGAGTACACGTTAAGTTCTTGATATTTCCATATTAAGATAAGAAATTTAGCATACTTTCTTTAACTATCTCAAATCTACATCCAAATAGTTTCTTTGTCAACCAAGGAAAGTATTCTTCTAGAATATATTTTCAATTGTTATTTTCGTTCCATTCATTTTGATCTCTTTGTCAATTGTCTGTGTGTTGGCCTTTCGGTCTCTGATTTCCATATGCCATTTTCCCGCACTTCACTGCATTGTGTACTTCAAGTATGCCTCTCACATCACCTATTTATTCTCCATGGTATCAATTATATTTTTTCCTGTGTCCAACATGGATTTAATTCTATTGCCATTTCTCTTTTTCTCTCTTTAGTTACAACCTCCCTGTCTTGGTTACAACCTCCCTCTTTTCATATTATCCTTTTGGAATTTTTATTACAACCTATTTGCCTCTTTTAGATTTCTGCTCCTATTTTATAGAAATGGTTTCCTGAAAAAGTTCTTCATACTGTGGAGCAGATTATTGTCAAAAGTATGAGAAGTATGCTGTTTTTCAAATACATCAAAGTGAGCTTGTTAGTCTCTGGTTATGAATATTTTTTCACAAGCCCAGGCATGTATAATGTTTCATTAGATGAATTTGGGGTTGATTTTCCTGTAGTTTTATTTGTCTGATACTGGTATATTTATATGTTCTGGCATTAAGTGTCTGGTCATTTTAGGTTTTAATGTGTGTATTTAGTCTTTTTTTTCTCTTATGTATTTTATCCAGAAGTTTAGAGAGATTTATATATACAGTTGTAAACCTGAAATCCTTGTTACCAAAGTCAGAGGCATAATTTCCAGGCATTATGGTAAACTGAAAAAGCACATATTTAAGTATGTGTTAAAATTTAAAATCCTTATCAGTGTCCCTAACAACAAAATAGAAAGCCCTAATTCTCTTACTTAGAGAGTTGGTCCTACAAGCTGAACCATAATTTGATTTTTCAAAAATGGTTGTTAACATTTTTATCATATTAGTCTCTGAGATGCTAATATGTCTTTAATGTTTATTAATCTCTATTTTAAGTTGAAATTTCTCAGACATCAGGAAATCGATAGTTTTCTCCTAGTTTGCCTACATTTCTCATCATCCCAGCCTTTAAAATATATGTAGTTTCATTTGCACATATCTGATGAGAAATCAAGGTTTGAGACTATGAGTAACAGGTTGCTAAGTTTTCTAGGTATCAGAACCTTTGTGATAGCTCTTTGATGTAATATATGAAAGAAACAATCCTATAATCTCCATTTCGTGTGTGGAAAAATGTATCCATCCATCTATAATGTATTTTAAAAGATAAAAAAATAGGAAGAAATATACTAAAAAGTATGAACAGTGGTTGAAATCGGGATGGTAGGATTATGAATAATTATTTTCTTAACTTGAATTTATTTTCTAAATTTCCTATAATTAATATACATAATTGTGTAATCAAAAAAACCCCACTCTGTTTTAACTGAACAAAGCTTTAATGATAAAGAAATTAAACTAATGAATCATGTTTTATCCAGGTCCAGTTCCAACTAACATTTGTTTTCTAGGAAAAGATACGAGTGTAAAGTTTTAAACTAAATGATCATTTCTTATTTAGTTACCAAAGAAAAAAATGACATTAACAGTAAGCATATGTGAAGATTTTGCCCTATAGACTAATGCTTTGTTTTCTAGACTTGGTCCACAAAATAGTAGAAGTTTTGGGGACTGATATAAAGTTGTCAACTTTTTATTTTGCTAAATAAGTATATATTAAAGAAGGCTCCACAATCACCACCATGTACATCATCACCATTTCAAAAAAGACAGGACATTCTTGTCCGAAATGATTGGAAAGGATATATATTTTATAGTCAACTATAAAATAAAGAACTATCCTTTAAAAAAATAAATTTGACTTTGCAAATTTTCTAATTTTACTGCTAACTGGTGAAACTTTATTAAGGATGGGCCCTGGCTGGTGCTTGAGGCTTCCCTGGACTAAAATTTGGTTCTCCTGGTGATTGAGCAGAGAAGACTCAAAGGCTCATTTTATTTGGCTCCATAGAGACAGAATAACTGTTGGTTTAGAAGCAGATATTTGAGAAGGAAAGGTAAAATCAGACTTGTATTATTTTCAGGGAGAAGACCTGCTTTACCCAATGTTTTTTAGTTTTATTGAGTACACAAGTTCTATTGAGTACATAGGTTATTCATGACTAGAATTGATGAAGCAGTTCTTATCAACTCCTTAAATATATAGTTTAAACTATATGTGTGTGTGTGTGTGTGTGTATGTTTAAATACCTATATAATAAATGATAGACTGTGAGAAAATAGTTTTCAAAATCTAATATTGATGGATAACTAGCTGGAATCCAACCCTCTCACCACCTCTACTACTACCAAGCTTGTTTAGCCTGGCTAAACATGACAGCCAGAGTGCTCTTGTTAAAATCTATGCTGGTTCGTGTCACTCCTCTACCAAAACCTCCTGGTTGTTCCTCATTTACAAATAAAAGCCCAAGTCAACACTGTCCAAGACAAAGCCGTGAATGAATAGCACATACATTATGCATCATGGTCATGCTGATGTGTTCTTTTTTTAAAAAAGGATGGTCCTTTCAGCTACTAACTCCTCTCTTTCAGTTGATTATAAGTACATTGGAGTGTTTGAAATAACATTCCTTGTCTTTTAGATTATAAATATAATTCATATCCACTATAAAATATGTAAAACATATTAAAGAGAAGCATCAATAACTTTTTTATGAATTTACTTCCAGGTTTTAAAATTATTTTTTTTCCTAATATATATAGTATAATATAAAATTGAGATGAACATGTGCATTCAATAGTTTTCACTTAGTAAATAACACATGAGGATTATTTTTCTATGTCATTAGTTTTCAAAAATATAAATAAATATATGCTACTGAATTATCTGGCTAGGCCACAATCTGTGGAGCTATTTCCCTATTATGGACATTTAGGTTATTCCTGATTTCTAAATATAGTATTTAGTTTCTTTGCTAATAGCTAGAAACCAAAAATAAATAACCCCTTATTTCTGGATTGAGATAGTGTTGGCATCAACACAGGGGGCTTGTGATGGTCTGAGATTGTGGGTTTATCACTGGGTTTTGCTATGAGGACTGGAGGAGAAAAAGCAGGAGAAAAACCCTTAATTAACTTTTCTGTTACTGAGGAATTTTGGTCAAGGCATTATGAACTCAACTGAATCATCAGTAATGTTAAGAGTTGCATTAAATGGTGTTAGAATTCCAGCTCTCCTCATTTTTGTTTTGCTATTAACCTGTCTCAAGCCAAAAATAATTAACCATCATCAGAACACAGATATTACAAAAGAATTCATAATCCTTAGGGTCTCATTTGTGTTTTTCTGGCTTTATTGGCAAATAAATCAATTGGTACTGGGAACTTTTCCAACTTGGCAGAGCAGGAGACAAATCAAAACACATGTCTAATTCTGTTTGTGTTTCAAAGTTTAGTGGCTGCTTAGAAAAAAAATTAAAATATGTCCAATTCAAGGAAATTTCTGGGAAAAAAATGTATATGAGTCAACAAGTTATTTTAGGAAAAGCAAACATACAACTTTCAGAGGCAGAACAAGACTGCATCCCTGTGAAAGAGCGCCTATGCCCAGCATTAGAATTAGGCCAGAACACATTAGGAATATTACAGGTTGTGGAGAAATCTCATTTTTATGAGGGAGCGTTCTTGAAATCCTCTAGGTGAGAAAGATACTGTAAAGCAAACTACACAAAGATGTTGCTATCTGAAGAGGTGACATATTCAGTGCTTGGGAATACACCTAGAGTGTCAGTCAAGTGATATTGGACTTGATAGTGATAGAAGTACTGAATTCAAGTACTTCTATACATTTAACATCATCGGTAGAAGCTTGTGATGGCATGAAATGAAACACAGATGTTTCTTATGCAGTGTCTAGTGAATTCACCAGGATGAAAATCATTTTAAAGCTTCAGAGATTAGCCTTCTTGTTCTGTGAGATGTTTTTGTGTATAGTCAACCGTTTATTCCCAAGGTCAAACCTAGTGTATTAACTTCAATATGTACTGAAAGCATGTTTTATGGGCTAAAACCCACCAAATCATCTTTATTTCTTCTTTATAATTTTCCTGCCTTAAAGAAACATGTCATTTATACTCAGTTCTAGATATAATACTTATAAAATAACATTTATTTAGGGCTTTCTGAGTGTCAGGCACTGTGCTAGATGAATTATGTCATCTAGTCCTCACAACAGCCCTATGATAACAGGCACAGCACTATTACTTTCCCCATTTGATAAGGAAGATATGGATGGGGAGGTGCAGAGGGATTAAGTAACTTGCCAAATGTCATGTAGGTAGTAAATCAGAGCCAGAATTCAACCCAGGTAGTCTGATTCATGAACATGTGTGCACTTAAACATCATGCTTATACTTTCAAATTCTGTTTCTACTTTTGGGATATGTTTATTTTCAAGGTCAGTGCATGTGGCTTCAGTTTATCCAGGTTAAGTGGAAATATTCGAGGCATAATTTCCTTGTTTTTCAATTCAGATTATTACCATCCCTTCCTGCTGTCCTAATGTGTGATCACAGGAAGAGAACCGCAATAATAGCTCTAGTTTTTCAGCAAGTATTTATTGTGTACTATTGTGTGGGGAAGTCCAAATTTGTTATAAACTGAAGGACCGCAATTTCTTTGGAATATTTCTTTCTTGATTAATGCCCACATTTTACAAAAAAAGGTAATTTCCATGATCTCTGAAAAGTATTATTGTAATTTATGAAGAATAACAAGGATGAAATAAAGAGATTATCCATTGTTTAACTTATAGATAAGTAAACAAACTAAGGGAATTTATTTACAAAGAAGTAGAACACATAACAGTAAATGTGACGATAATTATAATATTGGTCTTTATTAGGCAAATATCCTTTTGGAAACGATACTTTTTCACTTACTTGCAGTGGTGCTTCGAGAAACAGATTCGGAAACTGACTTTGGAGTATTCAGGACAAATAAGTCAAATATGAAATTAAGAGGAGGAGATGGTAGAGGAAGAAGAAAAGGGACAGGTAAAATATTGCTTATTTCACTTCATGCATGCAAGTTATACAAAGCTAAGCAGATGAATTTTTCTTACTTAAAAAAGGAAACCTTTTGGTCAGCATCAGTAAAACAACAGTAATAAACAGGTTAAAGGGAGAAAACAAGGCTGTGATTCTGTGGTCAGGCCTGACAGGTTTAACTTAAACCAGCCAAAAGGTCACAGCCAAAACAAGCTCTATTTACTGATGGAAACTCCCTTAAAATTCTAAAACACTAGGTACTTGCCCTTAAAAATATTCGATAAGAGATTCACTAACAAAATCATTTTTCTTAATTGAATTTTCCATGTCTACTAAACTACCTGAAAAATAAAACTACATGCGTGACAAATCTTTTTCCATTTGGCAAAAACAGAGAACTCTTGGTTTCTAATGGAAAATTACAAAACATTAGCTTTATTTACTTTCCTATTTATTTAAGACACGCTCCACCTATGCTCACAGCCTGACAAGTATTAACAATGCAGTCAATAATGTGTTTCTGCTACAGAGAAAAGGAGCGTTTTTAGACACTCAGCACTTTCTATGATTTCATGTGGTTCTTATGGCATCCCTTGGAAGGCAGGTGGAAATATCCCCATTTTGCCGATAAAAAACAGAGGCCAAAAGGAAATCCTATTAGATTTGGTAGAAATTCTTTCAGCTTTTTATAGAAACGTATTAAATGTAATTAAATATTTTTTAAAGAGCAGGAGGGAAGCCAGAATGATGTCTTCCATTTATAGAGCTAAGACGAGAGAGGAGGCCTCCTTCCGGCATTCATTCTACCAAGATCTACTGAATACCTATTACGTGCGCCTACTTTGTCTTCACTCTGATCTCATTTAGACCTCTTCCAAGTAGTTTGGCAAAATAGATACTTTGAATCACTAGTTCACAGACAGAACTGGAGATTCTTCAAATGAAATGGCTTCCTTGGGCTCATTTACTTTGTTAGAGGCTGACCTGGAACTCAAATCAGGTTCACTGCCCCTCAGAAGTCTTTCCATATCCGTGGAGCGAGTTTAAATACGTTCACCACTCTTCTTTAATTTTTAATTTGCATTGGACCCCTCTTATTCCAAGGGTTCTTAAAATGTTTCTGAGAACATTTTTATTTTTCAATCCTGTTATTTCCCATGTCCCACTCCATCTCTCAAAAACAACCACACTGTTGGTTTTATGTGGTCATTTAGAGTTCTGACCCTGGCTTTCTTTTTTGGCCTCTATTTCTGTGAGGACAAGGGGAGCGCGTGCAAGAGAGAGCACAGATGACGGAGGCCCAGAGCACGCAGCACATCTATACTTCTCACAAAACAAACCGTTGGTGGAAAATGGCCTCACTGCAGAACCAGAACCGTGTCTAAGCAAACCTACAGATGTTGGAAACAGCTTTGCTATTTTTCTCTTTCTAATGCAACATGGTCATGTTTCTAAGCATTTAAACTCACAAGGGTCTCCTGATGGACTCCCTAGAAACTCATTTGGGCTTCTCACAATGGCAGAGTATTTGGTTTCCTAATCGCCGCAGGGTGTGCCAACACTCTAGCTATGCTAAATGGCCCTAATTAAGCTGTTACATTTCCTAGGGGGCCTCATTCACAGAGAAAGGCCACAATAAGCAAACCCCTGGTTTCCAATATGATCTGTCACCTTCCATCCAGGATTCTGCCATTTCACCATCGGTAAAGTCCAGCATCAAATGCCAGCCACACAAAAGCCTCAGTCCCCCAGGGAGACACTCCTCTATGTCTCTCATGAGAACATGGCCATAAGTAATCCCTCCCATTCCTCAGTCTGCACAACCACGAACCTGGTTTGCCACCAGTGCTAGGAAGAAAGACTCCTTTGGGTCTTTATTCAACAAATATTCCAGTACCAGCTATGTGCCTGGTTCTCTGATCAGTGTTGAGAAGAAAGTATATGAAAAATGCTAAAACAGGAATGGGTCAAAGAAGCCCTTATGTTCTCTGGGAATCTAAAGAAATCTTCAGGGAAAATACTATTTATAAATATCTTCTGTGTGCCATGTGCTCTCAATGGCTTAAAGCCTAATCTAGCCCTCCATGAGAGCTATTGTTCTTGTTTCACAAACAGAGAAATAGGCTCAGGTAAGTCAGATCCCAGCCTATCTGATCGTCATGAGTCTTTCTGCCACACTATCTGGAGCAGGTGTTATCTTTCTTTAAATTGTTCTCTCATGGTATAAATGTATCTAAAGTGGGAGAGCTTATTGGCCACTTAGGACTATATCAACAAAGAAAAGATGTATGAATTTTAAGATACAATTGAAACACTGTATCACTGAGTTTCTATAGTTTATAGCACCACAGTGAATTAATTTAATTTCAAATACAATATTTCAAAGATAGAACCTTATATATAGACTATAAAAATACAGATTTTATATGTATACATGCATAAAATTTCAAAATTAACTTATGGTTTTGAAAGACTGGAGTGATATGACATCTGAAAGACAAATTCTTATCCATCCTCTCCTTCTCTTCTATCTTAACTCTTTATCTCATTCTTTTTCAATTTAGATACGTACTTATATTTCTGAGAAACATGTTGCTAAGTTTTAAAATAAATATAAAGAAACAATACTACCAAGTTTAAGAATCTAATTTTCTTTCATACTTCTTGCATATTCTACAGTGTAGAGAATTATTAAGAATTATAAATATATATGTTATAGTACATCATACAATGGAATAATACTTAGCAACAAACAGAATGAACTGTTGATACATGTAAAAATATGGATAAACTTCAAAGTAATTATGCTCAGTGAACAAAACCAATTAAAAAGGAGTATATTATATATGATTCTATTTACATTAAAAATGTAAACTAATCTTTAGTGAACAAAAGCAGATCAGTGATTGCCGAGGGATGAGACCCAGGGCGGGGAAGAGTGGAAGGAAGAGATTAAAAAGAGACCCAAAGAAACTTTTAGGGGTGATGGATATGTTCGTTATCTTGATTGTGGTAATGGTTTCATGGGTGAATACCTATGTCAAAATTGTCAAATTGTATACTTTAAATATGTGTTTATTGTATGTCATACCTCAAAAAAGTTGTTAAAAATTGTCATAAGCTATATATATTTTTATTTAAAAATATATATATTTTAAAAATATATATATTATTATATATATTTTAAGACGAAATTTGAAGAAATTACCTACATGTATATAGTATTTTAGACACAGGCTCTAGATTCAGAGAAACTGAGATTGTATCTTAGTTCTCTCACCTCCTAGCTATGTGACCTTTCTAAGCCTCAGTTCTCTCATCTGTAATATGAGGAAATAACACTAAGTATCTCACAGGACTCTGATGAGGATTCAATGAGCTAATAAAAGTAGTTAGCATAGTGTAGCCAGCATACAACAAGCATTCACCATTATTCTAAGATGTATATATGCCTACATATGAATATGTATGGATATATATGCATATCTACTTTTTACATAAGCCGATAATGTGGCACAATTTATGTAGAGTATAGGATAACGATGAACCCCAAAGAAGCAATGAGTCAATCAGTAAACAATGAAACTTTTGTGATTACTGTTATTACTTTCCCACAAACATCACTTAATTTTTAACAACTATGTGAGATAAGTCTTATTATTACCCCTATTCCTCAACTAAGAAAACTAAAGTAGAGGGAGTATAAGGTCAACCAGCCAGCCCATCAGTGGTAAAACCGGAAGTGGAACACAAACACTCCAGCTTCAGGTCTATGGCTCTTTGGATAAACCATAGGAGGAAAATCAAAGGTCCTTTCTCAAAAGTAGTTAATGATTATTCTGTGACTCAGATTAAACACACAATTTCTAGTCCTATAGTGGAGCAAATATTATGGAAAATAATCTTTCTTCCCTGCACCCCACTGCCAGTTCACTGTACTTCCATCTCATGAAGCCATAGTTCTCGGTTGCTCGGCCCATCTTCCCACGACTTAAGTATGTTCGCCAAGGGTGTCCACAAATCCCTGGTCCAGGCTTCTATGTCTCACCCTCCCCCAGTGTTTTCCTGCCTGTATGTCTTCGAATACATGGTTTTGTTCACCCGTAACACCTGCCCACAACTCTGCTTATGAAGATCCTGCCAGTGCAGGCAGACATTAATGACACCATTCATTCATTCATTCATTCACCCATTCATTAATTTTGTTCATTCTTTCCACAAATTTGTGTTGAATAACATATTGCCAGGCACTGATCTGGGTGCTGAGAAAACCATGCCAAACAAGCATCACCTCCTCCATCTTTTCCTCTTTGAATCTAATCTTCTTTCTTAGTATCGCTAGATACTTAGTATCGCTAGATAGTTGTTCCTTTATCCTTGAGAGTCATGGTACAGGGCTTGAGACATGGGGGGAAAACTTACTCGAAATATATTAATTTAAGATAAGGAAAAGTGTTTAACTTGATAAAATAAAAAAATGAATTTGATGTAAATAATGCTCAGAAACTCATACAAACTTGAATAAGACTGAACTGGTTCAAGAAACTCTGGAAAACTTTTGGCCTCACAAGGAGATATAGAAAGACATTTAGAAGAAGTACCACCAGAGCCAACACTTGCCTTTCATTGTCATTTAGAAGAAGTATTAAATAGGTTAAAGATAAAATTTAGAGAGTGTTTCAAATTGGAGTTTTAGCAAAAGGACCAGGGAAATAGTATAGAAGAAAAATGATTACAGAAACCAGTATAATGAAAATCTATGAAAACATTTAAAAGTAACTATTTTACAGAAGTTCTCCAAAGAGCAGCAAAGAATACTATAAAATGTTATAGATTTTTATAATATAGAAAGTGATTTATATAGAGAAAATGTTTTCATACATATTATTTTTGACATGCCTCTCCCTTCTGCTCTAAACTGCCACAGGCAGGAGATTCCCCTAGAGTTTATAGCTGATCAAATCTGATGTTTAAAATACATTGTTTCTTAAGAAAGCTGTGGTCTGAGCCAAGGTGCGATCTACAGGAAGCTGCTACAATTTAGTCTAGGCCACAATTGTTTTACAACTTAGGTAGCTTTTTAGACATAGTTTATCCAACTGAAGTGGAATAGAGACAGAGAAATAATTATCAATGAAATGTATTTAATACTAAACTGCTAATATAATTTTGAAAGACATAAACTTAGGAAAATTTTAACCTGAAAATTTATCAAAGTCATGGTAATGAGACCATATATCAAGAGAATGTTCCTTTCCCTAAAAAAAAATTTTGGTGGTTATTTGTTGCATACATATTCATTATGTCTAAGGTCTTTTCCATACATAAAATGTTATTTTTCTAAGATGCTTATACATATAGTATAATAAAAGATAATGTAGTAAACCCTGTGCACAGTACAGAATAGTGAGGAAAGCAAAAGAAGAAACGATACATAAAAAAGAAGCATTTAAGAATAGTTTCCCTCTTACTGTTCTATTCTCACCTCCTCCATAAAGTTTAACAGGAAGTCACAACTCTCAGTTGCATAATTCGTGTTTTCCATTCTCTGCATATTTTTCAGCTGAGCATTTATTAGAAATATGAACCCATTTCTAGTGAGAACACCATCACAACACATTTTATCACATATGACATCACTTTCACCTGCAATCAAAGCACTGGGGCTCTCCTACCAAAATAGTTCACCGGCCGTAGGTGTCCCTTAGGGACTATAGGGATTAGAGATTTCCTTTGGAGTGTGGAGACAGCAAATATGAACATGGAAGAGGATGGAGTTCTGCTTCCAATTCCGTTTAGCAGCTACATAGTATTTCTCTGGGTCAGTAGAAAGGTATGTTCCCATCCCCAGTGGTAAAATTTCATATGCCTTTGTTTCTCTGTCGTCATCATCGTTATTGTTATTTTTTGTTCTCAGAACTGATGCACTGATGTACATTAGTTTTGTGTGCTTAAAAGCATAAATTTGTTGATTTTCCTCCTCTGTATTCTGTATTTTGTTTTCTTTTACAAGAAACATGGAAATGCATTACTTTTAAAAACAGAAAAAAAAAACCATTAGTTATCTGTTTTTCAATTCCACCAACATTTGTGGAGCATCTGCTATATACCAGAGAATGTGACAAAGCTTGGGGATTCAAAGTTGAATGAAATGTAATTCTACCTACAGTCAATTCATCAAAAATCGGTCACCAAGAGTCAAAGTGGTTCCTAGCTTTTTGTTCTTAAAAACTCACAACCTATTAGAAAACATAGATATGTAAACGGCCATAAGATACTTGCTTTATTAGTGATTAAAAAAAAAAAGTTACTGTTCAAACTCCGAGAACAATTCTTCTTTGTGGGTTAGTGATAGATTTAATGATTTATCTGTGCTCTGAAGGAGGAGTTGGATTTAATCTGTGTTGTGTTCTCTAGTTCTACTTCAGACAGGATGACAGAAAGGATATATTTTTTTAAAGGCCAGTTTGAACTCTAGTCTTTGTTCCAAACTAAGCACAAGGGAAGACTTCCTTATGTGCTTTCACCTTGTGCTTATAAGAATTCTTAAAAGTATTTATTTGCACACAGTCTCCTCACCCATGCAGGACGCACTGAAGCAAGCCCATTCTCACAGCTACTGGTCTGTTGGCATAGCCATTTCCCAGTTCTGCATGTAGAGGCCTGACGTTGGGTAGGCTCACAAGTTCAGACCCCAGGAATGCACTCCAACTGCCTCTGGAGGAACTGCTTGCACACCGGGCCCTCCCTTTTTCTAAGTAGTGCCCTCCTAGCTGGTGATCATGTTTAGCCTCATGATGGCAGTCAGGTTTATAACCAGTGCTGGCTCAAGCGGTCAGGAAACTGAATGTTTCTCAGCTGAGGAAGCACCAGATCTCACAGGCAGATAAGAGGTTAAATAAAACCAAGGCAACCATTAGTCCATCTGATGACTTAATGTAACTTACACTAAAGCAACCTAGGTGGTCTCACACCAGGATACACAGTTTCATAAAGGGGGTCCCCACTTGTCTCTCTGCTTGATGCATTTGTGTAGGGCATAACTTGTCAACCATGTTCAATACCTTGAAAGCTCTACTAGTCTGAAAACATCTGCATTGGTTTTGTGCTTAATGCTACTTCATTGGACTCTCCCAAAGCCTATGGGCCTTTTCTATTGTGTCTCATTAGGCCCTTATTAATCTGTAGACAGTAGGACAGAACGCTGCTCCCACTACAGTAAAAGTGCAATAGCTTACAGTTCCATATTTCCAGTGAGGATCTTAGGCTGCATTTAGTAATTTTTGGGTCCACGATGGTACATGGCCCCAGTCCTCAAAAATATTGACTTTGTACCAGTGTACAGTGAAGAAGTCCTTAATAAATCATGTTTCTTCTTATATATGTTACACCAGGAATATAATAATCAACATGCATCAATTCTTGAGGATTCAAAAATATACTCTGATTTTTAAATACTAGGTTCTTTATTGCCTGCTCAAGCGGAGCTACTAAAAAGGTCCGATAAGAGTATGTCTGTTATACGGTACTGCCTAATTCTTGCATGAGTAAAGGATTAGTCAAATGGGAAATTTGAAATAAAACATGGTTATGGAAAAAACTTTGAATACTGTTGGATTGTCAGAAAACTTATATTCCTAAAAATATAGTCTGCTTATACTATGAAATACTTTGGTAAGGGCTGTGACTGACAGAATGTAAATCTTTACAACTCCTAATATTTCCATTTCTAATGTGAAGCAAAGACCACTGGTGCTGACAAGGGGGAAATGGTTTGATAAGTTAATGCTTTTAGACCTACGATCTGGTACCACCTTCTCTATAGGATCATACCGCCTGCTACAATTCCAGCCTGGACTTATTCTTGCATCAGCTGGTCTTATTACTGTACAATTACTTTGCAATCTAAAGTTTAGGTAAAGAAGAATTGGCTTAGTCATAATGAAAAACAGTCTAATGAAAGTTGAGAAATGTTATTTCATGTTAGAAAGAAATACCCATGAGTAGCCTAGAAATATATCATTTAATAAAATAAGTATAGATTTACAATAAGCTAAAATGAATAACCTAACAGAATTGGAAAAGTCAGGTTTTCCTTAACATATTGCATTTAATTTAGACAAGGTGGCAGATTTGGAGAATGGCGCATACTAGTTAACTTTCTTAGTTAAGGCAGGACGCCTCTGAAGCCTGCTCACAGACTCAGTTCCAGCTGTAATTACTTGCAATTACTCGAATGAATGACTGCAAGTAAATTAAGTCAGACAAATTTCTCGCAAGTGACAAGAGATTTGAGAGATATAGTAAACAGATCTTTTGGAATCTATCACTTCTACTAGAAAAGTAACTCAAATATCTCCTCATTTTAAGGTGACAAAGAATAATGAAATATATATGTGAGATCTACACATTTTTTTTTTGTATTACTTTGGGCAATAATCTTAATCTTGTGTCTTAATCTTGGCTACACATTCTAATTACTTGAGTAGTTGTGAAAAGATTTTCGATTGAAGCAGAATCTCGGAGGTAGGGAGCTGAGCCTGGTTAATTTTAAAAGTATCCCTGATGATTGCAGTAAGCAATGTTGAGGACAATGTCTGAGGCGGTCTCTCTCCCAAAAGTGTCTGATCAAAGTCACCAGGGCTGCTCAGTCCACAATTAGCCCTGAGTGGTATCAAGCGTTTTTAATCTTTGCCAGTTTGGAAGCCAAAAAGTGACTCTTGTTTTCTTTTAATAGAGAAGCACTCATTTTTAATTCTTTAAATCTGTCTGACACTAAGTTTCACCTTCTATAGAGTTACCATTGCTTCTAATTTAGTGTCAACACAAAGGTAATTTATTGCAGGATTATTTTCCAGGCTATCCTGGGGCATTTCTTCTTGTCCTGAAATAATACTTCTACAACTTTCATTAGACTATATCTTTATTACTGTAAGTCGATTCTCATCTATATAAAGTAATTACAGTGTGTAATTAAGTGTCAGGATGAGTTGTTTAGACACTAAGAGCTGTGGGTGCTCAGAGGAGGATTTGGATTCTAATGACATATAGAGAGGACTTGGGCTGGAACTTGATGAATGGTGGGAGGAAAGGAGAACTGTGTCCTGGGCAGAGGTCATGGCAAGTCATGAGCGAAGGACCAATTTAGGGATACAAAATACACATATCCAAAATCTGCCATTGCTTATTTTTCTTCTAATGCTCCTGCCTGGGATGCATCTCTCTTTTGTAAAATCTCTGAATCTGACTCCTCCTATCTATATTCCCAAACCCCACCTCAACCTGCTCAATCAGAATTGGAAGAGGAGAGCTAGAAGTCTACATTTTAAACAGTTCCCCAAGTGATTTTCATAATGAAGCATTAACTTAAAGTAATTAATCTATCTACACAATCCAAGAGGAAGATAGATGGGACGGAATATCCCCAAAAGAGAACCAAATGCTATAAACTAGTGCTTCTGTCAGCATAAATCAGATATACCATTTTTCATTCATCAAACAGGCAAAGATTAAAACACTTTGCCCCACTCAGTGTTGGTGATGGAATGGGCTTTTACACACTGCTGGTGGAAATGTGAACTAGTACATTACTAAAGGACAATTCGGCAATTCTTATCAAAAGCCTTAACATTTTTCATACCCTTTGACATAGTAATTACACTTTTAGAAATTTATCCTAAGGCTGTGGCCTCATCCTTGGCAATTTATCAGGCTTATTTGTGAAGCTTCTATGAGCTACGACTTCGGGGCCCTCTACTCCCTGGAGATTCTGATTCTGTAGATTTGGGGCAAGGTCTGGGAATCCGAGTTTTGAAAAGACTGATGTAATTTGGGTTTATTTTTTTAAATCTCAAGCAATAGAAAAGTTAGAAATTGGTGAGAACCCCACCTTCCACTTTTTCCCCTCACTCCCTGTGGGTAACGGCACTGGACATGTTGTTTTGTGTTTTTTCATTCAATAACATATATTACAGACATGCTTCCATTTCAGTATATTCAGATCTAATATTTTAATAGTTGTCTAGCATGCATCCAAATAATTCAATTTATTTAACTATTGTGAATATTTAAATACAGATAGTTGAGATCATTTTCACATTTCTATTATAAAATAACCAAAACAATAAACATTCGTGTATGACATTCTTCTCTTTACCTGCATGAAAATTTCTGTAAGATAAATATCTAGATATTGTGGAGTCACATTAAACTTT
Organism: Pteropus alecto; assembly: GCF_000325575.1. Lineage (NCBI taxonomy): Eukaryota > Metazoa > Chordata > Mammalia > Chiroptera > Pteropodidae > Pteropus > Pteropus alecto. The sequence continues at coordinate 56,597,950 of NW_006442484.1, forward strand.
GCTATCGACAAATTGCTTTCCAAAATACTTTTACTGGATGTGTCAGACATACCTAACTGTCCACCAGAATTCCGGCTTCCTCTCTGACAAGATGTCTTTGGAAGTGGGAAGTGGCAGCCCATCCAGAGGTTACTTTTCTCCTGCATGGTGTGGGAGGCATGTAACTAGTTCTTGCTAATAGAATGCAGATATAGTGTGCCATTTTTAGGCCAACGGATCTCAGATATGGCTATGACTTCATGCTCTATCTACTGTCTCCAAAGACATCCAGGTCCCTTTAGAAAAGCTGTGCTACATTATGGAAGGAACTTGGATCCCTGGATCATAGTGAAAAGAGAAGCTACCCACGTATCTACAGAATAACCAACATTAGACCATTATGTGCATGATAAAATCTTATTGTTTGATAGTTTATTTAATACAGTAACTAGCATAATCCTCATTAATATATCTGCTTACATTCACGTCGAAGTGGGTATACGTATTAAAAACAACTTTATAAGAGATTTTGATGTGTGAAGTTTTAAGACCCACCATCCTAACAGAATAATCATAAATATGAATGAAGTTTATACTTCATTTGTTCATACTGGTGAAAAGTTTGAAAAATTTATAAACGTCCAATTAATAGGTGAACACAAATGATGCTAAAAAAGAATATTGAATGGCATGGAATGCCATTTCATCTTTGATTGATTATTTAAATGAACATATAAAGCTTAGGAAGGAGGTTATAAGACAATATCAATTTTTAAAATAAGTTAAAATATATGTGAGTAAAAATATTGGCAGGAAATATACTATAATGTTAACAGTGGTTATCAGTTAAAGATGGAATTATAGATTTTTTTTTCCTTTTTACTTATCTATGTTTTCTAAACTTTATTGGCTATGTATCATCTTTGGAATAATAAAATTTAAAAAAAATCAGTAGGTATGACATTAAACTATATTAGCAAAAAGATATAACTTATAGTCACTCAGAGATAAACTACCTACAATGTATAAATTAGTGTGGTTTGAGGCTTAATAACTTATGAAAGTTGCCTACTTCTGAGAGGAGACCTGAAACCAAAGAGGTTCACATGTTTATTAAAAGGCCTATATAGAACAGTTTACCAATGAGTGTCCATGTATTAATTGATTAGCAAAGTTGGAGATTAGGACCTATATGCAGAGCTAGAAAGAGTTATATATGTGGGAAATTAATAGTCTCAAAAATACAGTTTCTGTCTTCTAATTCATGGAGAACTTTTTTTTTAATTTAATTAATTCATTTTTGGGGTGTGACATTGGTTAACGAAATCCAGTAAGTTTTGGCTGAGCATTTTAACAGTAAGGCATCTATATATTTACATTGTGTGTTCACCTTCCATAGTTAGATTTCTTTCTGTCACTATATATTTGACTCCTCCCCCTTATCCTCAAATTATTATTTTTTTAAAAATAAGAACGAGATTTTTTCCATTCACTGATGTTTGTTCATTTATCGATAATTGCACAATGAGAAAATTGGAGTAATTTACAGCAGAGAAAAGAGGAGGCATTTCCTGATAACCATGTTGGTTAAGACTTTGGAAGAGTGATGAAGTATGTTCATGCAATACCCCTTCCCTAGAGATTCTAAATAACAGGAAATAGATTGAGGTGGTTCAGTTGTGGTTTTGAAAACCAAAGGATGGGACATCCTGAGGGGCCCTTCTTTGCCCTTTGACTTCTTGCTTGCAGATTAGAATGTAAGAAGGGGAAATCAGTGATGTGAGATACCAGTTATAGCGATTAAAAATGATAATTATAGCACTAACAAATGACAAACAATAGTTAGATGTGATGTTTTAAATTTCATTGTGTTTATAAGGATGTAATGGAGTCAAAGTGGGAAAGCGAGTGCCCATTTCTAGGCATCTGGTTAAATTATGATATGCCCATAAGGTGTGAAAGACCTACATAAAAACACTGAAAAACATTGATGAGATAAACTAAAGACCTAAATAAATTAATGTTTCATGTGGTTACCGAAGCTGGCGGAGGGGGGAGCGGGGGGAAGTGGGACGTTGTTGATCAAAGGGTACAAAGTTGCAGTTACACAGTATGAATAGCCTAGAGATCTAATGCACAGCATGATGACTCTAATTAATAATACTGTAGTGAATACTGAAGATATGCTGAGAGTAGATTTCAGGTGCTCTTGTCACACATAAAAAAATGGTGACTATATGAAGAGACAATATGTTAATTAGCTTGACTGTAGTAATCATTTCATTATGTACACGTATATCAAGTCATGTTGTACCCCTTAAATATATACTATTTAAATATATATATATATAAAATATATAAAATTAATAACTAGATTGTGCTTTTGTAACTTATTTGGTAGTCTCTGCTTTGGAGAATAAAAAAGGTGATATTTCCAAATTGTTTGATGAAATTAGTATAACATTAATATTGAAACCAGATGAGAACTATAAAAGAAAAGAATATATTTGCCAATAGATGCAAAATCTTATATAATAGTATATCATTCAGCAGTATGTAAAAACTAGTTTATCTCAGGAACATAACAATGGTTCTCAATATAAGAAAATCTATATCAGATACCTTAAGTATGGATTAAAGGAGATAAGTATATACTTATTTTAATAGATGCAGAAAAATTATTCGATAAAATGTAATATCAAGATTATAAGGGAATTTCCTTAACACCATAAACCTACAGCAAGCATTGTCTTAACTAAAACATTCCAACTATTATGACTGCTTCACTTCAATATTATAATGAAACCTCTAACTGATAAGAGAGGGAAAAGAAACAAGAAGCAAAATAACTTGGAAAGGAACAACTAAACCTCTCCTTATTTGCACATGATATGATTGTCTAGAGAAAACAAAAGAGAATTTGTACAAAGTTAGAATTGATAAGAGAGTTCCAGAAGATTTGTTTTCAAACATCAGTCATATTCCTATGGACTAGCAATAAACAGAAAAAATGTAACAGAAAAAAAGTTTACCACTCAAAATATCAATAAAGTGTAAAAATTATCTAGGGTAAATCTAAAAACAGATATGCTATAAATTTATGGAGGAAGGCTTAAAAATAGCACTGAAAGAAGACCTGAGTACATACGCACTAATGGAAAGAGTCAATAGCAAGTCTTCTCAAATTAATATGTAAATTTAATTCCAATAAAAATCTCAATGGAAAATTTCATAAGCCTAAACACTGATCTTAAAAATTACGTAGAAGAAAAAGGACAAAAATAAGCCCCAATATTTTAAAGAAAAAAATAGGTAGAAAAAAATTAGCCTTAGCAAATATTATGATTTGTTATATAGTTATAGCAATTTAAGAGTGTGATATTGGTGCAGATAAATAGACAAATAGATCAAGGAAATAGCTTACTGAGACCTAAAACCAGACCTGTGCATATAGGAAAAACTGACATATGATGAATACAGGAAAAATGAACACATTCAAATCAGTGGGGATATTCTGGATTATTCAATATATGGTGCTAGAATAATTCACTATTTATGTGGAAAATAAAATTATATTCCTGAATTACACAAAAATACTTTATCAAGCCATAAAGATGAGAACTTGCTCAATTTGAAGAGTCATCAGAGAAATCCAACTATAATGATATATCTATTTCGCAACTGTAAGTTGGTAAAAATTAATCCTGAAACAACAAGTATTGATTAAAAAAAAAAAAGGCACTAAAACCAGAACTCTTATACACTGCTGGCCAAAATATAAATTTATTAAACTGCTTTGAAGAGCAATGTGGTAGTATCTACTAATGTAGACAATGTTCATATGCCAGCAATTTCCCTTCTAGGCATAATCTAGAACAGTGTTTAAAAAACTGCAGGTTCTGACCCACTAACAGATAGCGAAATCAATTTCATGGGCAATAAACAGAATGAAAGAGGAAGCGGAGGGAGAGGAAAGAGAAAAGGAAAAATAACAAAATGTATCACAGGTTAGAAAGCGTAGTCCAAACTATTGATTTAAAAAAATGGACATTTAATGTTCATGGATTGAAAGACTAAATATTATTAAGATGTCAATTTTTCCCAAAATGATGTATAGATTCAGTGCAATTCTAATGAAAATCCCAATAGGTTTATTTGTAGAAATCGGTAAGCTAGTATTAATATTTATATGAAAATTCAAAGGATCAAAAAAAATCAAGACAATTCTAAAGAAGAACACAGTTTCTGAACTTTTACTACCCTATATCAGAACTTAATTGCAAATGCATGGTAATTAGCTGAAATGTGGTATCGATTCAAAGAAAAACAAATAGACTAACATACTAGGGATCCACATAAATACAAGTTACCTGATTTATGACAAAAATATCACTGCATTACAATGAAGAAGGGATGCTTATTTAAATAAATGATACTGGATCAACTGGATATCCACGTGGAAGAAGTTTACCTTGACCCTTACATCACACCAGAAACAAAAATCAATTCCATATGGATCATAATCCTAAATGTGAAAGTTTAAAAAACTTAAAGTCTCAGAAGGAACCTAGAAGAAAGTTTTTATGATCTAGGGGAAGCAAAGTTTTCTTAAACAGATCACAAAGAGCAGTAACAATACTAATTTTTTAAAAAAGGCTGAAAAATGGTCCTCATTAAAATTAAAAACTTTTGTTTACCTAAAGATATCACTTAGAGGAGACTGAAAAGGCAAGCCATAGTGTGGAAGAAGATATTTGTGATAGATATATTTGACAAAGGACTTATTTAGAATATATAAAGAACTACAAATGAATAAAACAAAGACAAAACAATTTTTAAATGGGCAAAACTATAGTTGCTTTAAAAAGAGGATATCAAAATGGCTACCGAGCATAAGATTCTCAACATTATTAATTAGGACAATGCAATTAAAGTCACAATGATATACCACTATACACACACTAAAATGAAAAAAGACTGACAATTGGATCTATCGGGTAGGAAATGGAGCAACTTAACTCTCACTTCTGTGGCAGTATTCATTAGTACGACCACTGTGGAAAGCTGTATGATAACATCTCCTAAATCTAAACATTGATTACCCAATTATACCTCAGGAAATATACTAAAATAATGAGTACATATATCTACTAAAAGATACAAACAAGAAGGTTCATAACAGCTATATTTTTAATGGGCAAAAGCTATAAATAGTCTGTTTCCATCTACAGAAGAATGAACAAATAAACCATGGTATATTCATACGATGAAATTCTAAGTTGTAATATAAAAAAATCAAAACTATAACGACAAATAACAAAATGAACAAACCTCATAATGTAGAGTGAAAAAGTCTAACTCTAAAAAATAATTCTGTAAGAGTTTGTTCATGTAAAGTTCAAAATAGCCAAAACAAATCTATAGAGATAGAATAGTTATCTTTGTGAGTGTTATTGATGGGAGAAGAATGGGAGAATTTTTTGTACATCGTGATCTGGTGGTAGTGATATGGATTTCATTGAAAAAAAAATCCATTGAGCTGTACAATTAAATTTGCGTACTACACGTATATTGCATATCAATTTTTTAAAAAGTGATGCTCTAAGTGCATTGTAGTAAAATATCTGACACAATATTAGACCGCAATCTACATCTCTTTCGGTTTGACTATATAAGAAAAGGGATAGCAGATGCCCTCCTATAGAATTTCTAAGTAAATCTCTAACAATCACTTTGTCATAGTACTGTGTTTTATTGTGTGAAGAACTTCGAAATTTTTTGTACTCCTGGCAGTCAAAGAGTCAGAGCCTTTAGATCCTGAGGAGTTGGTATTGGTTCAGAAAAACCACCTCTTCCTTTCCAGGTGAAGACTAGTTCTAGGACATTTGTCTGTGGCTCCCTTTGACTTCAGTCCTTACTCCCAAGTTAGCACATATTCTCCAGGCTTGTAGGTTAGTATCTTCTTTCTTCCAGTTTCCTCAGCTCTTCCTGCTTCTCGTCCCATTGAGCCTGTCCTTCTCTCACATGTGCTACACATTTTAAAAACACTTCTTCCCAAAGCCAATTCCCTTCATCCTTAGAAATTGTTGATTTCAGAAGAACATTTTATAATCTAACTTGTGCTTATGCACTCTAAACTGCATTTGCAATGACATGATATTTGCTCAAATTTTAGGGATACTTACTACAATAAAGCAGTATCCACATTTCAATGTCAGCTCAACTATATATTAAACAAGACACTCAACTCCTGCTACATGCTGGACTCTGTGTTAAATACTGGGCATGCAAAGATGCATGTGCCCAAAGAGCTAACAGTCTTGTGAAGGAGGTAGGCAAGTATATAGGCATATTAGTTCCAGTAGCTTCCCATTAACTTCCTACTTCACTCCTTAGAATTTTATCAAGCTCTTTTTGTTATCCCATTTCTCAATCCAAATCTAATCTTCAATATGCATTTATATCCATGTAATCATCCAAACTAAACCATCAAGTCATCTCTTATTCCTCGGTCTCTCACACATTTCATATCTACTCACTCATTTACATGACAATTCTTTTACCAAACTATCTTACAACTCCAGCACATTTTTTTTCATTCCTATTGCCATTGTCTATCTCAGCATCCTATTTCCTTTCCTTTGAACTATTACAATAAGGTCTTCATGCCTCCATTTTCACCTCTGCCATGTTATCCTTCACACTGCTGCCATAAAGTCTCTCTGTCTCTCTGTCTCTCTGTCTCTCTCTTTCTCTATCTCTATCATCTCTATCTCTATCTCTATATCTATCTCTATTTCTATCACCTCTAACTCTATCTCTGTCTCCATCTTTACCTCTTTTTCTGGGAAGATTTCTTATGTTCAGGGAAAGAAATACAAGAACCTAAAGGAGAAGATACAGTGAGTTAATGGTATGCTGAACTGCAGAGAACCAGTGAGATATTTTCTCCAAAACATGATGAGATAAATTATGAAAACCTGATAAGTATGAAAGGCTGTTTGTTAAAAGTTTGATGTGGTACTGCTTATTTTCTTATTCCCATATTTTTCAACTGAGGTGGAAATCACAGATTAAATGATAGAAAATAGGCAAGTTCTTGACTCCATAGAGACACAGAAGGGTCTTCTCATTTTTTAGGCACTAACATAGTTCTTGGCTACCTGTACCACTTTAGCACCTCATGTGTACTTAGGAGCCCACTCAGCAGCTGGGAGTGAGATGCCTATGTTTTTGACCAAAGTAGCCAATCAGAAGATTATGATAACAGAGTAGTGAAGATTAACCAGACTGTCATATAGACTGTCAAAAAGACAGTCACATAGACTGTCAAAAAGAATCAGAATTCGGGGAAAGGACAAATCATTATAGACTTAAACTGTTAGGCAAGACTTAACAAGGAGAGAAAGCAATTCAGGCAGGATTAATATGATAAAGGTTTGAAGGAATATGCACAAAATGATTCATGAATCAAAATTCAGATGGGTGAGATTCTGAGTTGATCATACTGGATTTTCAGTTTAGTGTCATGTGCACTGGACAAGGAACTGTGATGCACACCACTCGCTGTCTGTTGGCTATCACGAATTGTAGAGCGAACAACATCTTAAATGGGACAACATGCAGGTCTCTGAGCCTATGAAATATGAGTGTTATGATATTAGCATTAGGTAATTATCTCAGAGGAAAACAGATTTTGAGGGTGTGTGTTGGGGACTGGCCAAAGTAACTGTGGAGTGGTTGACAAACTGGCTGCCGCCCATATGCAGCAAAATGACCCCATAGATTGAATCCCCATTCAGCTCTTTCAGAGTTAACACAAAGTGAATAGACCAGGTCTAAGTTGAGGTCACCTCTTCCACTTCTCTGTGTGTGTGGTGTACAGAAGGGAAGGAAGAGGAGTGAACTGAGAAAGTAACATGAGCTAGAGGATAAGATCTGACAGATTCAGAGTGGCTCAGTAGTTCAAGTAACTTTTTTTCTCCTTTGGTATTTCAAAAATGTGTTTTGAATCCTCCACTTTGTCATGTTAAAAATCTCACTTTGCTTGATACTCAGAACCAACAGCAGGATTTTTACAGACTGGACAAGAAGGAATTCACCTCTTGCCCGACCTTCTAGGAGCTTTCAGTTCCAACATGTTTTTTTGTTTGTTTTTGTTTTTGTTTTTCAGGCAAATCTATTAAATGACCTCTGAGAAAGAGGCTGCCACAGTGTAGAGTATAGAACATGTGAGGTGTGAGTGACACTCACATGCGCCCCCTCACCCACTAAGTTTAAAACTCTCACAAATAGAGCAATCATTACCCTGGTCAGTGAAAAATGTTCATAGGCGGTGAGATTACTAACCACAGAGTTAACACCAAAAACCCTGAACACAACCTTCTTAACTGATGGAGGTTTTGTTTTTTTTTTTTAATTATGAGATAAATTTGCTGATGCCTGTTTCTTCTTACTTCCTTCACACTACCTTTTGAGAAATAGAAGTTTCTACAAATTAAAAACAAAAACATAGGAGGTGTGAATTTTTTAGACTCTAAGCTTCATGACTTCTGCAATTGTATTCCTAGTATTTAAAATGTGACTGATAACATAGTAAGGACTCCTTAAATATGTGTTCACTAAATAATATTTACTATATGATATTTGTAAAAGACTTAGTACAAAGAGACACAGAAAGTATGAAAATGAAGAGAGGGATTCATTTGCCAGTTAGTAAATGGTAACAATAAGAAAGTCACACAATAAAATTTAGAGATGAAAAAATAGTAAGTGGATCAAAGAAGGATGTTTCGTATTGATTTTTTAAAAAGCTTTAATCACCAATATTATCTTTTACCTATGTTCCTCACAACATAGGAACAAATACATAAAGCAAAAACTTCTAGAAGTTTAGGAGGGCTGATAAATCCACAGCAATAGAAAAATACTTGGATATGTTGCTCTCAAAAATCAATGGAATTTTCTAACAGGTCTCTCTGATTCCTTCTTAATTAACAAAAGTTCGTATCAGCCAGAGTGAACTTTTTAAAAACAAATCAGTTCATGTCACATCCCTGCTCAAATTTCTCAGTGGCTTCCCCTCATACTCAGAGTAAGACACAGATTCCTAACCAAGACACGCAACCTTCTTTACAAGACAGCCCTAGCTCACCTCTCTGATCTTATCACCTTTTTATTATTTCATGTTTTAGATGTGTCCTTATAAAAAACACAATTTGTCTTATAACTGCTGATATTTGTCCATTTAATAGATATTATTTGTATTTTTTCTCTTATTTTCAATTTTTTATGCACTCTATTTTCACTTGTAGTAGTTCTTCAGAAATTTTACCATGCATACTTAGCACGTGTTTAATTTGCTTTTATAGCTCCTTCCACGAGAGTGTCTTTGTAGTAAACCTTTAATTTTATGTAATAGTTTAGCTGTGTATAGAACTTTAAGATGGATATTGTATTCTAGCTCTGTGAAGAAATTATTCTACTCTTCTCTTCCTCGTTAACTGTTTTAAATTTGATTTTGAGTTTATCTCTCATTCTGTGCAGGTAATATATTTGCTTTCTCTTGCTATTTTTAGAATCTTTTTTTTTCTCTCTGTAGTTTCTTTTTATTTATTATGCTTGGGACCTGTATTTCTAGAATCTAACAATGTATGACAGCCACCATGTCAGCTCCTACTTACAGTTCTGTTTTATAGCTAAAACATTGTTTTTTACTATAAAAAAAAAATTCCCTTAATTTGTGATAGACTTATCTGTGCATTTAAAAGTCTGTTATATTTTATCTAGCATTTCTATATATTTTTGGTGGAATGGTTTTTACATTTATCTAGCTAGAAATAGAAGTCAAAACTCGAATTATGGGCTATTTATATATGAACAATGAGAGAACTACATATTAAAGTATATATAAAGTATCTCTCAAAAATGTTAAATTCATTTGTAAGAGAAAAAAAGAAAGGCTGAAAAGAAATGAAGTAATCACTTGAATAAAAAAGTTATAAAAGGAACAAACAATTAAGATGAAGAAATAAGATGGATATACCACCAGATTGGTGTGCAATTTATGACCATAACACATGTGGGGCAAGGATAAGGAACCAGAACTCTTACTCTACCGGAGGAGTGTAAACTGGTATAATCATTTGGAAAACAATTTTGGCATTACTCAGTACAATTAAAGATGTACAAACTCCATGATTCAGTAATTCCACTCCTGGGTATATATCCTAAAGAATGTCATGCACATGTACATCAAGGAGCACACACATAAGACTGCTCAGACCAGCACTGTTTGAAACAGCAAAGAAATACAGGAAATAATCTATGAACGGTAAAATGGATGAACTGTGATACATTCACATAATGAAATACTGTGTAGCAATGAAAATAAATAAACTACTGCTACATACATTAACATGGATGAATCTCAGGAACTATGTTGAATGAAGAAAGAAAGTTGTGAAGAATGAATAAAGTGTGATCCCATTTACGTAAGGTTTGATAACTTGCATACTACATACTATATCGGCTGGGGATGCCAGTATATATATATACTAATATATGTAGTAAAACTGTAACAAAAAGGAATAGAATGATAAAAGCAAAATTTAGATTAATAGTTACTCTGAGTGGGGATAGAGCAGAGCGGAGTTACAGAAGGGACACCAGAGTCTTCAAAGACACTGGTAGCTACTGAGTATAAAGTGTCAATGGCAGGCTGTATTCCAGCCTTCTATCTGCATATATATGTATAGATGTATGGAATGACATTCATCAAATATTAACACGATTATAACTAGGCAGATTTTGGATTATTTCATATTTTCCTTGCATTTTTCTGTATTGCTTCAATTTTTATTATGAATATGCACCTATTTATTTTTTAAAGTCATTCTATCTGAGAGAGAAAGGTTGTTATAGACTAAATATTTGTGTCTCCCCAAATTCACGTGTTGAAATCCCAACCCCTAGTGTGATAGTATTAGGAGGTACAGCTTCTGGGAGGTGATTGGGTCATGAGGACAGAGCCCTCATGAATGGGAGTAGTGTCCTTATACAAGAGACCCCAGAGAGCAACCATCCCCCTTCTGCCATGTGACATTACAGTGAACAGGCCCCCATTTATGAACCAGAAAGCTGAACCAGACACCAAATCTGCTAGGGCCTTGATCTTGGGCTTCCCAGCCTCCAGAACAGTGAGAATTAAATGTCTGTTGTTTAAAATCCACCCAATCACTTATATTTTTGTTATAACAGACAGAGACACAGAGAGGAAGTCCAAGAACAAAGATCCACCAAGCAAGGTCTCAGGTACTTACCTAAATGGGTTGAAAATTCATGCCCACACAAAAATCTGCACATACATGTTAACATCAGCTATAGTCATAATGCTAAAAATAAACAAATTGTAGTACAGCCGTCTCCACTTACCCACAAGGGATACGTTCCAGTGGATACCCTGGTGGATGCCTGAAATTGCAGATAGTACTGACCCTACATATACAGATGCTCCCTCACTTGATGGGGTGATATCCCCATAAATCAATTGTAAGTTGAAAATATCATGTCAAAAATGCATTTAATACACCTAACCTACCAAACATCATAGCTTAGTCTAGCCTACCTTAAACGTGCTCAGAACACTTATAGTTGGGCAAAATCATCTACACAATAAATACACCATAGAGTATTGGCTGTTTACCCCTGTGATCACATGGCTGACTGGGAGATGTGGCTCACTGCTGCTTCCCAGCATCACAACAGAGTATTGTACTACATACCAGTTGCCCAAGAAAAGACTGAAATTCAAAATTCAAAGTATAATTTCTACTGAATGCATATTATTTTCGCACCATCCTAAGTCAAAAAATCTTAAGTCGAACCACCGTTAAGTCAGGAACGTTTGTACTATGTTCTTTCCTTTACATACATACCTATGATGAAGTTTAATTTATAAATTAAACACAGTAAGAGATTAACAACTAATAATAATAGAACAATAATAACAATATAGTGTAATAAAGGTTATCTAAGGTGGTCTCTCTCTCACACAAAATATTTTATATTGCTGTACTCACCTTTTTACATAAAGGAGGCACATTACGGCTTCTCTTTGGCATATCTGAATTGCCAACGTCACTGCTCTTGGGCTTTGGGGCCTTTATTAAGTGAAATAAAGGCTACCGGAACACAAGCACTGCAATACCTAACAGTGGATCTGATAACCAAGCTGCTACTAAGTAACTAACTGATGGGCTGGCAGTGTGCTTAGCAGTGAGGATTCACATCCAGGGCAGGGTGGAGCAGGACATGTGAGATTTCATTATGCTACTCAGAAGGGTGGGCGTGCAATTTAAAATTTAAGAATGATTTATTTCTGGAATTGTCTATTTAGTATTTTTGGACCGTAGTTGACTGCAGATAACTGAAACTGCAGAACAGGAACTGTGGGTAAAGAGAGACTACTGTAATGTATCCCAATAGGTTCAGCAAGTGTAACAAATGTACTACACCAATGCAGCATGTTAATAATAGGGGAAACTAGAGAGGGGAAATGAAGATGGTGTAAATGGGAACGTTTTGTACTTTCTGCTCAATTTTTTTTGTAAACATAAAACTGCTCTAAAATATAAAACCTGTTGTTTTGTTTAGATTTTTTAAAAGATCCAAGAACAGGGTAAAGCATTCTTGAAATATCTGGGGCAGAAATATGGTTTTAGTAAATCCTAACATAGCCTTTACTACATGCTTTAGGCCAGAGAAGGTAAATACCTTGCCCTGGGACAGACAGAAAGTGAGTCACAGAGCCAGGGTTCAACCTGATGCAGACCTTGCTCCTGGCCATGACCTGAGGCTGCCTCCCCTTAAAGGAGCTAAAACCAATTGGACATCAGTGTTCACTGTTTCCCAACTCGGAATCTGCCTTCACCCTTGATTCAGTGGTTTCGTTTAACTTGTCTTTATAACAAGCCATTCTAAATTCTTATTGGAAGTGACGTTATATAAAACAGCAAATTTAAATATTGAAACTGGAGACCTCACCTGCTCCGTGCTTAGTTCCCCTGGTATCATATGGTTTGTTCTTTTTCCTTATAATAGTTAAAATAGATTCCAGAGGATGAGAATGCTTAAACCAGATAAACACAGCATCAATAACCTTTCGATAGGTATTTTTTCTCCTTTTTAGAGGAGCAGGGGATCGTGTTCTATTAAAAGACTTGTCTTATTAAAAAACATAATGGGAATATGATCGGTTAAAAAGAAACATAAAATTCGAGTTTGTTTAGGTGTAAAACCAGTTGATGATGTTCTTTATTACTAATTTTTACTGTGTTATGAATTAGTATAAATATCCAGTAAGGAGAGCTTATTTAAAAAATATGCAAAAGCACACACACAAAAACAGCAAGTGTTTTTGTCAATTCAAAGTATCTTAACTAGCCGAACCGTTTTTTGAGTTCCCAGTTTGTAGTTAACTATACTGGGTACCAGAGGGAGGAGGGAGGTCACAAAAGGAGGCCAGGCTTTTACCCTGCTTAGATACATCCAGCACTGATGAAATGCTGGTTATCTTGCAACCAGTGCTCCACGAAGGGTGAGAATAAGGGCTAACGTGCGAGTGAAGGTTTCCTTGCAGCCTGGGGACCTCCACAGTTCCTGTAGGAGTAAATGGGAAGAAAGATGGCAGAGCATTCCCGGCCATGGGATGGTCATGGACAAAGGCTCAGAGTCATTTAATGGTGATCTTGGTGTGTTAGGGAACAAGGAATAGATCTGTTTTTCTGGGGCAAGGATGTTGAGGAGCTCAGGGCAGTTTGTTGGGCAAGGTTTACAGAGCCAAGATGCTGAAGGGCCAGTGACATAAGCACAAGAGTTTGTGCTTGCGCTGAAATATGACTGGGAATTACTGCAGGTTCTTGAGCTCCCTCGCAAACTGATACCCATCCAGAAAAAAAGATGGGTTGTATGTTTATCCTTGATTTATACTAAGAAGGTCCTGATATTTTCCCTATCGACAGTAAGAACCATTTATTGAAAATCTATTTTTTTTTTTGCCAGAATAAAAGCTCCAATCTTCTTACAATTTCAAAAGGTAAATATCAGTCATTCTTTTATATATATATTAAAAGACAGGAGAATTCAGAAAGATTAAGTGATATGCCCAAAGCCACATTTTGAGAATCAGGATTTTCCAAGACCAGGCATCATCCATTTTACCCATCCCTGCCCCTCTAGCAAAGTGTAGGGCTTTTGCTTCTAGGACAGAAGTCAGCAAACTTTCCTATAAAGGGCAAGATGAATATGCCTGGTACACACACAATCACATACACATCCATTTTTATTTAGGCTTTGGGGGCCATACAATCTCTGTCACAACCACTCCATGGTCATACTATAAAAGTAGCCATGGTCAATGTGTTATTCCATGTTCCAATAAAATGAAATTTAAATCTCATATAATTTTCATGTTACAAATGTACTTAATTTAATTTTTTACTTTTTTCAATCACTTAAAAGTATAAAAACCATTCTTAGTAATGCACCATACAAAAACAGGCAGTGGCCCCGTTTGACTTGTAGGAAGCAGTATGCCAACCCCTATTTTAGCTTTATTGATTAGAGCACTAAGCTAATGAAGCCAAGGTTAAATGTCTTATCTCTATAAGAGATAGTTTTGCTTTATGCTGTGAATACTGTATGTTTGTTGGCAACAAGCTATTTTTCTACCCCTGGCCAAGTATCTTGCAAATTTATAGGGGACGACAAGGGCAAAGATGGCTCAGTGTAATACAAACAATAAGAAAAAAATATATACATCTATATATATATAGAATATACAGAGAGAGTATATATATATATACACATATATATATAGTACACACATATATATAATACATATATATATCATATATATATATATCTCTCATACATATATATATATCCCTCTCACAGATGTTATTAATTTCAAGCACATGTTAGTAATTTCAAGCACATTTCTTTTACAGTCTAGGCAAACTTTTCTAAAAATATATTCATTGTAAGTTTGGAATTCTAAGAATGCCTCACTGAAAAATGACACTTATACATACCTTTCAAATGTTATCTAATACGTTGTATAGGCACTAAGTAAATATCAAGGCAGAGTTTGTTTCAAAATACCTCCGGGTTTAGCTCAGTGTTAGGCTGTCCTTAATTATTTAGATCCCTGATTCACTCACTTCATTCATTCATCCCTTTAATCAATGAATATTACACATCTATCATATGTCCAGCCTGTGCTGGGAATTCAAAGCTGAATACTAAAGTCCTTGCCTCAAGGAGCCCACAGTTTGCGGGAGAAGACAAACACAGAAAAATAACTCTAATGTAGAAGACACTAAACGCCGTGGTACAAATATAATCCACTGCTGTGAGAACACAGAGATGGGCTTTGCCTGGGTAAACCTTTGGAATAGGGAGCTAGAATGCAACACAAAGTTTTTAGAAGGAGATGAGATCTGAATCAAATCTGGAAGGCACATGCAACTGTGATGCCTCCACTATCAATGAGAATAATACTAACTCTAAATTGTTACATACAAGACAAGGCAAGGAAGCCTAGCGGGGTTAGGGTAGCCATGAAATTATTATCTTTTAAATCCCTGTTCCAGCATTGCCAAATTTTATCATAACTAACAGTCACATGTAAATCACACATACACTCCCACTTATAGTGCATTTTAAATTCAAAATTTCATGAAAAACAAACATTGAATAATGAAATAAAATTGAGAACAAAATTTAAGATGGTAAGAGAATTCAGATTTTATCTTCTTAAATCTGGTTTTAAAATAATATAAGGGTATATATTTGATTTTTTTTTTTTTTACTGAATTTAAGACTTATAAATCTGAATATTTTGTCTCACCTGAAGGGCTTTCCTAATTCTTTTTAGATTGTGTATCAAGAGTAGGTTTTTCTCTTTGGAAACACGACCTAACTGGTCATCCAGTTGTATTAACAAGTTTTGAAGAAGAATTGTTGCCATGGTTTCATTGTTAGAAGCTGCCTCCCTAAAAAACACAAGTGTTATTACATAGCAGGAAACAACTTAGAAAATGCCTACTTTTTTGCCACACTAATTTTAAAGTGATACATCTATTCCACGGTGATAAGCATTTAACAGTTTTTTTAAAAACTGTACACATGAAAATATACTGAACATCACTAATCGTTAGGGAAATGCAAATCAAAACACTACATCTATTGGATGAGATTACTGAAAACAAAATAAGTATTGGTGAAGATGTGGAGAAATTGAGTCCCTTGTCCATTGCTGGTGGGAATGAAAACTGGTGCAGCCATTGTAGAAAATAGGATGGAGATTCCTCCAAATATAAACACAGTATTACATACAGCAATTCTCCTTCTGGGTAGACACCCTAAAGAATTGAAACCAAGGACCTAAACGGATATTTGTACAACAGTGTTTATGGCAGCTTTATTCACAATAGTCAAAAAGTGGAAACGACTCAAATGTCTTTTAACAGATGAATGGTAAACAAAATGTGAGATTATATATAGAAAAAATAGAATATTATTCAGCCTTAAAAAGGAAGGAAATTCTGATACATGCTACATGAGTGAATCTTGAGAACATATGCTAAGGGAAATAAGTCAGTCACTAAAAGACAAATATGATGTGATTATACTTATATGGAGTTCCTAGAGTAGTCACGTTCAGAGAAATAGAAAATAGAAGTGTAGTTGCCAGGGGCTGGGGTGAAGAGAATGGGGAGTTTTTGTTTAATGAGTACTAAGTTTGAGTTTGGGATGATGAAAAAGTTCTGGAGCTGGATGGTGGCACAACAATATGAATGTACTTAATGCCACTACACTGTATGCCTACAAATGGTTAAATAGTAAATTTTATGTTATGTATATTTTATAACAATAAAAAAGTTAGATAACTATTTAAAGCAAAAAAAATATTTTCTAGTTGTACAAGGTGAATAGAGCTTTAAAAAATGTTTGCAAAATGTTAAAAAAATGTTCATAAATGTATATTTATTTACATTGAGTCTGTGATAAGAGAGAGAATTGATGTAAACGATAGATTTACTTCTTGGATTTTAATGTTTAGAAAATTGTTGGGGTTTTAGTCTACAGGAAAACAAAGGACTAGCACCATTAACTTTTCATCTACAGCAAATGAAACCAGGAAGGACAATGATTCTCTTCCTTTGGTAAAGCTTTCCAAAACTTTGAAGAAGTTTTTTATCTGAAAAAAAAATGCACCTATTGAGTCAAAAGTGAACCATAGAATAAGTCTACAAGGATAGAATATAAAGTGCATCATCAACTTGTAGAAGAAATACAATAATGTTTGATCCTACCAGTCCTGATTTTCAATCCACTGGGCCAGCAGGTGTCGAATTTCCATTGGAAAATTGTCATCATAGAATTGATCTACTTGCTCCAAAAATTTGATTTCTAACTGTTGGACTTGATTCCACTGAGACATGCTATAAAACAGGGTGTAAAATTAGAGTTTAAAAGTAATACTAATAACTGTGGTATATCTTATGATTTTCATAGATTTCAAATAAAGATCATATTGCCCATTAGTTAAGTAACTGAAGAAAAATTACTTTTCTTTTATAGTCATTCAATTAAAACAGAAAAGGGAAAATGCTTTCAATCCAAAGATAGAGCAATTCTAAACTTTTCCATAAGCCATCCCTAATGAATGAAACAAGATACTCCTTCTGTCCCCAAACTATCCCCTTCTTTGCTCCAACAGGAACTCCTGTTCCACCTTCTTCAGGAAGCTTTCACTCTTCGCTGGACACCTTTCTCCTCATCCCATCCCCATCTGTACTCTCCACAAGCTCCTCCCCTATCCCTTGCTCCCTCTACATTATTAGACTTTAAGCAACTTAAAGGTAAATAGCATATTCAACTATACCTCCTAAGACCCTTTTAAGGCTTTACAAGTGAGAAATACCCAATAAAAGCTTCTTTTATATGACTCGCCCAATCCTTTTTTCTTCATTTCAGATTTGTCTGACTTTTAGAGTCAGCCTTATGTTTCTAGAGTTTTAGTCTAATTCAGTCTTAGCTTTATGAAGAGTTTAATGTATGCATTTTCGCAGGCTCTAATTCTTTCAGTTCAAAATATCTCTGAACCAATATATATTTTCATTTCTCTTTGTGATGATCCACTACAGCTGGGCAAAGCTTTTAAAGTCAACTTTTAATTAGTCTGATGTACATCTGTCTGATAGTGGTTAAACCCTCAAGTTACTTGAGGAAGAAACCACACTTGATACATATTTGGCAGCCTGTCATAAAACAAAAGTATGTGTTTCCCCTCACATAACCCCACTCTGGCCAATTTAGAAGCTTTAGACATATTTCCTAACTTGGGAAAATTAATATGACCTCTCCTTGAAGTTACAGTATTTTACTCTTTCAAATGTCAAAATTTCTATTGTTTTGTCAGCAATTCTAGATCAAAAGAAAAACATTTTATGTGATTAACCACCATGGTATTTCACCCTATCTTGTAGATAAGTTAAGGTTTCATTTGCTTACGGAACATCATGATGATAAATTTCATATATATCAGGTTTCAAATGGAACCATTTTGGGGAACCTCATCGAGAAGATAATTATTGCCAATGTTTTGCTAAAAGGAAGCAACTGGGAAAAGAAATATTTCATTTACATATTACTTTATATTTACGAAGACCTTTCCACCTGATCATTCTAGGCATATCGTAATTGCTCAATAAGTGCTTGTTAAATGAATGAGTGGCACTCCTGATGTTGTTGTGAATAAGGCAGGTGGATAGTAGTACCCTAACTTTAAAAATGAAAACAATCTGAGGGTCAGGAAATGACTCTTGCCCAAGATGCACAGCTTTAAGGTCTCGTGACACCAGATACATCGCTCTTTCCAGGTATATATATTCCCACAAAATTGGAACATTGCTCCCATGCTACCATTGACATTGTCCAGCTATATCCCAACAATTTAATCTAGTTAATGACAAGAGAGAACAAGAGCTGAAAATAACATTACAATTTTAATTGCTACTACTGTTAAATCTGTTAAGATTTGGATGAAAATCTGTTTTCTAACAAAGAATTAAGTGAACCGAACCTATCCTAAAGTTACATCGATCACTCTTAGGCCCCTAGTCCACCTTCCAGAGGGCTGAACTCAAGGCCAAATAAAGGAAGGATAAGGAAATAATCCTAGGATATTCTTCTCTGTCGCTGCCTCTGGAAATGCCTTCACACACCCTTCATGACCTTTCTATGCTTTCACTCTTTAAGCGCTTAACTTTCCCATCCCAGGAAAACTACGGAATATTTCTTTTGAAAATTAAAGTCCTGTCTATCCTCTTTGAATGCCTGGCCTCACAAGGTCTATATAAACGGGCATTTTGTCCCCCTGTTGGGGAGCTAAAGGTGCCTTATTGGCTCTGTGACCCAGAGCTTGCAAAGGAGATGACCTGCCCTAAAACACCACTCTGTCTCTCTCTTCAAAGCCATAATCACTGGTTATCCTAGCTATGGGCTTTTTTCCCTGAAACTCAGGTATGCAGTCTAATGTCAGACATCATAACTCAGAAAAGCTGGCTAAGAAAGTGCAGAGGGTCTCGCTTTCAGCACTTGGCGAGGACACACCTCTGCGTCAGCCACAGCTCTCCCCCACAGTTCAGACACCCGGCGGCAGAGCACCGTCCCCAGTCTCCGCTGAGACCTGTGCTCCAGCGCGGCTTTGAATCACCGAGCCGGACGCTTCTTTTCAAAATCATCCGTCCTCAGACAAGTTAAAATGAATTAACTGTTAAAACCAAGGGAACAGCAAAGCCTCAGCAGCAGCCTGCATAAGCATTTCCTGGCTCGCGCATCTTCGAAAAAGCAACACGAAGGTGTGGTCTGCTTACTTACCTGGCTCTGTCGGCCTAGTTCCCAGGCCGTGCTCAAGTCCAAAGCCAGAATCGCCCTTCACAGTCCTCAGTAGAAAGCCTCTGACGCCATCGTCACTAGATAATTTGCATCTCTCCTCCCACTTGAGGCTTTCCTGTGCGTCAGTGTTCGCGTCTCTGGGACTTTACTTGGGTCGGTTCCCACCCACTCTCTATTCTAGAAATGCTAAAGAACAGAAAAAGGCTGAAGCCCCTTTGCAGGACGCCCTCTTTTCTCAATTCCACCAGTCACCTGCAACTGCAGGTGGCCCCAGGTGGTTAGGAGAAAGTGGGTGGGTGGGAGCTAAGCATTTACTTTCATCACTGGTTTCTGCAAACAGTCTGAAAACCCCTGCAGACTTACTTGCCTGGAGCTAAATTCCTGGCTTCCTGTTTTCCTCCCTTCAGACTCCACTCTGGTGAGCCAGACCCTGGGATGGAAGCCGGGTGGGTAGCTAGGGTCAAAACACCAAACTCCAATGCCAGCAAGATCTGCTGCCTGGGAGGACAACCTCACCCAAAGGTTTGGGCCAGCTTCTATGCAGGCCGCAGAAGCCTGCCTTTACTGGCCCAACATCCTCCTTCCTTCCCCAGTAGCCCTGTGCCTGGTTGCTCTGGTATACTTTTCTCCCTTTGTGACATGGGCCTGTTCTAGAATCATGGAGCTAGAGAGAGCCTGGTCTTGTCTGGTTCTAAGTCCTCTTTCGTATTTGAAGAGACTGAGGGCTAGAGAAGTGACCAAAGT
>NW_006442484.1:56618650-56648694 GCF_000325575.1 Pteropus alecto
GAACCTGGCTAAGAGTCTAAACGTTTCAGCTTCCTTCTTAGTGGTCTTTTCATTTCATCTCCTTAAAGCTAGATTGTTAACCCCCTGACACACAGCAAGAGTTCCATAAATGTTCACGAAAATGAAGACAAAAATAAAAGTAGACTGAAAGAGGTAGAAAGAATGACTCAATCTGCTAATGCACATGCCTAGAGCAATACTGTATATGAAGGTAAAATGCCTGATCAACCATCACACATCTACACTGTCAGGATTCTTCTCCTCTCCCAGGTGACATAAATATCATTTGCTTAAATGTGCCACCCCTTTCTCCCTTTTGGAAAAAAATAAGTCAATCTACCCGAAGTCACACATTGGACATCACTCTAAATTCACTGGTCAGGTAGGCCTAGTCCTGGCTGCTTGTCCACCAGGCATTTTCCAGGAGCTTAGGCTGCTGTGTCCCTAAATGAAAAAAAGTGCTCAATTCAGACTATTCCATAAGCTATGAGGAAAAGTCCAGTTTTCATCTGGGGAAGCGGTCATCCATGTATAGGAAAAAGAACAAATTCTTGGCATTCAAAGTTCTCTACAATTTGGTCCCAACCTATCCTGGAAACTTCTGTCCCCTATAGGAGCCCATGATCTGACTCAGACCAGCCTCCTCTGCTCCCTAGATTAATCTCTCGTATTTCAGTTTTGATGTTCTCTTCATCTACAGTTTCTTCCCCTGACTGGTGTATTTCTTGAAACTATATCCTTCTCAAGGAAGATTTCACTGATGATCCCAGTCATAGCAACTTTTCCTTGCTCTGAATTCTCATCACATTTCCCATCCAAACTAGCACTGTTCAAGAGAAATAAAATACATGCCACATATATGTAAGTTTCTGGTAGCCTCATTAAAAAAATATAAAAAGGAAAAGGTGGAATTAATTTAATACTATAAATAACCCAATACATGCAGAATAATTCATGCATATAATCAATACATGCATATAATCGCTATGAAAAGTTATTAATAAGATACTTGCATTCTTTATTTTATACTAAATCCCTGAAGTCTGGTGCATATTTGGTACTTTCAGGACATCTCAGTTTGGGCCAGCCACATTTCAAGTGCTCAACAGCCACATGTGTCTGGTGGCTGCCCTATTGGATAGCACAGATCTAGACCACTCATTTAGCACTTTCTACTTCCTGCTTTATTGTTAGTCATATTGGTTTTGCGTGTCTTTATCATCATTGTATTTGACTGTTGAGTGCTATACAAAGCAGAGAGCTTGTTCTTTTCTTCCTTTTAAGAATCTCACCTTGGGACTACCCTAGCAGTTCTCCGACTGTTAGGTCTCATGATACCTTTATACCCTTAAAAACTGTTGACTACTCCAAACAAATTTCATATATTACTATCCTTTGTTAAATATTTATTTAATATGTTAAAAATTAAATCTGAAAAGCAAATTAAAATTTTTATTTATTTAAAATTATAATCATAAACACATTATGTGTTAAAATAAACATTTTTAATGAAAAACAAGTATATTTTTGACACAAAAAATTAGGAGAAAGAGTGGTATTGATTTACATTTTAAAAAATCTCTTCAATGTCTGGCTTGAGAGAAGACAGCTAGATTCTTATATTTGCTTCTGTATTTGATCTGTTACAAAATATTTTTGGTTGAAGTATTTGAAGAAAATCTGGACTCACAAACATATATAACTGGAAAAGGGAAGAACATTTTAATAGCCTTTTCAAATGCTGTGGATATCCTTCTTTGATGCCACACCCAAATTCAACAGGTGGTAGTTTAAGGATTAGTTTCACTGTGGAAGGCGAGGCCATGTCAGCAAACTTTACATGTTCAGTGCTGTTACCATATCGATTGGTGTATCTTGTATTTTGAATGCAACGTTTACCCACATGTGATTCTGTAATATCACATATTGATCACTTGGAAAATACTGGTTCACTGAACTATGCAGATCGTCCAAATGTCAACATACTTCATACAATATCAGAAAATCACATTAGTTAATATCATCACTGATCTCATAAGAAAAATATTTTAAGTATTGAGAAGCTATTAAGCTTGTAGTAAGGATACAAGCTTTCCGAATTCTAATTTTTGTTGAAAGTTCCAAATTTATTATTGGAAACAGATATTAGCAATTGTTTTCCTTGAGGTGACAGTCTCACATTGTTCATTTTCAGAAAAATGTTTTCCAAGTACCTAAGTCTGAATAACTATAGCTTGTCAGTCATTCTTTCAAATAAAAACGGTGTTCTGTGAAAAATAAAATTAGCCAGTTTGTGGGCAACTCAATCATATAAGTGCTTTCCTTGAGGCAATCATCATACATTAATAAGTGTACTTCCCATTTCATCACACAGAATATTAAGGAGACATATATTCAAGGTCTGAGATTTAATAATATTAATTTTCTTGCTTCATCAACAATACATTTAATTTTTAAACTAGCATTTAAAAATTTTTAAGTTTGTAGTGGTGAAAAATACGACTACTAGGATAATTTGGCATCATTGCCTTAGTTCATTCTACAGCACAAACATTACCCCCCATAGCTTTGGTATCATCAGTGCAAATGTCAACAGAGTGAAAAGGCAAAACAGGATTATTATAAAAATAAATTTAACTTCGTAGACACCCTTAAAAGGTCTTAGGAACTACCCCTTGGATCAGCAGACAACACTTTCGAAATCTCTGCTCTATTCCACCATATCTTATCCACCAAAATCAGTTTACCCAGAAGTAAATATCATAAGGGACTCTCCACCCAAACGAATAATTATTTGCTTGGTTAAAGCATTTGTCTTAAACCTATTTCTCCCTTCCTATTTCATGAACTGAGCTAGGCTTCTGAGAAAGGGTACCTCTATGTCCACTTTGCTTCCCTTTCTTAGAATCCAACCTAAATAGCTAGGTCTCCAATTTCTTGGCTTTATACTGGCTTTGGCCTCACCAATCCCTCAAAGCTGGGGGGAAAAAAATAAAGGAAAAAAAAACCCAAAGCAAAACAAACAAAAATACCCTAAAATGAATTCCTAAACTCAAAGGCCATCACAGATTCCTTTCTTCCTTATAAGTGATCCCTCAATTGCTCTGGTTATAAGTCTTACTTCTACTTTTTTTTTCTTTTTGCCCCATCATAAGAGGGAAATCTCAGGTTATACATTTGCAGAAAAATAGATTCTAGTTCTGATTTTGCCATTTTTAAGATACTTAACTCTATGAGCCTTAAACTCCCTATAAAAAATGGGGATATTATATCCCACACAAAATTGCTGGCTAGATCGAAAGATCTAGAATAAAGAATGAGATAAGAGAAAATACTCAATAATAGCTATTATTAACAGAATAACAATAACCAAGTTGTAAGGAACTTTGGAGGTCATTAGGTTTACCTCATCTTCCCTCCCCGCTCATGGTACAGATAAAGTTTCAAATCTTATGATATAGACAGGTCAAGTGACATGGGCAGTTTCACACTTATAAATCAGAAGTAGAGGAGATTCAAAGTAAGTTCTGACTGCATTTTCTACTATGCTAAGTACAGCTGCTTATTTTGAAGGCAGTGAGAAAGGAAGAGAAGGGATATCATTTTCCCTACCGCAGGTTGTAAGCCAGCTTTGCCTTCTGAATTCTTGTTCAAACAATATAAACATTTGTTGATTTTCATTTTTGCGACAGCACTTTACCTATCCAAGCTTCCTCTTTTATGTGACCTGAGGAAGCTGGGTGAATTGGAGTTGAATGCTGGACAGACAGAACTCGTACATACATAGATACACTGAATCCCAAGGTGGCATGTGGTAGTACCAAATGAGTGGTACAGAAAGGATTATTCTGGGCAAGACAGTCTGACGTGGGTCTTAACAGCTCATCTGTGTGCAGGTGTTCAAGCTCCATCAGAATAGAGACAATGTCTTGTACATAGGGTTTAATATCTAAAGTTAGTGTTCTCAAATCCAGTCCCCAGTGACAGTGCTCCCTCTACTGCTGCTTCAGAAACATTGCAATTTACGAATCAGCATTCTTTTCAGTAATAGCACTTCAACTCTAACTCAATGCCGGACAATGCTGAGAACTTCATAATACACCATGGGATTAGGTATCATTCTCATCTCCAGCTGACAGACAAGGAGACTAGGCTTAATGAGGCTGGAGGACCTTGTCAATGTTAATCAGATGCTAGGGGGCAGACTCAGGATACAAACTCAGGAATATCTGACTCCGGAAACAATGCTTGAAACTATTCACCTTTATGAAAAATCTTACCTGCTTTTATAAGAAAAGCAATAAATTTCTTAGACAGCTATGGAATAAGTAAGTTTAAGAATATAAATGTGAATTCCAAAATAGAGAAGCTCATTGCATAGTCTATTGATTAGAGATACATATACTCTAATTCTCCAGCTTTCCCTTGGAGCATATGGACAATTACCCATACGTTTAAAAGTCCCCAGTGAATCATGATGGTAGACACATTGCCAATAGGGTTCCAAAACATTTAGCAAATTATGTGGTTGTATAGTACATTGTTTATATTGTACATAAGGTGGAAAGAACCACACATTAGAAAATAAGGCTTGACAGCGGGCTAAGATACCTGAATTGTAGACTCTTCATAAAAAAAATTGTTTGTCTGATCTTAAATAGCCCTTAACCACCTTATTCTATTTTATGTATTTTTCATATATTGTTCTCTTTCTCTGAACCGAATATTTAAAGGATCAAGATTATATGTTATTTTTCTTTGTGTTTCAGTGTTCATCTTAGTGCCTGGTGATTTATCTATAGTTATATAAATTGATATAATGATTTAACGTACATCAGTTCTATCTGAACACCAAGTTGAAGAAGTTATCTTTTCTCTCTTTTCTCATTCTCCCATTCTCCCAAATATTTTAGGTAGAGAACTATCTTAGCTTAAGAAAAGACATTAATTAAGCGAATTGAATTGGCAAAAGAAAACTAAAAAGACAGCTAATGTACTCCATTTAAAGACATAAAAGAAATTGGGAGAATGGAGTAGATAAGAGCGAAAAGAAGAAGGGAAAGAAGAAGATACAAAGGGAATTGAATAGGGGAAAGGATGGGAGAGAGAAGAAAATATGGCACAAAACTTGTCCAATAAAGGGAGTCAGCGGGAAATTTCTAGTGGTGGGCCCAAAAGACATGTCTAATGATCTATATCAAGTTATTTTTTTGTCTCTGTTGCATGTCCCCTCCGTTCCCCAGGCTTCATGAATAACCTGTATGGTTTTTCTTGTGGTGGTATTGAAAGAAATGAAAGAAATAAGTATTAAAAAGAAGTGTGGTATATCTTTCCATTTATTTGAGTTTTTGATTTCTTTTATTAGTATTTTGTATTCAAATTCTACACATTTTTGTTAGATTTATGCCAAATTACTTCTCTCTCTCTCTCTCTCTCTTTTCTTTGGGGGAGGGGGTGATGCAAATATAAGTGATATTTTTTAAATTCAAATTCTAGCTCATTGAAACTAACTCTTTTAAACAATTTTTAATTAAGTTTATTGGGGTAACATTGGTTGGTACAATTATATAATTTTCAAGTGTACATTATGATTTGACATCTGTATATTCTATTGTGTGTTTACCACCCAAAGTCCAGTTTCCTTCAGCTACCATATATTTGATCCCCTTTACCCACTTCATTCTCTCCCTAAACCCTATATTTGACTCCTTTTACCCTATCTACCTCCTGCCCACCACGGCCTCCACCCCACTAGTAACCACTAGTCGATAGTCCTCTGGTAACCACTAGCCTATAATCCATGTCCACAAGTCTCTGTTTGTTTGTCCTGCTCATTCGTTGCTTTTAGGTTTATATCCCACATATAAGTGATAGCATATGATTTTCAAGTTTTTCCGTCTGGCTTATTCTGCTTAGCATGATTATCTTGAGGTCCATCCATGTTGTTGCTAATGGTAGTATTTCATCTCTTCTTATGGCTGAGTAATATTCCATTATATACATGTACCACAGCTTCTTTAGCCAATCATCTATCGTAGAATACTTCAGTTGCTTCCATGTCCTGGCCACTGTGAATAATGCTGCTATGAACATCGGTGTGCAAATATCTTTTTGGATATGGGTTTTCAAGTCTTTGGGGTAAATACCCAGTAGAGGGATTGCTAGATCATATGGTAGATCAATTCTTAGTTTTTTGAGAAGCCTCCATACTGTTTTCCATAGTGGCTGTACCAATTTGCAGTCCCACCAGCAGTGCATAAGCGTTCCTTTTTCTCTGCATGAAATTAACTTTTGTGTACTGACATTGTGTTCTGTGACCTTGCTAGTCTCTCCGCCTTTTAGTTCCGGTTAGCATTTCTTTAGATTCTTTGTAATTGTCTGCATACACGATCATACAATCTGTGAATAAAGACTGTTTTATGTTGTTTTTTCCAATCTGTATGTCTTTTATTTCTTTTTCTTGCCTTATTACACAAGCTAGGACTTCCAGTGCAATGCTAATGAATGATGAGAGGGGACATTCTTGCCTTGCTCTTCATCTTGGAAGAAAGACATTCAGTTTCTCACCATTAAGTATAATGTTAGCTATAAGTTTTTCATACATGTCCTTTATTAGGCTAAGAAAATTCACTTCTATTCCTTAGGGGTGAGGGGTGTTTACTGTAATCGAGTGTGGAATTTTGTCAAATATAGAGTTTTTACATTTTTCATGTTCTTTCTTGTTCATTCTGTTACTGTGATGAATCACACTGATTTTTCAAATTTAAGCTAGTCTTGCATTCTTGGAATAAACCCCACTTGGTTGTGATGTATATTCCTTTGTATATATTTGCTGTATTTAAATTGCCTCCATTTTCACGAGAAATATTGATGTGTAGCTTTCTTTTCTTGTAATGTCTATGTTTGATTTTATGAGAAATATTGATGTGTAGTTAACAACAATCAACAAATATTGATTGATAGTTAACAACAACAGCTTTCTTTTCTTGTAATGTCTATGTTTGATTTTATTAGATTAATAGGTCTCGCATTTTGTTGACCCAATATGAATGGCAGACCAACAACGAATACTTTTTTAGTATATGTATGATCTATACTTATAGTATACCTGAAATTCAAATTTAATGGAGCTTCTTGAGTTTTACCAGGCAACCTTAATTCCTGTTAATCTATCATGTCCAAAGCAGAACTCTCCAGAGATTCATTTAGATGCTGGGGCTGTATACCTGTTTGGAAATTCATTCAATTCAATTTGAAATATTTGTTGAGCTTATAGATTGTACTCATCACAATGAGAACGATTTAAAGAGGAATCTGCTTGAGGAAATATCAAATTGGTAGTGAAAACAAAATAAGCATTTTAAACTAATAAGAGCTCAGTTGAACTACAATGTTTAGCATATGTGCCACAGGAATTCCAGAGAGTTAAAGACTAATATGAACAAAGTAGTCAGAAAATGCAGGAGATATAGTTAACAACAACAGAAAAAAAGTGATGGATGAAAGAACTGTATGCAGGCAGATGGAAGGAAAATGATGTTTATCTTGCCTAGACACAGACAACACAGGGCGATTACCAGAAGAGAAAGGGGGAGGGTGAAGGGGGTAAAAGGGGTCAAATATATAGTGACAGAGGGAGACTAGACTTTGGGTAGTGAGCACACAATGCTATATACAGATGATGTATTATTGAATTGTATACTTGAAACTTATATAATGTTATTACTCAATGTCACCCCAATAAATTTAATAAGAAGATAAGACACTGATGCAGAGCTAAGATTGGTATCCTTCTGGACAGTAAGAAAAATAATCTGAACAATGGATGCTATAAAAGAATCATTATAAACAAGGTCAGTTGGTACCAGAGTCTCTGAGATAGTTGTTCAGTTTGTTTACTGCACAGCATGAGTGGTCTGGAGGATGAGTGAGGACTGAAATTTAAACTGCTCCAATTTCCTAGATATGAGCATCAGTGCAAGGTCACATCCAATTGAAGGAAAAGATGTTTTTTGTTTTTTGTTTTTCTAATTCTAAGATACTTTGTGGGACATCTGAGGTCCTGGATGGAAACTTCAGTATCTTCCTTTTGCGTAGTCACAGTATAATTACTTCTGTACCTCTGATCCAGATGCTTCAAGGTGAGAGTCACTACGGGGAGAGGTGGATGGAGATGTTAGAAGGTGCATCATCTAGAAAGGCCATGAGCCTTTCTGTGGGAAAAAAGTGCAAAGGGACAGAATGAAATTTGGTTTTGTGGTTGGAGGAAGCAAAGTAAGCGAGTGGGAGGGAACCGATAGGGCTTTGGATGAGTATTTTGGAAGTTCAGCACCGGCATCCAGTGGTCTGTATATAAACATAAAGCCATTTAATGAAGAATGACTGTAAATCCAGTGCTGTGAACTCAGAGGCCTTCCGGGGTAGGCAGATAATGAGCTAGCTTGTGGAGAACCTAACAGGTACCTGAAAGTCTTTTTTTTCCCTCACATCTTTCAGGAGAAGCTGAAAATCTGGATTGTAGAGAAAAAAAAATCTCTTGAATTTCAAATGTTGGCATGATGTTAAAAATTTAACCACATGTACACCCCACAAAACACAGTACAGACTTACTGTCTAACCAGATAATACACATTTATAGGTGTGAATGCTGCTAGTGTGCCTTCTGTGTTCTACAGCGACATTTCCCAGCCTCAGTCATTCCACACACTATCTACATTATCTACTGGAGGATCTCCAAAAAAGAGAGAGAAAGGGAAGACAAGAACCAAGGCAAATATTACCCTATAGAACAAAATGGATGAATGTAAGTATTTTGAAAGTTCATATCTTACAGCTGCTTTCTCTCTTCTTATTCGTTTGTTCTTAAAAAACAAACAAACAAACAAACAGAAAGACCTCTATCAGATCTTCACCAGCTTGGAATTCCTTGATACAAGCAAATAAAATAATTCAAATTTAAGTGAAATAAAATAAGAATAATAAATAAAAATTCCAAAAGAAAATAACCCCCCCGTAATAAATACCTGATTCATGGAAAAAAAAATACAACTGTCATTAGTAGAGTATAACATTTTTCCATATAGAGAAATTACCAAGGGCTATGCAGTCCAAAACCAAACTAAACCAAAAATCATCTTAGTTGCTTCCATGGTTGGTGAACCTATGTCTGTAGCTCGATTGGTTGTGAAAATAATGAACTAAATCTTAAAAATGAAGGGTTGCTATCTTCTTTCTCTGAAGAATTATTTGACTTCACAAACATGTTTGGCTATGGCCTACGTTGCTCTTTCTGTGTGAACTACCACGTTCTTTGTTTTATGCTATATTGGAGCATAAAAGTCTAACATAAAGTTAAGAGCACAGTTTTTAATGGAAAAGTGCTTTTTTTAAGAACAGCCAGTTCTATTACATCAACCTTTTCATGTTCAAGTTGTAAAGGTTTTCTTTTCCTAAGCTAGTTTGCAGACTAGAACATTAAACAAGCACCAGAGGGCACTATTCTCACAGGGAAGCCAAATCACAGACTGACTGAAAAATGGAGGCTTCTGAGTTACCTGTAAAGGAGTTCCTTTCACATTTAAATGAGACGAGTATTATTTTCTAGGCTTTTGTCATCTGTGATTGTAGAATGGCCTTATCTCTGAGATATCACAGGGTTTACTAGACCCACCGATTTGTTCTATGGCTGTGGCAAGTTGTTGGATAATACTTTACAGCAGGATGGATGTGGGGGAAAGAAGAGGGGGTGTGAACGATGCTTAGGTCAAAGGGTTGTAAGTAAGGATTTATTTTTGGCTTTGCTTAAGCTGAATACCTGAGTGATGGCATGGTCAAGTTCACACCGAGGAGAGATCTGAGCCAGGAATTTGGTCAATTTAGATAGAAGTTTTTGTTTGTACTTTATTTATTTAGGTTTCTTTACACAGAGTGGTAATGCCAAGAGATCAGGGATCTCTTGCCTCTTTATAACATTCACCAACCACTCCCTAAAAAACATATCATCTGAGTAAAGATGGTATACTTGCTATGCAAATGCACCTTCTAGACAAGTACCCTGGCCGAAACTTCCAAATAAGTTGCCACTCTTAAGTCTTATCTGTATAGAAATTCTAGAGTCACAACTGCTCATTGGTTGGTTGGTTGGTTGGTTGTTGGTTCATTGGTTGATTGGTTGGTTGGTTTTTCTAGAGACTGTTCTCTAATAATCCAATTTACTTCTCATAAAAAGGCGAGGCCTCTGCATTCTCTTCCTCATTGCTACAAAGAGTAGAAAAATCCACAAGGAAATTATGATGACAGAAGTCATCTTTATCAAGTGCAGTTATGATATAAAAGGTTAATTAATAAAAATGACATTCATTCTCAGAATAACCAAGATCCATGGTAACGTACTAATGAGCTTTCTATTCAAATTCTTTTTAGATGGCATTCAGTCTACAGACTCTTTCAGTGTGGAGAAACTTGTCATGTCTGGCCGTATGAGAAACAGCCAGTTAATCAGATGTAACATGAAACTTTGACATGACTGCACAGTGGTAACTTGTACTATAAGTGTATTGTCCTCTTGCCCACACTCTACAATGCTGCCCCATTGTAAACAAGATGTCTGGCTTAACTGGGATATCCTCTAAAAATATTTAAACTAAAACAGAAGCTGACATCATAGAGGAAAGCTGTATTCCCTGTGTTTGTATTTCTAACTTCCTATGCCATTCCCAGAGAAAGCCGCTGGGTGTTGCTTAATAATGATAACAAAGGATTACATACAGCGGTTGGCAAAGGTAGAAAAAACGATTAGATCATCCAGTCAACTCATCTTTCCAGCAAAGGGCAGAATCCCCAGATAGGGAATCTCACACTTCATTTGAGGCAAAGGGCCAAGTAGAAAGAACTGCACTGACTTTGTTGTCTTCTCTGGCAATACTGACAGAGCACTAAATCTGTTTTAGTTGGCTGTACTCATGCCCTACTTAATTCCTTACACAGGAGCTTCCAACACAGTGCTGCTCTTTCCTTTGGAGATAACCAATGTAGTTATCTGGTTGAAGGTAATTAACTCTTGTAAATGATGCCTGCGTAAAACTCAAGGTCAGGTTACCACTGAGAACACCTTGATAAGACAAGGCCAACACAGGGAACAAGTTCTAGAGACTCCTACTGTCTGCAGTCTTTCACCTTTGCTGTGTACTGTATTGTGTAAACTCTGGCTCAGAAAGGGCTATTGTTTTGGGTTTATTTATTCACTTGACTGAATTTATTCAATAGCACAGCTGAAATGTTTGGTTTCTCACCCCTAGGCTTGGGTCTTTATTTTAACTGGAGAGTCTGCCTTGTTCCTGGGTATATTTTCTTCTCAATTTCAAATACATGGCTAATTCAAATTCTCAAAGTAGATTTTATAATACTTGGGGGTGAGAGGCTACAACTATCGAGACTGCTTGCCAGATTCCCATTCCACTTTGGGCTTTGTTGTAAAGAACTCAGAAGTCTCAGTCTAAAAGCACTTTATTCCCCATGATGTCTGGTGTTCTTGGACTCACAGTGGGACCCAGAATGGCCAATTACAGCAGTCAATCTTTCTGACTCTTTTTTTGGGACTGTGAGTGGTAGGGATCACGTAAGCTTAGAGCTTTTGGTGGCTTCTTCCCCTGTCTAAGGAAGATGTCATTAAACAAAGCCAAGATGTATCCCTGGACCTAGTCATATCTAAAGCCCAATGGACTTCTCAGTTAACCTGGAAAATAAATTCCCTCCTTTTTTTCTTGAGCAGCTTGGAGCTGAATTTTTATCAGAAGCTGCCATTATACTTTGATCGATAGAATATTAAAATAGTACCAAACCGTGGACTAAAAATGAGGACAGAGAGCCCCAGAAAGAGAAAAAGAGACCAACAGTAGATGATTGTTTATAAAGAAGCTGTATTCAAACTTACAAGGACTATGACTTACTTCACAGAGAACTTGCTGAATCGGTTGAAGTTTTTTAGGGTTACATCTGTTATTCCTTAACACTTCATGGAAGACTGAGGAAGTGCCAGCACACTGGGAAAAAAGCCAACATAAAATGGTTATGTAATAAAAAGGAAAAAAGTTTAGTTTTGAAAATTAAAGACCTGTAAGCTCAACTTTTATAGCAAAGGAAAAAAATCACCACAGTGAATATTGTGAATGGAACAAGATATTGACTTTACATAAACAACATTTTCCCTTCGACCAATCTAATATTTTAACTTATTGACAAATGATAAGTAAATTATATCTGTGAGTCAGAGCTGGGACCAGAAGTGCAAAGTACACAGCCAAGCTAAAGATGCCATGACTGGACTGGGGTCTCAAGGTCCACATAAGGTAGATAGAGACCAGAACTGCAGACACAGCTTATACCAGGGGTCTGAACACAAGAGACTTAAGATAATCTGAGATGTTCTGCATTTCCTGTCCCTTAAAAATTGAATGTTCAAGCATGGCCCTGTGAAGATTGTTCAGTTCCTCTGAGACTCTGTGCCCACCATTCAATGAGCTATCACTAAATGACTGCTTCACACATTATTATTTATTCATTCTTCATTTATTCACTCACTCATTCGACAAACACTTATCAGATGCCGGTTTTTTCAAGACACCTTACTAGGTATAAAGAAAATAAAAATGATAAAAAGTTGGTTAGGTTTTTCTCCAATGACAATAGCTGTATCAGGAAGCATTGCAATTATGATCTAATCAGTACTGACTTTTCTATTAAAAATTTTTTCAAAGAAATAACAATTAAGATGTAACTAAGTCCTGGTTACTTTTTTTCCATTACTTGAAGACTTGGTATATACTAGGACAAAATTTCAAAAAAGAATTAATGTCTTAAACAGCTCTTTCAATTATGATTTGGTTTCTTTTTAATTTTTTTAACTTATGGTTAAAGTATAATTCCAGCCTTGTCTGTAGACCTTGACCTCCTAAAGTATTTTTTTTTATTTATTGCTTTATACAGTTTCAATATATTACTGACCAGTGCTTTTATCTGCAACTTTGTTTTTAAGATCAGAAGTAAAACAAAGGTAAAACAAATCATATGGAGAAAAAAATTATTTCAGTCTTTTCATTGTTCACTTCTATTTTTACTTTCTTTATAAATCAGTAAACTTGAAAACATGTTCCTACCTCCCATTTTCTGTGGCTTTCATTATTGTACATGTTCTTTTGCAAAATAACATTAAATAAGCTTAATTTGAAGATCTCTAACAAACTTCTATATCTTAAATGAACTCTCACCTTTCACTTATGAACTTAATGTAAAACATCCAGTTTGAATACCTTTTAAGCAGTTACTGTGTAATTTCCTTAGACCTATAGACAGGTATCTACAAGATGAGTCAGAGGGTAGTTTATTCATCTATTAATTCAGTAAATTACTGAAAACCAACACTGAACAATGAGCTGTAGCAAGCTAAAACCAGTGAGATATTGTGCGCAAGAAACATTCCTACTGTCAAATTTGTTCCTGATTGCTGGAAGAGACAACTCATAGTATTGAACTAAGTACCTCAATCCAAGGTAATTTGTGATTCATATTAGGTAGTTTGAAGAAACTAAGTAAGACTGGATGGAGGTGATGGACCTTAAAGAGTCGTTATGACTTTTGATAGAGGCTGAGAGAAGATGTTATAAGTAACGAGAAAGGTGTTAGTAAAGGCTGAATAGACAGAAAAACGCAGTGTGCTCAAGGAGGGTAAAGCAAGGCTCATTGATGGGAGCAGAAGCCTCGTATTAACAAAAAGTGGATAAAGCTGGTGAATAGTCAAAGTGTGATGTTTTGAACATCAGGCTCATGAGTTTCGGGTATTTCTATGACCCACTGGCTTCCCCTGACTTAATTCTCAGCCACTTCGACCCATCCTCAAAACTGCTGTCAAAGTGATCCTCCTAAAAGATAAAGTTAACATATGACTCCTCTGTTGAAGATTTCTCAGTGGATTTTAGAGGGGTGTGGGACTCTAAGCCCACTCAAGTATAGTTTTCTATAAAATGGTTTACAATTGAAAAACAAGGCAAAGGTTCCCTCAGACTGAGCTTGGCCTGGGGGGTCCCCAGTGTCCCTGCTTGGTCGTGTAAGTAGCTGGGTAAAAAACATCCCTCTTTAGCACAAGCAATAATTTAAGATAGAGTTGGAGAAATACTACCTGACAACCCATTATGCCATGGCAAACAGGCTGGGAGATCTGTTTGGGGACTAACTGAATTCCTGGGACATGTGCATTGTAACCGGATGTTATAGACTTGCTGAACTCACATGAATCTTCATGTAACTGTGTCAGCGTCACATTGGAAATGCATTTAATTTCAGTAAAACTACATCCATTATATTAAATTTGTTGTTAAATTGAATTTTGTGGATTATATTTTTATTGAATTTAATTTAAAAAATCTGTTTTGTATATGGTGAAAAGTAGAGATGAATATATTTCTAAGGTGTTTTTACCTAGTTTTAATTTTATGTGTGTACTTAAATAATATTATGATAAAAATAACTTAAGTAAACACTGAACTTTACCAAATTTTTTTACTTTAAAAGAGTTGTGTGCATTATCTAAGTAAGAGCATTATCTCATTTAGTCTTAAAATCATCCCTGCGAGATAGCTATTATTCCCATATTATAAATGAGGAGACTGAGGGTCAGAGGATTCAAGTAAACTATGCAAGGTCAAATGGCAATTAAGCGATAAAACTGAGATTTTTAACCCAGTTCTGTTTGATGCCAATTCCTCTGCACTCACAGATTCAAAAGTCATCTTCAGAGAAGTGAGAGTAGAATTTGTGAACGTGGGTTAGAAGATACGGAAACAGAGATGTACAGAGACCCAGATTCATCTACAATACCTGTTTCTGAACTGCATCACTTCAAAAGAAAACTACAAATTATGGTCTTATTAAAACAAAGAATTACATTTGATGACTTTTCCCATTGTCTCTCACCTCCTTAAGTCTACGATCCCTTACCAGATTTCTACTGCTCCCTAAACAACTCAGTTTCAAGAACCAGCTTGAAACAGTAAGGAGTTCTTTCTTTCACATTTTGAAGGCAACATCTTTTGTAGGGATAGTGGCATATTTTTCCAAAACACCGAAAGCAAACTTCAAATGCCATTCCCACTGCTGCTTTGTTCTGTCCTCGCTTCTTTCAAAAACTAACAACAGTAGCAACAAAAACCAACAAAATGTGGCTCTAGTCTGCTTGAAGTCTAAGCCAGAATTACACTTGGTTTCCCAGTCCAAACTGGGAGATGCAGTTAGCTGGGTTATAAGCCATTCACTGTGCTAAAGAACAATGGAATGGAAAGCTTCAAAATTAAAACCATACGTTGGGTAGGAAACAGCTCCAACTGGTGCTTGATTACTAACTAGGCATTCTGCTTCTAACATGATTTGGACAAACACAGGAAACCCCGCAGGCATGGATGGAGAGATGTTTTCTCTTGCAGGATGAAAAACAGCAGCATCGGATGGTGTTAGGGTGTTAGGATCACTGTGATTCTGGACAGCATCAAAAGCCAGGGCTTTGAGGGGGTCCTCATTCTTACGGCCTCACAGGGAGCCCTTTCCTTTTCCAGGAATCCTCTCCAGAGAGAGAGGCTGTGTAGAATTTTCCTGAATGTAACAAATGTCAGCACATTCCCAGCTAGACCACGCATTCCACTCTTATCAAACGAAACTGACCTCTGTGCCCCGGCATGTTCTTGTTCATCGCTATGATTAATTTCAGGTTCATAGTGATGCAGGTTTCTAGATGAATTGCACAGGCCACTTCAGACAGCAAATATGTACCTCTGGACTCTCCTCCCCCTAATGGAGAGGTCATGTGCTAGCTTACAAGAATGAGGATTTTAAACATGGTTGGCTTACACTCAAATCTACATCCTACGAAATGCTCTGCCCAGACTAGCCTCTCTCCTTTCAATTGGCACGGATCTGCCCCTTCCTACGCCTTTTCTGTCTAATACCAAGTGACTCAAGTGGGAGTCACGACCAAAATGAAAACTTAGCACACAAGTCAAGATTTTAAAATATTTTTTCAGCCAATGGAAGTGACCAGGGCTCATGAGAGTCCTCGAATTAACATTCAACAGACCCCTGAATCATGCTCATCCGCTAGAGGTTTCCAAGTTAGTTGCCCTGATATATGCTACTGAGCTTCCTCTAGTGAGCAAAACTCTTAGTCCATTTGTCAACCCTGTCAAGGGAAACAAAATATACAAAATGAAAGCTGGTCTTTTAAATTGCTTTTTGCAAGTGCCTTTCTGCATCAGAGTAATTGCTGCAACACTGGTTGTACTCAGATCCCCCCACTCCCCACCCCTCCACCCAAGCTTTGTTGGAGGCTCTAAGTGGTTCAGGTCACAGAGAATGAGTTAATACATGTCTCTATCTCCTCCCTTTTCAAGATTGAGTTTCCCTATTGAGACATTTTCTTAGGATTCCAAGTAAAAAGGAAGGAAACTGTTCTTGCAATCCAACTACCCACATGGACAAATGGCTACTGCACCCCATCTGCTTTTTGCATCTCAGAACTGTCACCTTCAGAAGCCTTGAGGTTTCCATGGAGCTTTAGGAAAACTGGCCTAAGGCAAAACATTGAAACCCCAAGAGCAGAATCTAGGGATACAGAATCCTACACGTGGCTAGTCTACCCATCCAGCGATGACTTGGCTCTCAAATTATTGCTCTTTCATTATCTAAAAGTCCCCAAATCCAGTTTATTTCTCATTTGGCACCCACCCTGTGCATTTGGGGCCCCGGGAATTCAGAGGTAAATAGGAGAGTCCTCCTCATTGAGGAGCTCAGGGTATAACGGGGGAGGTAGGAGCTTTGTAATAAGCTAACACTGCCTGAAGGAGGTGAAAAAGCATCACTGAAGTATTTTTGAACTAGGTTTTGAAGACCCAGTAGGACATTACCAAAAACAAAAGAGAAGGCTGAGGGAACCACTTTTACAAAGGTAAGGGCCAGATCTGCTGTGGCAGGAGTGTGAGGTCTGGAGGAGGATACATGTTTTAATGAGGTGAGGCAAGTTCAGCCAGATCAGGAAGACCTGTTGCTTCATAAATGAGAGAATGAGGTCATGTGATTGGCATCTGTGTTGGGGATTGACTGGGGTAGGAGGATTTTAGAGGGAGAGAGACCAGAAGTGAAGTTTTTACCATAGTCTCAGCAAGCGTTGAAGGCTGGGACCAAGGCATCGACAGTAGGTTTAGAGGACAAAGAGACACATTTCAAAGAGATTTTTTGAGGTGGAATTGACAAGATTTGATGTGGATGATGAATGAGAAGTCTACAGAAGTTTCTAGGCTGATGGTGGTGGTTCCAAAAGAGGCTTCTCACTCTCTTTCTCTCTGTCTCATTTATCTCTTTTAGTTTCTGTCTCTGCCTCTGCTCGTTCTGTTTACTTGTTTTCCTCCTTGGCACTTTATCTCTCTCTTTGTCTCTCTCTCTCTGTAGTGTCAGCTTCTCTGTACACATCAACTCCATTCTCTCTAATGACCAACCTCATCACTAATCACATTTTCTTTGCTCCCTGGTAACTTCAGATGATATGTGCCTTTGACTTTCCATAGCTCTCCTTCAATCTCATGAGCTTCTGTCACTCTCCATTCCACTCTTCATTATAAAATTTGTTCCATGTTTCTTCCTTCAAATTTCCAGTAGAATCTAATTAGACCAGCTCTTCTTTCTGTGCTAGTTCAGCGTCATTCAGCCTGGTTTCTAATTAGAATTATCTGAGGGGCTTTTTAAAAAATACCAATATGTGGCCCACCCTACACCTACTGAATCTTTGAGGATGGACAGCCCGACATGTATATTTGTTTTAAAGTTCCAGTGGTGATACTGACACACAAATGGAACTGAAACCGCTGCCATAGATGATGAGTCATAGTTTATAGTTCATAGCAAAGACTTTGGGTTGGGTGCTCATAATTATTCCAACTTTAATGGGGGAGGAGGGAAATGGGGTGGAGAGGAGGGAGGGTCACACTGTGTCAAACATGGCCATCCAGAGGCTATGAGTAGAGGTCCTCTTACAACAGACGGTAGTCATACAGGCACCATGAAATGTGTATGCTAAATAGTCTTGGGAGGGGCAAAATGTTAAAGCATATGGTGACTTCTCATGGGTTCCTTGGTAGAGTATAAAGGAAGGGCCTCTAATCTGAATGAGAAGAGTAGGGGGAAACCTTCTTGGTGAGGTGACACCTCAGCTTGGGAGAACATTAATGGTTAGTTGAGTGAAGAAGAGAAACAGGACGCAGGCAGATGAGAATATTTGAAGCATATCCAATGATTTGGGGCAGGATAAGTTCACACTTTCGAGCATCTTCTGCCACCCCTTACCAAACCCATAACAATTCCTCAGAAAACTCCTTATGTGTCTATTCTGGAAGTGTTTTAAGCCTCTGCTGGAACTGGAAGAAATTTTCAAGCCAGAACTGAGTAAACTGTAAGATGGTGAGAGATTAGACTGGTGAGAGGTATGCAGAGGCTCTATTTTGAAAGTTGGTGGTCAATTTATTAGAATAGTAGCTACCATTTATTAAGCAACTATATGCCAGTCACTTTATATACATTATTTCATTGATCCTGACAGATCCCAGAAGGTCAGTATTATTACGCTCATGTTATACATAAAGAAATAAAGGCTCAAGTAACTTCAGTTTACTTGTCATAGTCATAGAGCTAGAAAATCACACAGCTGGAATTTAAACCTAACCACTCAAATTCTAGGTCTTTAATTTTTCTTTAAAAATAAAAGGAAGGGAAGAGAGAAGAATGCTATATTTGGAAATGAAAGAAAAAGACATAAATATGTGGTTGCACACTGGGGTCATTTTAGCACTCAAGTGGTTTAAATATTCATAATTACATCTGTATAGGTAAATGTTATAACTATTCTGTATACTATATTTTTGTTCTTTTCAAATATTTTAGCAATAAAAAGAATACTTTCATTAAACAAAACCTGGTGTGGATGCTCACAATGTCAAATACATGAAAAGGGAGCCACTCAGAGCACTTGGAGGCTAGTCTCGCCTCTCAAACATCTTCCCCAAACTCAAGGGCTCTATGGCTCTATGGTCCCAAATAAATTTTAGAATCCTAAAATTTTTCTACATACTGCTTAAAAGCAAATGGAGCCAGGAAGACAAGAAATGTCATATGTGGGTGACAGAGGTATATCTTTGCCACGGTGGAATGCTGTGACTGTGCAGGAAGGCTCTGGTCACCTGGCCTGCCCACTCCTATGTTGTCATGGGTGCTCTTATGACCTAATGGAGGGCAGACCCAAGCACAGACCTGGTCCATGCCTGCTGCCAGGGCAGCCACCTCTTTAGAGAGGCCCTGACTTTTGTCTTTGGAGACCATAGATGCAAACAATGAGGTCGAACCTTATTTTGGATGGGTGATCACCACCAGCACTGTGAAGTCCCCTATTAGCCACAGCAAATGATAAAGTTACCCAGGGACAATGCCTCATTGCTGGTCCTCTTTGCTTGTTTAAGATTTCCTTCCAAGTGGGATGCAGGAAGCATCATAAAGTTATTCACACCTATTCAAACATAAATTATTTGATTGCCAGCACAGCCAGCCCTAAATCCTTCTTCCTCTCAAAAATAAAAACGTTTTAACACAGCATACTACGAGGCCCGTGTTCTGGTTTGCTGGGACTGATGAGTCTCTGAGGAAATGGAATTTTCAGTACTAAAATTGAGAAAGTCTCAGGAAAATCAAGACGAATTAATTGGTCACTTACCGCAACTCACACAGCACAAAACTTCAGGGTGTTAACTGACCACTGTTAGGGCCTGATGCTGCTTTGGCGCTCACAGGGAACAAATCACTTTTAAATGTATTTAAATGTATCCTTTAACAACTAAATCAAAGCATTTGTGTTGCAAACTAAACAAATATACTCATTGTCTCAATGCAAAGAAATAACTTTAAAATCTAATTATGCTTGAATATTCACTTATTGCTTGTAATGGTTAATTTTATGTGTCTACTTGGTTAGGCCATAGTAGCCAGATATTTGGTCAAATATTATTCTAGACGTTTCTGTGCAGGTATTTGTTATTTAAGATAAACGTTTATATTAGTAGACTTTGAGGAAAGCAGATTACCCTCTATAAAGTGGATAGGCCTCATCATGCTATCAATTGA
This sequence comes from Pteropus alecto, assembly GCF_000325575.1. NCBI lineage: Eukaryota > Metazoa > Chordata > Mammalia > Chiroptera > Pteropodidae > Pteropus > Pteropus alecto. Next base: position 56,638,853 of record NW_006442484.1, read on the forward strand.
AGGCCTTAGTAGAAAACAGACGGATGTCCTCTGATGAAGAGGAATTCTGCCAGCAGACTGCCTTTGAACTCAAATTGTTACTCTTCTCTGAGTCTCTGGCCTGCCAACCTACCCTGAAGATTTTGGGTTTGTGTCTCCATAGTCAATTTTAATTCTTTCGGTCTCTCTCTCTCTCTCTCTCTCTCTCTCATTGTCAGTCTCTCTCTAAAGTAACTCACAGGATAACTTGTTACAAGTGTCTTTCCTCAGATGTATCAAATCTATGTTCTTTTTCTCTGGAGAACTATAATGTACTACTAATATACAATTTAAGTCATGTGTTCCAAATAATTAGTTTTACAATTACCAGTACTTTTTTAAAACTTTTTTATAAATTAAGTGTATGGGGGTAACATTGGTTAATATAATTATATAATTTCATGTGTACATTATAATTTGACATCTGTATATTCTATTGTGTGATTACCACCCAAAGTCCAGTTTCCTTCAGATATCATATATTTGATCTCTTTTACCCACTTCACCTTCCCCCTACCCACTATATTTGACCCCCTTTACCTCATCTACCTTCCCCCTACTCCCCCATCCCTTAACATCTGCTAACCACTAGTCCATGTCCATGAGTCTCTGTTTATTTGGTCTATTTATTTGTTGCTTTTAGGTTTATATCCCACATATAAGTGATATCATGTGATTTTTAACTTTTTCTGTCCAGCTTATTTCACTTAGCATGATTATCTCGAGGTCCATCCATGTTGTCGCAAATGGCGATATTACATCTCTTCTTATGGCTGAGTAATATTCCATCGTATATAGGTACCACAGCTTCTTTAGCCAATCATCTATCATAGGGCACTTTGGTTGCTTCCATGTCCTGGCCACTGTGAATAATGCTACTATGAATATCGATGTGCAAATATCTTTTCAGATATGGGTTTTCAAGTCTTTGGGGTAAATACCCAGTAGAAAGATTGCTGGATCATATGGTAGATCGAGTCTTAGTTTTTGAGGAACCTTCATACTGTTTTCCATAGTGAATTACCAATAATTTTTAAAAGGTCTTCTAGAAACTAATAACCTGACAGAGTTGTTTGTTTAGACCTTGAGACATTTAGAGGGATTTTCCAACACTGCCCTGGAATTTTGTAATAAGCATTTTTCATTCCATAAATATTTATTGAGTCTTCCTGTATCTCATCATACACCTGAATATTTTGAATACAAAACTAGCTTACTTCATGAACAAAACATGTGAGGGTATTGGGTATGGAGACCTTTTATAGATATTCAACTTAGGTCATTGAATCTTGTCTCATAGACTAGATTTTTCATGACTCTTTAGATTCATTGCCCTTAGTTTCTGAATCCCAAGTATCGCCCTTTCTATGGCCACCTGAATCTCAGTACAGACACACACACACACACCTCAAAAACAAAACAGTTTTCATTTAACAAAAACGAAATGTGCAAATGTCTTTCTCATTCCATATCCTTGGTTCTGAGGTGGCTTTTCTAGTTGACAGGAGGTCTGTTCTCTCCTTGATTACTCTGCATTTCTTAGAGAAAACTTGATAAGCAAAACATAGCCTTGGTGCATGTCAAGAACATTTTAGATTTTTAGCCAATAGGCTGCCCCGTGCAGGCTCTTCTTGATGTTATTAGAACCAATGTTGGAATCAAATCACTCCCCACTCTGTGCTTCCCCTGATCTCAGTGCACCCTAGTTACACCTTATCATGGCTTACTGTTTGGACTGGTTTAGCAGAAACACCTTGATTCTTCCCATGATGATGATAAGTGTCATGACAGAGTCTGAGAATGCTGGCAACATGATAGTTGTTATTTCACAGGCAGCCCAAAGTAGAAGGAAGGAGAGTTCCGTAATGATCTCTCTCTTGGGATACTTAGATCTGACATCTCAACTTTCTTATCCATACAATAATTAGTTCTTACTTTTCCCAAAAGGGGAAGCACAAGTCCAGTCCTTCAAGGTAATGACCAGTTGTAATCTCTTTAAAGGCTAAAGAAGGTTAGCAAACCAAGCCATAGTCCTTTCTGCTACAGCTGATATTTGTTATTTCTTTACCACCCATTCTAGATTGTCCTTACTCTTGACCAATATTTTGGTCTGGTTTGGTTGCTTACCTAGTGTGGAGACCCAGACCTTCATCTTTGAGGGGTTTCAGCCTTTAGTTGCTTTTGTCTTATCAAACCATTTTTGATGTAATTGCCCTTTAATAGATATTGTTGGACACAGAAGAACCAAGAGAAGCCCCAGTAAATTCGCTAATTCTAGACATGCTCCTCTCTGTAGCAGCAAACCTCTCTCCTCAAGAGAATAAAGTAACTCCTCTTATTGGCCTACTGATTCACCAACATATGGTGCCCAAAGAGGCCAGGTGGTGGTTGTAGCTCCCAGGTTAGTGGAACCAGTGGCAGAAGAGTTCCTGCCTTGGGAGTTAGGACCTCTAATCTAGCACAGACTAAGTTTGTGGGGATGGGAATCTCAAATTCTACAAGTGAGTCACTGGGAGTTATGGTGGAACAGAGTCAATCCTATATCATAAGGGATATATGTCTATTTCTATCATTGTCTGTCTATCTATCTATCTATCTATCTATCTATCTATCTATCTATCTATCTATCATCTATCTATCTTCCTACCTACCTATCTAATCAATCACACCATGAAGGACAGTCCTCCAACCCCACAAGATGTTCCTTTGCTGACATCTTAGATGAGACTTCCACAAGCCATTCTACTATTCTGTCAAGCTAGTTGCTCCTGAGTAATAGAATATATTTTAAAGCTAGTGAACTCTATAGTCAGGAGCCTGTTGTTGCACTTCCTTTGTTTATTCTGAGAAAATGTCATATGTATAATGTTAGTATATCAGACATTCTACAGATCCTTAGGATTCTACAGATTTTTAGATGGTGGTGCTGGTGGAGATACTGTGGGCAGGAAAGGCAAACCCATCTTCCAGAATACCAGTTTAGATAAGTATGAATCACTGCCCTTTCTAAGGTGGAAGAAATCTGATATAATTGACCTGCCATCAGTTAGCAGTTCTTTCCAAGATTAAGGCCATATTGAAGGCTCAGCATCAGTCTCTGATCCTAGCAGGTAAGAAATTCAATAGCAGCAGTACCTAAATCAGCCTTAGCATGAGGGACCCTATGTTTTTTTATGTAAGCTTAGTTTCCATCCTTGCCACCATGGCTTCATGCCCCATTGCACAAGCACTAGGATGACTCAGGAAGAAGCTGACTGACATTTGTTGTCTGCTTGGTTGAGCTTTGTATGAGGTTATTTTTCCCTGGTGGGTATTAATATGTAATGAAAGATCTGCATGCATTGTGTCAACTCCCATTAACCTATGTACATGCATTTTGTTAGACATCCTTATCTCATGTCTTTATGTCTTGTTTCTTCTATGTTCTGACCATTTGGTCACATTATTTCCCACTGCTCAGCAGTCGGTATTTGTCCTTTCCTTAGGCCACTTTCCCTCAAACATGAAGTGGATAACCAGGTGTACTGCTCTTAACTCTGCCCAACAGGAGGATTTCTCTTAACCACTTTCCTTCAGGACCAGGCTTGAGTGGGGCTTTCATGCAGCAGCAGTTCATTTCTGGTTGGCATCAACATATTACACCAACCCTGTCGTGAACCAGGCCCAAGTCCTTTCTCCCTTCCTCTGACAGGTGGTCATAGGGAATCCCCTATGACTCTATAGGTGTGGGTTAAAGGACACGTATTGGTACAACAGAGACAGGGGAAATGAGCTCAGGTCACCCGTCCGTGTAATTTACTCAGGTGTTCTGGACTGACTTCAGTCAGATCCTGAATGTACCTATTCCGTTAAGTAGTAGATTGTTGTCATACCAGCCTGGCCTTATGACTTGGTTGATCTGATAACACTCAGCTCACAGTGAGCAGCTGTTTCACAGTTACTTGGTGTTCCATGATGAGGACTAAATTTCTATTTATGACCAGTGTCATGTTGTTTTCCCAAATAGGGAGTTGATCTCTGCCACAAAAGATAAGATTTTGGTCCAGAATATTAAGGATCTGTGCTATGATTCTTCTAAGAGACTTTTCGAACATTTTACACAGCATCCTTACGGATACCTTTAGAACCTTCAAACAGGTGAGTTATATGGTTCAAGTGGCAGGGCAGCTTTCATTGCAGCCTGCACTTGCTACAGACCCCTTTCTATCTCTAGGCTGCATTTGAAACTGGCCTTTCAGTAAAAAGATAGATAGATAAAGTGAGAAAGAGAGAGCCCAACATTCTAGCTGGCTATCTATTCATTTCACTCCTAGGAAGGTCATGATCCATTAATCAGACCACCTCCTTCTCCCACCCCCCACTAACACCCGGCCAGATTATTCTGCGATATTACTATGATTATCAGCCTAGAGGCAATGGGGTAGATTTTAAGGAGAACAAGTACACTTTCACAAGGCTTCAGAAAAGATCACCGCATTGTCTCAGGGCAAGTAGAAGGTTTTCTCCTCTGGGAAGGAAAAAGAGGCTATTTTTGTTAGCCGGGAGAGGCAGGGTCATTTGGATATTTATGATGATCAGGTTTATACACTCAAATATTCCCATTTCAGGTCTCAGGTTCCCACTCCTTCCCTGTGAGGACCCTCACTTTGACATAGGAGCACTTTGATGCTGTGTGTTTTGTCTCTTGTAGGTTTGCCACCCTATCACATGCAATCCAGGATACGATTTTCTTTGTTTGCCTTGCAGCTTCAGGAGACAAGAGGCTTTTAAAAGCTGCCATAGAGGCCCTCTGGCTTTCATAGCAGACTTTAAGTGGGCAATTAGCTTCCTTGAGCCTGTTATTCCTTTCTGCAAATCTTCCAGCGCCATCAAAAGCAGCCACCCCTTAAGACACTTATAATTATTTTCCTTTGACTCATCAAGCACAGCAGCACTTGATATGCCAATACCTTGCCTTCCACCCATACCACATGTCAATTAAGCTCAGGCGAAAGTTTTAGATTTTAATTCATATTCGAGCGGGCAGCGGCGATTCATGTTGGCTATCTGGCTCCACTGGGCAGGGGTTAACTTTGTTGGTTTGGAGGTGGTTTTTAGTTTAATTTTTCTTTTCTAGCTTCGCATTGTAGGCCAGTTCGCATGTTCTAATCATCTGAGGCCACGTCAGGAGACAAAGCCACGGAGCAGACAGCTGAATATGTCCCAGGGAAGGTGAAGAAAGCCGAAAAGAAATTAGAAAGGAATCCATATGACATTGACTCTTGGATCATTCTCATTCGAGAGGCACAGAATCAACCTGTAGACAAAGCATGGAAGACTTATGAACGCCCTGTTGCCTAATTCCCCAGTTCTGGAACATTCTGGAAACTGTACATTGAAGCAGAGGTTAATATCTTATTTTACTTTTCTTATATAGCATCTGATGAGAATTGTAGCATACCCTATAGTGGTAGAAAACAAGTTAGGAATAGAGATAGCACAACTAGGACAAGAAAGATTTAAATGTTTCTTGCTTTTATTTTGTAAAATAGGTATAAAGGACTAATTAAAATGAAATTTTGAAAAAAAATAAAGTTTTAGCAACTGTGACATCACTGCATGTCAGGGATTAGGGACATCCAGTTTACCAGCATAAATGGGGATGAAAAGTTCTATCCTGAAGTTCTGCTTTCTAACAGCAATCCCTATGCCATTGTCTTAGCTTGGGTTGCTTAAAAAAACAGAACCTGAGACAAAATTTTATGTGCTAACACTTTATAGGGTGGAATGCCAGGGAAAAAGAGAAATGAGGCAAACGAGAAGGTACAAACACAGGGAGGTGCAGGACCATGCCAGCCAGAGCGTCACCAAAACATGAGTCTTAAAAAGACATCTCCAGAGAGACCGTATGAAAATAACTGCATGTTGGAACAATACATCTGGAAGAAAGAACAAGCAACTTATGTGCAGGTGATCTCTTATTTCTTATCTCCCATTGGTCAAAGCTCGTTCCCTTGTAGCAACTTCCCCCAACATCCAAGTTGTGCCGAGGTCCCCTCCTTGTAGCCACTGGAGCTTCTGAAGGCCTATTCCAGGCAACAATGTGGCCACAGCAGTGTTTCCCTTAGTTGGCCATGTCTGTTAAAGACTTGTGGTAATGACCGCAGCAGCAGCAAGGCCTCAAGACTGCAACAATGCAAGGGCTACTGCTAGGACCTTCCTAGGTAGGGAAGAAGGCCCATGGCCAAAGCCAGACTTTGGAAAATAAGCGAGGATGAGTGGATCTAGGTGGCATAAAAACTGGGTCTGGTATATCCATTTTCCCTTCAAGAAAATAAAGCTTGATGCTAAAGTTAAGTCCACTTCTTAAAGGTATAGCCAGTTGGTGCTCTTCCTCTCTTAATAGGAACTTTTCCTCATTTCAGAATTTCATAGACTCAGGCATGGAAAAGTCTGTGCAAATCATTTGGGTCAGCCTCCATTTTTTCCAGATGAGTAGTATGTGCTTAAGTGACACTCCAAGTCAAAAAGAAAATAGAGAAGCACGGCTGCCTGCCTCTGTTCCAGGCTTCCTTCCACAATATCACACTGATAAGGCAGATGAAGGGGGGTTAGTTGGCACCCCACTTTTGCCTTTATCAAAGTCTTTTGAAGGTGTTGGTTTAGTGAGGTAATGTCTAGAAGCTGTTTTAAGAACATTGACGGAAAGATGTAATTTTGAAGTGCTATTGTTGGTTTTGAAACAAAAATTTTTTAAACAATACTAGCCTGCCTTATTGGTGAATCAAAGTGAGTGTTATAAGATTCAACATTTTCAAAGGCAAGACCTCGTCTTTGAAAATGAAATAGAGTATAATAGAGAGGAAGTGCAATAAACAAAGGTGAGCGTGTCGGATGGAGTTATTGCTTCCCTTTAATTCTAAATCAGTTGTGGTGCACAATTCCAAGGATTGGTGCAGAGGTCTTCTTACCTGTGTTCTCATGTTCACACCGAAGTGGAAACGTAGCACTCTGTGCCCTTTTTAGCACAGCTGTGGAGGCTGCATTCCCAGCTGTCATAAAGTAGAGTAGAAACCCCTCATTCCTTAAAAATTATCTCATTTCTAGCAAATCTGGCTGCTTTGCTGGACACATCGACTGTAGCGGCATCTGGAGATTCTTGTTCTCCTGACACATGTATTGATGATGTAAAGACCTGCACTCCACCTTCTGACAGCCTCAATTGCTGAAGCTACCAAAGCTGCACTAGGATGTACCAATCTTCTTTCATATTATGTTCCAAATAATATCCTAGGGAACTTGTTTTTATTTCCTGTCTGAGGAAATTTTTAAAAATCATTCCGGCTTGCTAAAATCTGTTTCCTATCATGTCTTAAATTAGCCTGGCTCCTATTTGTTTGAGTATCTGCCCCAGCTTTTTAGAAGGAAATAGATGATCTGGCTTTGAATTACCATGAGTAGATGCCAACCACAGTGTGCTCTGGTGTTGCTTTCGGATGCTTTTTGCCAAGGGCAGAGTTTCGCTTCTGATTTCACAGCAAATCAAACCCTGAATAAGAAGACAGCTATAAACAAGAGGGAAAACAGCGTCATTTTAAACTGTCAGCTCTTCTCCTTATATCCTTTCCATCTCAAAAGGATCCATTGATATGCAACAGGAAAGATACAGATTAAATTCAGTAAAGTGTGAGACAAAACACAGGTAGTTTCCAGGCAAGACTGTCACATCAGCAGTGCAAGCAAAGCATTTAAATTAGTATACCCACTGTGGAAAGGACGCTTGCTTCCAGGGCCTGTGAGGTGTTACTCTGGATGCAAAAGACCTCTCCTGGATTGTAATAGTGCACTTACTTTTGTGCATGTAGAGCTTCCTATTTTACCCCTTTTACACTTTTGTGGCACCATGATGCTTAAGACTGAGAAATATATAATCGTGTACTTCTTTTACTGTTTCCTGAATAATGCAGGGAGTTTTTTTTTTTTTTTTCCTAGTTAATTCTACTTTGGAGTCTTTCTGGAAGGGTCTAATATCTGCTGTCCAGGAAAACCCATTACGGGCTTGCACAAGTGGAGTCAAAAAATAAGACTTTACCCACTAACGGATGTTGAGCAATGGCTGCAGAATTGGACCATCTAGGAGTGTGCTTTTTTTTTTTCCCTCCCCTTTTTATTTTAAGGAAGCTTGTTAAACGCACATACTTCTCAGACCTGGGAGGTAGGGCAAAGCCCACAGAAATCCAGGAGGGACAATCTCCAAGTCTTTGATAGATATTGGAGGACTTTCTGCCTGTCCTTGAATATACACTTTTAATAGAGCAATTCAAGTAACAGCACTAGTGATATTCCTGGCGTATCTCTGAGATTAGAATGGATGTGGTAATCCATTGTCTCTAAGTGCCCACCGAGGGTCTCAGCCTCCTACATGGACACAGATGTAGAATAATCACCAAAACAGGAAGCAAGAACGTCCATAAGCACTATGCACTAGGGTAGATGAACTGTGTCTTGTACATGTGTATGTACAAATGCAAAACTACAAGATGATATCATAATCAGGATATTGACATTGATACAATTTTTTGATCTTATTTATGTGTATAAAAATTATATAATTAACAAATTGTAAGTTCTCTAAAGAATATATTCCAAGAAACATGCAAGAGAGCATTAATTACAATACTAAAATGGCAAAAACTAAAAATCAATTAAATTATTGGCCTATCTCTAAAAGGCATCTATTCAAGGTATTATGGAGTAATGGGATTAGAAGTAATCTTTATTTTATTTCCCTTACTTCTATTTCTATATATTTCGTCTTTTCTACAAGTCAATATTACCTCCATGATAAAAATAAAATCATTAAAAAAAAGAAAAGAAAATGTTTCTTTGGACATGATATGGACACCGCCTGAGAGTAAACATACAAATATCTAGAATGGCTAGAATTACCTTTATAAGAAATTAGTTTAGTTTGCTGACATGTGTTAGTTTGGTTGTTACTCCATCAACAGAAAAAATATATATACATATATATATACATATATTTAAATTGAGATTATTATAGATTTACATACAACTGTAAGAATCAAGACAGATAAATCCCTTGTACACTTTACCAATGATAACATTTTGCTAAACTATAGTATAACATCACAACCAGGACACTGAAATTGATACAATCTGTGGATCTTAATCAGATTTTCCCAGTTTTATTTGTGCTCATTTGTGTGTGTGTGCACGCGTGTGTGTACTTACCTGCACACACACATGTGTATTAAGTTCTTTACAATTTGTCACCCTTATAGGTCTTCGATCACCATAGTTAAGATACTGAACAGTTCTAACACCAAGAGGATCCCTTATGTGGCTCTTTTATCACCATACCCACCTCCCTCATGACACCACCCCAATTTCTCATCTCTGGTGACCACTAATCTAGTCTCCATTTATAAAGTTTCGTCCTTTAAAAAAATGTTAGATAAATGCAGTTATAAACTATCTAACCTTTTGGGATTGGCTGTTTTCACTCAGCACAAATCCCTGGAGATTCATTCATGTTGTTGCAGCATCACAATAGTCTGTTCCTGTTTATTACTGAGTAGTATTCCATGTTACATAAGTACCAGTCTGAACCATTCACCTGTTGAAGGACACCAGATAATGCTGCTATGAACATTTGTGCAGAGGTTTTTGTGTAACCATATATTTTCTTTTTTTTTCCCCCTGGGATAAATATCCAAATAGTGCAATTATATAGTAGTTCATATTTAGTTTTAAAAGAAACTTCTAAATTGTATTCCAAAGTGACTATCATTTTACATCCCCAACACCAGTGTATGAAATAT